>NW_006799959.1:3119123-3121081 GCF_000485575.1 Poecilia formosa
AACCGCCAATCAAATGAAGGGCCTGGTGGGTCCTTAAAAAAATAAAAAAAAAAGAATGAAAAAAAAAAATCGGTCATGTACTAATTTTATCCGTGAAATTAGAATCATATTAACATCGGCCATTTAGCCGCATTTTATGCAGTTTACTTGATATTCACCATGAATCCAGATCCCATCACACACAGATTAAGCAGATAAATGCATCTACATTTTTCTCGTAGTGACAAAAACCACTGACTGAGGCCCCAATAACTTTTAATAAATTAAATTAAGCGACTTCACTTAAATTAGCATCACTTCACCCGCTGGGGTCTGAACAACTTCCTCCTGGTCCCCATCTTCAGGAAATTCTGCGCTAATTCATCAGTCAGTTGGATCTGTCTGATCCAAACAGATCAACTGAACTCTGTGAGTGTTTTACCCTGTGTGGTCCGGTGTGAGCTTTTACCAGGATTTTTTTTATATTTTTTTATTTTTTTGCGTGGTTTCGCTTATCCGAAACGGACAGATGATGTTACGTCTGCATCTCCTCCAGAGCGCCGCTCTCCTGGGTAACGAGCACCAAGAAGGCTCCATTTGTTAAATCCGCTGGATGAGTTACTTCCAGTGGTTTCTTTCTAATTCCGCAGTGGTTGAGCAGCAGACTGCGCATGTTACAGTCTAATTAACTTTTGCATCGTCATTTATTTCCTCAAGATAAACTACCGGCTCCTCACAGAGATTAACACAACGTTGCATTCTCTTTAGTTTTCTCTGGTCTGTAATGGCGACTTGAATTTAACGCGTCATTTCAACAAAAGGTTTGTAATGCGCTTCCTAACCATTTTTTATTTGTTAAAAAATGTTGTTATGGACTGAACAGACAGAAACAGTTATACATTTTGAAGTGTTGATTTTATTTTTGAACCATTTTTTAATTGTGAAGTGTTGATTTTATTTTTGAACCATTTTTTAATTGTGAAGTGTTGATTTTATTTTTGAACCCTTATTTATTGTAAAGTGTTGCTTTTACTTTTGAACCATTTTTTAATTGTGAAGTGTTGATTTTATTTTTGAAACCTTTATTTTGAAGTGTTGATTGTGTGAAAGACCTTAGACATGAATTGCCCCATATGGGGTTTGAACTGCTGACCTCAGCATTACCAGCATGGTGCTCTAACCTGCTGAGCTAACTCACCTACCTTAGAAAATGTTGAGTTTCCATGGCTTTAAGAAGAACTGACATGATCTTACCACAATGAATATTTGATAGAAGTGCTTATATTCTAATGTTTTTCAAAACAACATACATAATATTTTATTTTCCAGAGATTTTGTATTTTTAAGTGTTGATATTATTTTTGAATCATTTTTAATTTTCAAGTGTTGATATTATTTTTGAACCATTTTTAATTTTCAAGTGTTGATTGTATTTCACTGATATTTTTTATTTTAATATGTTAATTTTATTTTTGAACCATCTTTTATTTGTAAGTATTGATTTTATTTTTTTAGCCATTTAGCCAAGTCTCTGTAGAACCATTTGTCTCTGCTAATGACATCTTCAATACAATTTTTTGATCCCAGGCTTAGTTTATGGACTGTAATGCGAAATTAGGCACAATTATAAGTCTGACAGTTTGTTCACCAAGTTACTGTGCTCTCTGAGAGGATCTGTAAGTATTTGACATCGTTCCATGCTCGTTATTAGTCTCTAACAAAATGTGGCTCATCTACCAGGACCACTGTCAAGAGCATGAGTTTCTGTAGTGTAGTGGTTATCACGTTTGCTTCACACGCAAAAGGTCTCTGGTTCGAAACCAGACAGAAACAGATTTTTGCATGTTCTATTCATCACAGGTGTTTACTAAAGGTCAACAAGGGTTCTGTGGTGTCATGGTCTGTACTCTGAATCCAGGCATCTGAGTGCAAACCTCAGTTAAAATTTTCATGTGTTGCATCTCACATCATCAACTTTG
>NW_006799959.1:3121679-3130910 GCF_000485575.1 Poecilia formosa
TGTGGCCAGTTGAGGGGGGCCAATATGCTGAAGTGGCCCTCGGTGAAATTGAGTTTGACACCCCTGATGTATGTAAATTAACCAGAAATCTATTTTTCATCACCTTATTTCGTTAAGGTGATTTATCGTCAAACTGAACTGACCCATTTAAACCAATGATGCTTTTGACTCCGTTTACTGCTTTCAGTGACAGTTTTTGCATGTAGAAACCTGCCTCTCAAAGGCTTCTTCCCGGTTTCCAGGCGTGTGATGGCGGCCTATTATAACTTCTTTTCGATGTGCTGACTTCAGATAAGCTTTACTCCAGGCTTGCAGTGATGAATGTTGGAGCAAATGACAAATGACAAGTAGGGTAGCCCTTGTACGAGCTGAGTCAGGGAACCGACCAGTCTCATCCCAAATGATGACATTTCATTTTGACTGGTGCTTTTTTGTACATTATAGTAGCTGCTGAGGTAATTATCAATACGTCTTGTTGTCACTTTTTTCCCTCTCCGTCTTCCCTGTCTATCCCTCTGTGCTATTTTCAGTTTCCCCTAAATCCATCCTCCGTAGAGCTCATCTGCTTTTGCCCGCTTCCTTTTTCCCTCTTTGTATCCCATCGTTCTGTCATCCCTGACTCACCACAGCACATATCGGTGGATACCTAATGATAATGGACTTTGCTCCCTGATGTGGGAATTCTGCAATCAGCCACTCTGCATGGCACGTCTTTGATGGCCTTAATTTTCTCAGACTTGAATGCCCCTCAAGATCATCAGCAGCGAGGAGACGGAGCACACAAACAAGCGCCGCTAACAAAGAAATGGTGATTAATTCTGCCAGAGACGACGCTCCGCTTTGATGCAGCAGTGATTCAATCAGCCACGGCAAATACTCTGCATGTAGAATAAATCCTACTTATGACCTCCCAATCTTGATTTCGCTCTCATATCAATGCTGATTTCACAAAGATACAGACAGCAATAAAACATAGTTTTCCCACCAAAGCATGACTCAATTATGAGATGTTTCTGCGAGATTTCTTTTCTCCCAAGCTTCATCCTTTGAATGTGTCTGGAGCAAATAAGTTTTGATGACTCATACACTTTCCTACACGGACAGAGAATAAATTTATCAAGCAATGATATTTCAGAAGTAGTAGTTCATCCTTGGTGCGTGAAGATGAAACATTTAGTCATTTTGAAGAGCTAATTATGTACTTAATAAATGGCAAAGTAAACAAACTAATGATGCTACCACTCATGGAAAATATTCCACTCCCACAAACATGATTTCAATCATTTTTTCCCCCTTTAAATTCCAATAACTGAAAGAAACCTCAGCCTGTCACGCTCTGGTACAGGACCAAACATTTTCTCCTTGGATCTCTGAAAGCCGTCGTCATTATACAACTGCTATCAAACATAAAAAAACATGTCATACTTTTTTAATTTGTCACCATCACTTCTGATGGCCTCTACAGACAGGCTGTATTTGGTATGCTTCCCTTATGGCTATGATAGGAAATAAGATATTAGAGTTTTAAAGAAGATGCTCTTTTCCTGAGAACCTATTCTGTGACTCAGTAAAACAAACTTTGAGGCTGGATGAGTTATAATTGGAAAAAAAAATCACTTTTTCTTTGTTGATCTGTAGTAACCTATGGTTAGATGTTTTTTTTTTTAAATCAGATTTAGAGGGAGAAAAAAACATATTTAAAAAAATGTTTTTCTGTTTTTCAGATGTATATCAGAAAATTTACATTTTTGAATACTTTATTCAGATTTGTTTACATGGTAATACTTTGTGGTAATATTTGTTGATATTGAGAGAATGGCTACATGTAAGACTGCAAGAAAAGTATGTTTATTTTTCACTCAATAATGACTTTTTTTTAAAACTAAGGATAATTAATCATGAAGCATGCATAATAATGGCAAATTTGGGTTGCTGTGTAGTTAGGTCTGACTTTTTTTAATATTTCTGGAAAATTAATATTTAAAGTCATTTAAAACTTTTTTTAACATATTTTTATTTTGTAATGTGCCTTGATATGGCATGCTGTCAATTATGGGTATATAAATAAACAAAATTGAATTTTTATTTAATCAAGAACATTGTAGCTGGAAATGAAACATGTCAAATAATAAAATGATGGAAGACTAACTTTTTTTTGGGGGGGGGGTTACGTTTATTTTAAAAATGGCATGCCAAATATTATTTATGCCCTTCTTAATGATTAATGGTAAATCTTTATTTGCGTGAAGCCAATCAAACCAGTCTTGCCAGCCTTGTTGGCTCAGAACTTGTTGACATCTGTGGCTTCACAATATTGTCTAAATTGACATCTTCCTAACTAAACACTGTGTTTAATGATCTCTTGTTGACCGAAAACAAAGTAAGTCTAACCTAAGAGAGGCTGCTGTGAACTGCTGACCAAAACAAAACGATTCTGTATTTATATATTGCAAATGACCAACAAATCTTTGACTTTTATGAACACATAAAGACTCATATAGCCACCTTCCTAAAATAATTGCCTAAGTAATTTTTTTCCAAAAGTGATTTTGAACCCTGTTTTATTGCCAAAATATGATTTAGTCAAAAAAATAATACTTTTTTGCCACCATTGACAAAAAACTCCCTGGGTCATTATTTTAAATAGGTGATGATATTGATTATTTAGCGTACATTTTAAGCCTGTGGGTTGAATGTTGCTTCTGAAGCACTCTGCATAAAACTCTTACAGTGTGTATCTTTCCCCAGCCACTGCAGAGCAGCGCCTGCATCAAAGCCAGCTGTCTTATGTAAATCTTCCAGCCCAGTCTTGGAAGAATCTGGTCCGCTTGACCAGTCTGACCATGTGATCCAACCTGAATCTGTGGCTGTTTGGACAGAGAGAAAGCAGATTTCTTTCCCATGAATCGTTGTCATGTTCTGCCTTTAATCTTCTTCATCATTCCCCGTCGCTAGCAGACACGTCACTGGCAGAAAATAACACTTGACGTACAATCAACCTTGGGAGGAAGCAGAGAGATATTTGTAGTACCACTGAGAAGAAATGGCAGCTAATCAGAGGCATCTGCTGCTCTCTGGGTGCCAGCATCATCTAAACACGACATTAGCCAAGCGCTTGATGAGTAAAAATATATTTTGCACATGGTCATTTTTTTGGCTTGTACTTTTCAATATTATCTGTCTATTTTATCAAGTGTTGCTTTTGTTTTTGCTGCCAGCCATCAAATCTCAAAAACAAAGCCAGAAGCCTAAGGCAGAATGTTATTTCTCACTGAGACACTAAAAACACATGTCCATGTTTTCACAATGCAGTTCTCGTTGGATTGTTTGTGACTTGGGAGCCATTGGTGACCACTATTCTCCTCCCTCTCACTTCATTCCCAGAGAAAAAAAACACTTATAAGATCTCAGCTGAGAATGTTGGAAGACAGAAAAGAAAAAAGTGAGATAATCTTTCAAAAAATCTTCAGGGGTGGCTTATCATATTATTTCCTTGGAGGATTAAAGGGAAAAGGTTAAAAATACACCTGAAACATATGCAATATTTTATTCCACTGTTTGTTTATGATAGAAAATGAGACATTTCTCTTTGTAATAGAAGCATTTCTTTCTACATTTATATCTCATTAAAACGTTGCCTGTTAAAAATTATTTATATAGTTCTTAGATCTTGGGGGAAAAAAATCTTCACTGCCATGGCAGCGATCAAACTCTTTTTAGAATCGCTGACCAGCTATTTCCATTTTTCCACTGGTGTTTTGACAATTTATGTTTTTCTAATGAGCTTCAAGTCTTTGAGGTTGAAAGTCCTCCTTGCCATCACCCTAATATTTAGCTCCATCCACATATTTCTATTGGATACAAGTCGGATTGTAAATTCTTAATATGACTTCCAGCAAGAAGAAACACATTGGAAAATGAAAAGATTACTCTAAATGTAGATCTGACAACTGTACAATTCAACACTTATATCCCAAATTTGAGCAGAGAGCCCCAATTTCAGAATTAATTATATAAAATCCCTATAGATTCTATTTTTTATTACCTCTGGATTATAAATTCACAGTTTCATGTATGAAAGAATATTTGTTCTGTAAACTATTGAGATTTACATCAGAATTTGACTAATAAAAATAGATGTGCTTTTTCTGGGACCATGTTGCTATCAGACTGATGGATCATTTTCTCTTACATGCAACATCCAACTCTTCCTGTACCAGCAGCAGCACAAAGCAGGAGTCTGCACCAACATTTACGTAATTTAATTAATCAAAACTGCAAAGCTTGAAACGTTATAACCTTGTGCGTGGGTTGTGTGTCTTCCAGATTTTAATTTGCAATAAAACACGAATGAAACCATTGTGGAAAGTTAATTTGTCTTGCACAGATAAATGCCTAATATCACTATTTGTATGTTTAAAAAATGCAATTAATTGCTCTTAAAAAAATTAACACATTAAAATCTATGTGACAATCAAAAAAACAATCAAAATTAAAGCATTATTGTGCCAGCCCTTATAAAAACAGATTTTGTGGCTCAGTTAATAAAATGACGAAAAGTGGAAAAAATACCCAATTAAAAAACTAACAAAATCCTACAAAGCTCTGTGATAGACTGGCGACCTGTACAGGGTGTAACCCGCCTCTAGCCCAATGACCACTGGAGCTAGGCACCAGCCCCCCGAGCAAGAGTAAGAGATTATTGTTAAATAAAACTAAACAAAGGTGTCTAAAAGTCTGACATTACCAGCAGAGACAAAAATAGCATCAGAAAAACTCATTTTGGCCCCAAGTTACAGTGGATATGTTTTGCTTAATGACCTAATGATTCATCAAGTCTTGCTGCAGTGTCACATCGCAGAGCACAGATGGTGGTAAGGAGAAAACAGTGTCTTCCCCACAGTTTTATGTTTTAATCTGGTAGGAAACCAATTACGCTTGACAGATTTAATATTACAAGATTGAGCAGGACTGAGACACAATGTAACTGCTCCCTGTGCATTCTGACATGCCACATTTGTCATCACATCCAAACTGTCCCTCGCCAAAAGGCAATATTTTCTAACTCTGGTGTTTTCGGATGGCTCACAAAGTCAATAAGCATCAACTAAACTTATAATAAGACAATTTCCTCAATTGATTTTGACTGTTAAGCCAAAAGGTTCACTTTTAAAATCCTTTGGTTGCACTTTTTAACACATGACAAATCAATCTGACAAATCCGGGAAAGCAATACCTACAAAAACTTAAGACTTACTATGCCGCATAGTCATTGTTTCATTTAAAATCCAATGTGCCAGAATCACTCCTTATAAACTGCACTGCTGAGAGTCTGTAAAAAGGGCCATAAAACATCAAAACAGCAATGGAGGAAAACTAAAGCTAAGTGTTCTGCTGTGTGCTTAAATGTAGATATATTCACTTGCTTATTCAGCAAACATCTTGAGATGTTTTCAGAACTAATAATATAGTCATCTATTATGTTTGACAAGCGAGGTCTTGTAATAAAACTCTGGAAGACCGTGTGGTGGTAAAATGCAAAGTCAGAGAGCTGAGTTAAAGTGTAATGGATGGAAGGAGAAAGAGGTTCTGTTGGCAGCAATGGGCGGGTTGTGTTTGGTGAAGGTATCACAGGAAAACAGCGTAAATGCCCATTAAAGCAAATGTTTAGATGTCTTTTCTTTTTACCTGTGATTTATGATGTAGAAGACAGTAATTAGTGTTTCCCATAAACAATTCCTGGTTTAAGTCTCAGACTAATATATTTGCTCAATAAATAACATAGCTTTCCCAAACTATGTTATTTATTTAAAACGAAGCGAAATGTACAGCAACAAAACTAATTTCAATAAGCAAAGGATGACACTTTTCTAACTTCCTGTATCAGCTAGCTGTGCTTTAATGCTAATAAAAGCTTTGTACACACCGTTGAGCAGACATGTCTGTTGTTCCCAAACTCAGATCAAAATTCTGAAAAACTGTGAGGATTAAATGGAAATATTGCCAAAAATACTTAACTGTCTAACTTTTAGTACGATAAGATTTAGGCGTGTAAATAAAAGTTTTTTTATGTGTGTGAGTGGATTCCTGTCTGGCAAAAGCTTCTATAAATGCAGCTTTAGGGAAATTGGCACTGAATGTAAATGAGGAGTCGTATAATTTATGAACAGCTCAATTACATTAATTACTTGGAATGAACAAGGAGGCTATTTAGCAGAGGCAGACAATAAAATCCTCAGCATTTTTATTACAATGCAACATAAAATTTGACTGATAGCAATTTTTGTTGTTGTACAAAAGTTTTTTTATATTTCCAGTACTAATCGCCAGATGAAGAAACAAAGTTCTGTAAAAACTTATTTTCTGACCCGACTGTCAGATGCTGATTAATAATGTAATTGATGACTAATGAATCGGTTCTTGCCGCCGTATTACTCAGCATGCTCGACATAAAGGACAAGATGGCAGTTATGATATTTTCTCCACCAAGTCTCCCTGGAACAGCGTGGTAGATCATTAATCTGCGAGGAAGCACGTTTTTGAATGAGTTGCAAATAGACCCTAACTGCCTCCCTGCAGTCGCTGCCACAAATCATTATCACTGCACCGATTAAAGCAGTGAGTAAGGCAACCCCCCTGGGGGCCGTTGCTGTCTGTCTCCTCCGTCCTCACTACTGACCCTCTTGTTAGGCCGACTGTGCCCGGTGGACAGAGGAAAACAGGATGTGCTGTCGGTGGTGTCTTTGCCAGGAGCTGGTTCACTTTTGCACAGTGTGAGTGTAAGAACGTCCTTCCTGGACCAGTTTCATCACGATGGTGTGATGTAACGAAATGAGATTATCAACATCGTGTCAAGACAAAATCAACAAACAACCATTAATCTCAGTCCCTGAATTAAAAGCTCACACACACTACATGTTTGAATACAGTTCATCCAATGACTAACTTCATGAACTGGCTCATTAGCAGAATACTTGAGGATGGTCTCATTACTCACCACCACACTTAATCAGTTTTCTCTTCCAAATCTCTGAGTGTGGTTTTTGGAGTGTGAAATCACTCAAATGAATTGACTCTTCTTTTTTTTCTTTTTTTCTGCAACGTAATCGCTGGATAATGGGCTGAGAGCTAAAGGCGTGCTTGCTAATTTCACATCAATTAATGCTATTCAGAGAGAACCCAATAATTGATTGCTGCAACACCAACAAAACCCAAACATACTGCTTTCATTTTCAGTGCAATTAGGGACTTGGGATTTTAAATCTCATCATAAATCTTAATAAGGAATCCTTACTTTAATAAATGGTGAATAAAGCCCTGCATGTATTTTTAAACTCTTTTATTTCTGTTTCTACTGTGGATCTAAAAAAGTGCACACACTCCTTTTAAAATGTCAGCTTTTGTCACAAAGTAATGAGACCATGATTAATTATTTAAAAACGTTCCCTGGCGTTCATTTGGAAAAAATCCCATCCAATTTCAGTGACTAGTGTGGGAGGACAAACAGAAACTAAAAAAACTTTCAATAATGTGGTTGCAGAATTCTCCGCACCTTTAAACTAATACTTTGATTGAGCCACCTTTTGATTCATTTAAACATTTAGCCTTATTGGCTACATGTTTAACATCTCAGTTCAGCTGTTTTTATAAAATTTTCAGTCAATTGTTGGAAAATTTTACTTCCTAAATCTATAGATTGTAGACAGAGTAAGAAGGATGAAACTAATTGCAACAGTGAAACCCATGGTGGAAGAATTATGGTCTGGGGTTACTTTTCTTTAGAGGAAACTGTTTTTTTGTTTTGTTTTGTTTTGTTTTGTCAAAGTGTGTAAAATCATGAACATTTTTGAGCATTCGTGTTAGTTCAAGGATACTCCCAAATCAATATAAGAATGGCTTAAACAGCACTGGTTTTTTTTATGACAAAGTGAGACAGGAGATGTTCTCACAAATATTACCAAGTCAAGATGTTGAATGGTGAGAGTCTCTGAATCAAATGTTATTAAAATACCAATGCATGTAAACTTTTGAATTCGAGAAAAGTTACAAAAACAATCACCAAATGGATTAAATAATGTCGCTTCCAGCTGCTTGGGGAAAAGAAAAAATAAATAAATAAAAATAAATAAAATTAGGCAGCATTTGTGGCTGTATAACTGAAACATTATAATGCCACATTGTAATTTCTCCTTTTTTCAGATTCAAATATTAAATGAGTAATTGAGTAATTCCTCTCAGTGGCTATGATAAGTCAAAAATATTATAAAGGCAAAGTTTCAATAAACACCTTTCAGCTACAATGATGTTTTTCCTTTCTAATAATAGAAAATGGCATCAACTAATGAGGATGTTTTGTTTTTTTTCCCTCATTTTATTTGCTGTAAAGTTTATATATTTACGCTTCAGGTCTGTACGCTTGTTTGTTCACACAATCTTGACCAAAAAAAAAAACTGGTTTTCAAAACAATCCTGCTTCAGTTTCATAAAACACACAAGAGAAAACTCTTATCCAAAATCCTGCAAACAACAAGAAACAACTATAAAAGAAGTGAAAGAGAATGTCCCACTTTTCTGATTATTCCAAATTTTCTTTATCAGATCCAGTTTGCTGACTGAACTGTGCTGAAAATAATACAATTAGTTGGTGGCAAATAGATTTGTGGAGGAAAATCTTGTTTTGCTGAGTATTTCAAAGTCATGGGCAAAGCGCCTGAAGGACAGATTTAACACCTAGGAAGAAGAATGGCCATCTCTGGTGCATTCACTAACAGGGTGATGAATGAATTACAGCTCCTAAATTTAGCCAGGCAGCCTACCTTGAAATCAGGCCAGACCTCCATCTTGGGAACGCAGACAGGCTGCATATTACGTCAGAAGCCACGACCTCCATTTCTGCATTAAGGAAATAGAAAGATTGATGTCTAAACAAGCATTTCATGGTTGCCAGGATAAAATGTTAGAACGGTGTGTTGCTCATACATTTGTCTGACTGACTGGTCATGGTGAACAGCAGCATCAGGATGTATGACATGAATATAAATATAGTTTTAAGGTAAAATTTTACCTATTTTGGTTAATATGTAATTTTCTGTTTCTTCTGGAAAAAAAAAGACAGTGAAGACCTGCTACAGTGAGTTAATAACAGATATGATTAAAGTCCTATTTTCTCTTAAAAGTTATCACGTGTTGTCACATTGCAACCAGCAAGTTTTTCTTATTTGACTGACTTTA
>NW_006799959.1:3131830-3198979 GCF_000485575.1 Poecilia formosa
TACTCTCTTTATTTTTTATGTCGGCTGTTGCTTTTTCTTTGACCCTGGAAGGTGAGAGTGAGGTTATATTTCATTTTACAGCACACATAGTGCTCCACTCGTTTTTTTCCCCTCGACCTTGAGAAGAGAAAGACTTACAACACACCTATACAACGTACCTGAATATATATGAGGAGCTGGCTGTTTAAAGCTGTCCAGCTCTTAATCCAGGAGACTACAAAGGGAAATTCCCCTGCTTGTGAGCAGATCTGATACTGTTGTAAATTCAGCAGCAGAAACATTCTAGAAGGCACCTGCAGAAAACATAAATCTCTCTAAAACAGTGCATATTCTTTTAAACAATTCCTGTATGTAATCCATAAAACTAACTGGTGGTATTTTCTGGTTGATAAAATAATCTACAAACTGAAAAAGTGGTGTATTCCAACAATATAATAATGTGTGCACTGTGATATTCAGGCAACACACACTGTAGAAATGCAAAATCTTGCGTATTTTTGACTTAATTTATAGTGCAAACAGACATAAGACAAAAATACTTAGTAAGATTTTTTTTGTTGTTTTCCTATATATAGCAATGTCATCATTGTACTTATGTTGTACATAATGTTTCAGATAAACAGAAAAAAGTATGGGAAATAAAAAGATAAATAAATAGCTTCTTGCACAACAAATGCTCACTATTTCGTTTTACCATCAAATGTCATTGATTGGGCCATCCTTTCATGAGGTTTTGGATTTCTATCCAAACATTTATCCATCCATCTGCCTGCTAAACCCAAAAATTCTCAATGAAAGAACAATTTTATTTTAATGCATTTTTCTTCCATGATACAATATAAAAAGGAAAGTAAAAAAATGACAAAAAAAGCATGTCATTTGCACATATTTCCTTTGTAAAAATGTTATGCATATTAAAATGTAAAGGAAAAACTAGAGTTCATGAAGAACCACTTCTGATTTAAAACATTACTCAGATCTTTTGCATTTCTGGCCAAAGTTTTTAAGAACTACTGCGAAGCATCTAAAGAGCCGCTGGTTGCAGAACCTCTCTCTTCCACCAGAGCAGAGAACTGGCCCAGTCTGAATGTAAAAATAAGCTGTTCTTTGCACATTCTTGTTCTTTTTAATTTAAAAAGGCTATCTGAAATTGAAGTGTTGTATGAGTAAACCAGTTTTATTTCTGTCTTTGGTTTCTGATTTACATTTGTGCTTCAAGGTTACTTTTCTCAACAAAAAAAAAACATATGAGTTTACGCAGAACAATCAGCAAATACTGAGTGGTTTTATTCCCTGAGATTATGCATTGGCAACACATTGAAATACAAAATGTAATTTTAATACTCAAATCTGCAAAGTAAGCAGACAAAAGAAATAAGAGCTGAGAAACGCTGCTAAATAAATATTCCCTTTGAAGTTAGAGATAAAAATAGGTAGAGGGAAAGAATTCATGTTTTAAATACATGCAGACTGGATAAAATGTTTTTGTGTGTGTGTGTGTGTGTGTGGGTGTGTGTGTGTGTGTGTGTGTGTGTGTGTGTTTGTGTGTGTTTCATACAAATTAATACAGTTCAAAGTGATCATATGCTGCATGATTAATTAAGAGAAACTCTTTGTAGCATTCTACTTCATAATATTAAACTTCACACTTTCTGCTCTCAATCTTCTAATAAATACAAGACCCAAAGTACTCCAAAGCATTAAGATTTCATGCGCGCCCCTCTGAGGCAAAGGAAACAACTTTAATCCAAATTGCTGTAAGACTTCCTTTTCTGGAATCATCAATATGTGATTATTGTTGCTGCCAGTGTGATAGTATGTCTTATGGGACGTTTCTGAATTTGAAACCTCATGGAAATAAAGCTGAGTCTTTAATAATAATCTGTCTTTTGACATCATTCATGAACACAGTTTGGTCATTGACAAGACTTTGGTCATGTCCAGAGTGTACCAGCAGTAATTACGTTTAATCTTTTTTTTGTGTCCGGCGTGCTTTTGTTTGACATCAGACTAATCCCATAAAAGCATCCAAACAGTTCGAGTGTAATTGCAAAGCAACTCAAAGTGTTTTGATGTTTGAAAAGCACACAGGGGATTAAAATATGCAACAAACATTATAAATTAACTGTCATGACTGAGTGACAGAAAGTGTTTTAGACCTGTAGTATCTCTTTAATGGCATCCAATGAAAAGTCCATGTTGCAGTTTCACAAATCAGATGGATTTTATTTTATTGTCATTGGAGCTACAGTGCATTTAGAAAGTATTTACAGTTAAACTAAATATGCTACAAGATCTCAAAAAGGAGTGCATACTAACCTCATAAGATGAATAAATACTTCAAGTTACTTTACTTTATGTTACTTTAAGATCTTAAATAGGTTACTACAGACATATTTTGGAGGAATTACTCTGGAAGCCCTGGACCTTCAAGCTATAATGGACTTTTTGACCAGAAACATAAAAGTAAATTTAAAATGTATACAATTAAAGAATTGTCTCATGTTCCTGGTTATTGTGACATTTTTATTTATAGGCCATGGTAGAGCTTCATTGTTCTACCAGCTGGATTTTCTCGAGCTACTTGAAAACGGAAAACGTCCATAAACTATCACAATGAGAGCATTTTTCCAAGTGATCCAATTTTGAGCAAAGATTTTACTTTTTAACTTAAATTTAAAAAATCACTGACACCATGACATTTAAATTTTATATATATTATAATTATATACCGTATTGTCCGGACTATAGAGCGCACCTCACTATAAGCCGTACTCACAAAGATTAAAAAAAAAAAACAAAAACAAACCTGGAAACTTACATATATAAGCCGCACCGGGCTATAAGCCGCTGGTATCTCCGCCTCTCTCGGTTTTCCACCGATTTCCTTAATAAATCTGCTATTATGGACGCAGCCCTGTGTCTCCAACGCCGAACCATGGATTTGTTCACGCCGAGCTTACGTGCAGGAGCTATTAATTTAAAAACAGCATCATATGAACTTCTTCATGTGGTTTCCATGATGAGGGTGTATGAGTTTGAATACATTTCTCCGTCGGGCCTGCTGCTAGCATGTGCTTGTTCTAAATGAAAATCAACACTTTCTTCTTTGATTTCCAATTTTGACTTTCAATGATTCATTTCTTGCTAAAGAGCCCCCTGGTGGTTGAAGAAAAATCCACAGAAACGCCGCACCGGGAAGCCGCGGTTCAAAGCGTGGGGGAAAACCAGCAGCTTATAGTCTGAAAAATATCATATATTAATATAATTATATATAATTTTGCTTTGTAACTTCTACACAATCAGGACCTTGCCCAACACACCAAGTTTTTTTCTGTTGTTTCTTCAAATCAAAGTGTAATACAGTCAAAATTAGGGCACTGAATTTTACTTGTCTCCAAACTAATTTTGCTTTATGCTTAAAAAGAAAACCATGACATAGGGTATTAGTCCAGAATGACTGAATAAAACTGAGCAGCTCAAAGTCTTGTGTTGTCTGAAATCTTCTTGGCTTTGGATGTAAAATAAAAAACTTTTCTTTGTGTCTTCACTGTTAGTCAAACATCCATTTAAACTACAAATGAAAAGAGAGAAAAGTGAATCTCCATGAATCAGCAATGTGTCAGCACGTCTGAGGACAGAAAAGCCCCTTCATGGTTGGCTAGGTTTGAAATTCTCATATTGAATAGGGCAGAAGGTTCTGCCCAGGGCTGCTAAATCATAGTGAAGAGGTCAGTCTTCAGTAAGATATTGTCTTCAGTTTGCAAAGATGATTTTTCTGTGACTCTTTAAAAAGAAACAGTCAAAGCTAGAAAAAAACAAAAGCCGATACAGTTAATCCTGGCTGTAGGCACACTAGGCATGCTAAGCAAATGTACAATGTTGAAAGACAAACTGGTGGCTTCTTTTCCATGTGGTGCTTTGGGAAGTGACACACTTGATTAGACCCTACATGTCTGCATGGGTATTACAGATGACATTAAGAAAGCTGCTCTTCATCTCTATCACCAAATACACACAGACATGACTCACCAGAAGCCCCACAATGCATTGTGCCCAAGGCCTGAACACCCCATCCAAAAATAAAATAAATTCCCTCCACTGGCCTGAAACAGCAACAACAACAGAGGCAGGTTTTTATTCAGTTTGTGGCCTCAAAGCTCTGCTTGCAGCGTTCCAGGCGATGAACGCTGTGAGCAGCAGCAGCAGCAGCAGCAAGTGAGAGGACAGATTTCCTCTTGTGTTGGGCATCCGTTCCGACCGTGCAATGTGCTTTTCTATGACACGTTTACACTCCATTGGGTTACAGTGCTCTTAGTCCTGATTTAGTGCTGCAGCCTTTCTCAAACATTTCATTCCCTGACAGGAACATGTCAGCACGCTGATGTGTAAAGCATTGTTTGACAGAGAAACACTTTCTTTTGCTGAAAAGAAACTTTAACGTGACACAAGTGTTCAGCACTCTTGAGTCGAGATTATCTCCTTTTAGGACGTATTTAACATCAAAACAAGCTATAATTCAGTCCGTAAAACCCGTTATTCTGAAAACAGCAAATCAAAGTGAATAATGCAATGACTCACAAAGCACAACTGAAATCCTTTGAGAAACAAAATAGGCTTATGGGTGTATTTCTGCCTCAAATGATTATCTTATGCATTTCTTTTATTGTAATCCGAAGGTATAATCGGTAATTTACACAAACAACAATATATATTTTTGTAACATGGGCAATGGGTTGCATTGTTCCTAGATAAAAATAAAAAAAGACCTTGTAGATTTTTGCCATTAGTATTTCCAGTGTGCAGATGCCTTTTCTACAAAGCATTTTAACACATCCTGGGGCGTCTTACAGAGATTTGTCTCTAAGAATGAGAATCACTAAGTGGTGCTAAGAAGGAGTAAATTATTTGGTTTTCATACACTCATTATGTATTGTGTATACATAAATACCCAGCAAGAAAAACAACCAAAAATCCTTTTCAGATCAAAATTATTAAACTTATGTAATAAATTGATGTAATGCACAAGGGCTTCTTTTCCACTCTTTCAAATTAGTGGTTCAAAAATTGTGTGTACATTGGTCAATGCCAACGTATGAACAATCTGGTCTCAATAAATCTAGCAGCATGAAGGTATTTCGTTACACCATGTTTGTTTTGTTAAGTTCAGCTCAGTCTAACAGTCTAAACACTATTTAGACTGTTAGACATTAAACTTAAAGCACTTTATCGCAGAAAAAGTGTTTGTGATAAAGTGACTGTGGAAATGTCTAATGTTTTTTTTTGGGGGGGAGTTTAACAATGTACTTGCCAAATATAACAAAGTATAAAATAAGTCTGATGTGAGGTGAGCTGCTTAAGGTCCTGTCTTTACTTGACATCCCTCAGAGCCAGTTTTATCCTGTAGAGCAATGCTGATAGCAGATTGGGCAATGCAACCCAAATCCAATTCTTTTGTCTACATGTGACCCATATCGGACTTTTACATGGCAGTCTGAACAGCCCAATCCTGTTTTTGTTTTTTTGTTTTTTTTACCCACAAAACATCCTACTTGTGCTACTTACATATGTGCCACTAAGTTGGATATATATCAGAGTTTTCAAAGTGCCTGCAGTCAGAACTGCCATGACGCATTTCATCCGACTTTTACATCGTAGTTCTGCAACAGAAGAAATCAGATGCAGTAAATTTGAACATAAACAATGGATGACCTAAGAAGTTTTCTCTGTTTTTCTTAAACTTTGTTTTGTCTTGTCATGATCTTGTCATCATGACAGTGTCGGCTCCCTTTGCCCAAGAACTATAAAATTAATCCATAGATGGTTGCATAATCCACTAACACTTCCATTAACAGTGTGGCCAAAATAATGTCCCACACAATCTCAGGCATGTCTAGTAGAGTAAAGCACCATCTCTCTTTATCAGTACTCACTAGAATAGTGATCCAAAATGGTCCACATTTCCACAAAAGGGTATCTCTGTCCCAAAAAACAGAAATAAACTGTAACGTGTATTACCATGCTTCCCATCTTGTTGAGTTCTGGTTTTAGCGCATCTTCATAATGACAACTAAGAAACTAAGAAACCACAAATAACAGTTCCTTCTTTTAAACCTTCATCTTTTAGAATAATTTAAGCAGTCAAACAAGTAGACAGTTTTTACTTTTACAGCTTTAATTTCCCATCATATTTGCTTATGTTATAAACTTAAATTTATAGAAGAGACATGATTTATTTTTTTTTTATCCAATTGAAGCTCTTTTTAAGGAAGAAGGATACAATGTCTTGTACAAGGTTTAGTTATGAAAAATTTGTCCCCAAAGGTTTCAACAAAAACATTCAATGTTAAAGAAAATTGCGAAGCAGCAACTGGCACAAAAACCGCAGCATAAATCTTGCAACACAAAACAGGCAAGTTGTGTTTCATGTCATTGAATCCGTATCTCCCACATAAAATAAGCCCCTTCATATTTGAAACATATTGCTTGCGTCATTTCTTCTTTTGTTCAGTTTATTCAAGATTAGCACGTGGGTAATCTTTTAATGCACTTTATTCATCAAAGTCAAAACGCCGTCTTGGGTTGACTTTAAGAGTGAAACCAAACAAACAAAGCTGTTCAGACATCACTCTAGACAAATAGCCCTACCAGGCACCCTTAATGTTTCACAATAAATCATACAGCAAAGAAATTGTTGGCAAATGGGTGCACACTTCAAAGCCCTTTTAATGGTTTGACATCTTTTCAAATCACTACTGTCAACTTTTCCAAACTGCTATCATTATTTCCAGCAGCTTTCTTGGTGAAGACATGACAGGAAAAATACATTGAGAGGAGAATTTTCTCCTAAAAGATCGAGTCTTTGTCACTTTCTAATGCTTATTCATCCAGATGAGTGAAAAAGCAGTAACCTGATCAAACACGCTGAAAGCGTCTTGGAGTCTCCTTTTTATGTCTGAAAGCTGCACACAACCTTGTCGGCTTAGTTAGCTTTCCACATGGTTTGCAAAAAAGTTTTCATTACAGTTGCATTATTTGATAAATGTAATGAGCTCCAAGCAGTTTCCATCATCAAAGCCATTGTAGTAACTTTGAGGAGACTGTAATTACCACTACACTCCTTTAGTTTTTCTGTTTAGACACTTGATGAAAGCTTATATCAGTTTGGTAGCTACTGCATGTGAGAGGCAGTGTTATAAACAATATGAAAGAATAAGTAAAGGATTCAGATATTTTATTAGATTGAGTCTAAACTGAAGCTCAAGTGAAAGTATTCCTTTCTAAAATGTTAGATGTAAAAAAGAAAAACTGTATATGTGTTTATTCAGTTCAAATTCTAAAATACTTTTTGATCCCAAAGGAAAAATTAAATATGTGCAGCAGCAGCTCAGTTTGAGATGAATATGATATTATTTGCCCAGCTGTTGAGAAGGAAGTGGGACATTTCATCATTTTAAATCAATGTTCATAAAACTTTTAATAAAAGTTCTCATATTAATGTAAACCTGATGTCACACTGTTAATTTTTAAGATGTGAAGAAACAAAGTACATTTTGTAAAACATCAAGTTCTGACACACCTACAGAATATTTGTACATTTCCAATTCATATTATCTTGTAATGCCGATGTAGCTTTGGACTCAGATACGAAGCTCTACAGCCACATAAAGATAATCACAAAGACAGCCTTTTATCACATGAAGAGTATTTGGATCAAATAACCTGATGTTCCAACAAGGTCTAGGGGAACTCATCCATGTGTTTATCTTTTGTTGAGTTGCTCTACACTGCAACAGTGTCTTCATAGATCTGTCTAAAAAAAATCAGAAAGCTGCACCTGATGCAGATCGCTGCTCACATTCTCACTAAAAAACAGAGCGCATCATCTCAATACTAAAGTTCTTACATTGAAGCTCAGAGAATAAACTAAAAATTATTCTAACGTAGAAATTCCTGGATGGCATAGCAACAAAATATATTAAGGATCTTTTGCTGTTGTATCAACCACTCAGGTCTTCTGGTTCAAGTCACTGATTGCACATTGTCATGAGTACTTGTAATTTGTTTTGATTGTTTTTTGTAGTCATTCAGAAGCTTTAGTAACTATACAGTGTGAGATTTCCCAAAATCTAAGTAAACCTGAAGAGCTTGTTTGACGTTATATGTTCTACAGTCTCAGCTGACTGCCTGGATACTTTGCAAAATAGCAAGAAATCTGTGTCTTTAACACAGTCTTTTCAATAAATAATAATTAAATGTGTTTTGTTCAAAGAAAGGCGTGAAAAATCCAGAGGCTTCTACTCGTCACAGATAAATCTCATCTTAAAAACCACGATGCAATTTAACTATGGGGAACATATTGAACTATTCACTGTAGATTGAGCAGCGAAAAGGATTCTCAATAATTCAGTGAATAGTTTAGTGAATTACCCATCTGTTTTGAAATGGCCTCCCTGTGGTGTTGCTGAGCATTTAGCGTCACAACATTAAATTCATGCTTTTCTCTTCTTTCCTGTAGGAGTTCTGGAATAAATCAGACTTTTTGTATGTCTCATATTTGTGTGATAAAAGGAAGCACAACATATTGTCAAAGCTTTTATGAGTTCTGATACTTGCTTGTTTACCTTGGCATTATTGGTTGAATCATAAAATGAATATACATGTGATTTTTAGTTTAATTGAAACTATTGTTTGTAAACATTTTTATTTGGTCTTTAGGGGAAAGATAAAGTGTTTTTGCTAAGACTCAGTTTGAGAAACAGATTGGTGACTAAAGAGATTTAATTAAAATCTTTCCTGAATGTATAGGCATAATAGTCAAGAATCTGTTATGTAACAGAAAAGTGGTCAGAGGGTCACTGGCTGAGCTGTTGCTGCAAATAACCTCATGTTCTGTTTCTGAGTGTAATACAGGTGGCCCTGTTTATCTAGTTTAACCTCGTCTCTCTCCTACACAAAGCAACTAAAGAGGCTGTTGCTGTTAATAACATTTTGATGTGACAGGTTTTGCTGCAAGCTGAGGGCTAAATATGAATCTGTCCATATTACTGGATTGAACTGATAGAACATTTCTCTGTATAAATTTAACCTTTTTGTAAAGTGCCTTGAGACGACATTTGTTGTTGAACTGAACTGCATATAACACCTTATCTAGTTTTCTCCAAAGGTTTCATTTAAACAATTCCGACTGAGATTAGGATATTCAGAACAAAATCTATAGCTTACGAGTTTCTGTAACCAACTGGGAAATTGATGCACAAGAACATGTTTACGTCAAAATGGTAAATGAGAAAAATACTTTTAATGACTGAAGAAGATGATGTAGGCAATAGCCTTGCTCAGCAATCAGGAAACCTCCCTATCCCTCTCTTCAGAGCTGATGACAGCCTCCAAAGAAAAACAACCATTTAAATTGAGTCAATGCATGCAGTACGATGATTGTTAAGACTGGAGACCTTGAACAAATCATTTTATTCTTCAGTAAAAAGAAACAAAACAATGGCTGGTACGTGGAGCTTTTACTACTAGCCATGAAAAAACTGAATCTTTTTCATTTTTTCTTTTTCCATTTAAATGGGACACATTAAAGACAAGCAATCAAATGTTGAAATTAATTATCTGATCAAAACATGTATATCAGCCTTTCTTGGTAGACTGAACAAATTAATTCTAATGTGAGAGCATTTTTTTATGTGATCCTGTGGATTCAAGACAGATCTGTAAGCTGTTGCAGCTTCATTTGTAACATCTCAACATTTTTTAGAGGATTCAGCTTCTTATTAGCTGGAACTAAGCAGGGCGGAGAAGCAGAGAAATATGGTCTGACGTGTGGATGAGAGTTTTGTGGCTGCCAGGAAATTCACAGTTGTTTCTTTTGTTCTTTGGGATGTAAACATGGGGATGGAAGTCAGTAAAATAGTTTCTGAGGTCTGTTCAAATCCAAATCCCCAGTTTGGAAAAATAGTATTTCCAGCTCGGCTTTTCAGATCAAGAGTAATAAAACTGGCAACAGAGGACTGACACCATCACAAAATATGAATCATAGCGAGGGCAAAACAGAATAAAAAATGTTTTATTGGTCATTTTAGAGAAAAAAAAAGCATTTCCATGATTATTAAGTTTCTTTGAAAATGAGGAAAAACATTGGTTTCATACTATTCTCAGTCTTATTTGTACAATCACATTACTTCAGCTGTAATTGGCTCATGTTTGTCTTGTAATGCCTGAACTTCTTCTATAAGAATCCATAAAGGGACAACATATCTAATTATAAAACAGAAGCGCAAAAGCATTTTTTCTTTTTAATTTAAACAATCTGGCTCACCACCCATTGTGGGAGAGCCTAGGGAACATCACAAGCACTTAAAAACAAGTTATGTCAGCTCTGCTCCAAAAGAGGTTTTACAGCTTATTTGCATGTCCAGTCAGTTGGGAACAGTCATCCCACTGTGTTGTGCACAGTGCAGTCGCTGGAAAAAGAATATTTTAGCAGCGCTTAGTGGGTAATGTTTTTTGAGTTAGTATGTGATTCACAGCTTCGTAGCTGCTGCTAAATTAAAAGGCAATTTTACTGTTTTAACATAATCTGGTCAGGAGTTTTTGTATTTATCTGGTCACCTCTCAGATGGATTATTATGCTGGAGATTCTTTAGAGGATGAGCTTAGATTCAGAATTCATCCATTATGTTTGGTGAAAATGACAAGTGAGCTACAAATTTATAGACTTTGGTATTGAATTGCTAATTCAGCTATTTTAATATTCCCTTTAATCACACTGCTCTCTTTGTGACCTATGCATTTCTGATATATGTTTTTTGTTGAAATTAGACAAGAAACGCTTCTCTGGGAGTTCATGTCTCTTGATATTTATCTATATTTAGTTAAAGTTACATAAATCTAAACCGAAACAAGTCTTTTTTTTTGTGGTTCTTAACAAAATAAAAAGTCAGATTTGTTTTGTTGTTGAGCGAGTTGTCAGAATGCTTAGAGAGAGAGAGAGAGACCTGCCCAGGCAAACACTATTACAAAAAAATTGCAGGAGCATTTGTTTATTCAGAGATAGTCAAAATATAAACATTCACAAACCTTTGAGTTGAAATTATAACAACATGCAATATAAGACAAGAGAGTATTATTATTACATGGAGACAGCTTAGCTCTTAAGGAGAATGTCCTCCCAAATCTGGCCTAGTGGGTCATCTTGTCTTTTTTAAAGAAAATCCTAACCTGTGATTATGTTACATGGAGGCTGCTGCTTCTGAAAAATGGCTCTGAATGTGATATTGGTATAATTAATGGTATTTACGTTTTCCTGATAGTATATTGGCTTAAAATCAACTGTAAATGACAAAATACTGTCAGAAAATTCTGCACAACTGTTGACATCTCTTCAAATACAAATACAAAAACAGAAGAGCAAAAACATTATTTCACAACCAAAATATAGACGCATAAAAGAAAAGTTAGGAAACAGTTTCATTACGTTGCTGATTTAGGTTTCAGACATAGTTGCTATTTTTTCTAGAACGTATTGTATACCTGATGGGACATTGTGGATTTTTTGAGTTAAGTGTCAACATTTAGGTTTGCTAGAATGAATAAATGTGAAATAAATGTCCTGATGTCATGTAACAGTTGCTAATTGTGGTCAAATGTTATGGTACATTGCAGTTTTGAGAAAAGGAGGGGTGAAAGTAGTGGTGGGTTGCTTCTGTGATCCAAACACATAAACTATCAGTTTTGGTTTAACTCTGGTTGGATGTAATGCACAGTTTCTTTTAATATGGACACAGCTAGGTGGTCTAACAACACAATGATCCTCAGCACACATAAAAAGTAGTTTTGGAATATACAAAGCAAACTAACATTAAGCTTCCGGAATGGCTACAACCTCAACTCTACTGAAAATGCATCAACAAACTCATCAACTTTAATGAAGTCTGCCAATTCTGCCAAGAAGAGGGCTCAAATATTCAGCTTTGAGGAGGAGCTGCTCCAAAGGTGGCGCTACGTCCATTCAGGTATTTTGCACAGCTGATTGGTTGATACGGGACATTGAAGAATTTCTCAATCATGCATGAAAGCATCAGGACGGCAGTCCAGGAATAACATTACAACATGATGTAAAGCTCAAAAAAGTCAATTTTAAATTATACTGACCATTTAAGTTGAGCCCCTAAGATTTCTGGAATAATTACTTTAAACTTCTACTAATAAGGTAGAAGATGGGTTTGAAGTTCAGATCTGTAAGGAAGGTGTTTGGTCATGAAGGATAATCAAGAATCCTTTTCTCTTGAAAGTCTGTTTTGGTTCTCAGACTCTTGAGCGTGACCAAGGAAATATGTTTACTCCCACTGTGTTGTTCACTGCAATGAGCTTTGAAGGATATAAGAAAATCTCCTGTCAGGGAAAAAACACAGGATTGAAAAATAATTGCTGTATTGTATGATCTCTGTCTTGCTGAGATGGCTGCATGATTCTGCATTTCTCAATTTGAAGTTAACCTTAAGATACCCATTAAAGTTTCCATTTATAGAAAAAAACACAACCCCACAAATGTTGCATGCATCTATCTGTTTATTTGCTCTTGAGTTTATTGCTTTGCTGGTTTTATTACATGGTGTTGAGACTACAAGCAGCACTGCATTACACTGCATTTCTTGGGGGAAATGAAGCCTGATGAGGGGAAGTGGAATTGAAAAAAAGTAGGGGACTGCATTAAAATAAGAATGAAATAAAATAGGCAATTCCATGGAGTGTGAACTCTAAAATGAAAGGTTTTTTTTTTTTTAGTTTCTTGCCATTAGATTTCATAATGCTTTGTCGTTAAAATTGCTATAGCTATGGATAATAGCATCTGTGTTTAATGGTCGGATGGATGGGCGATCTGAATGCTCTGTAACCGGGACTTTCGGAAATCAAAATCTTTTAAAAAATCTTAGACAAGCTTCACTGCATGCAGACGCTTCATGACCTCCCTTCTTCCCGTCCAGTCACTAATAAATGAAGACGTCTAGTTTAAAAGAAAGAAAATAGATCATCCTTCTGAACAGACTGAAATTGATACATGCATTCTTTCATTTGTAGCTGATGATGTGTTGTTAAGTTCTCTGTTTGTTGTCCCACAATTAGTTTTCTTTAAATCTTTAAAGATGATGCATCTTGTCCATTTCTTTCCAGTAAACAGTGTTTCATTGTGTTGTTTGTATTTCCACGATTGAAGCCACCAAATAAAATTATATCTTCCTTTCTTTATTGAAAACTATTTGATTGTGTATGTAATTGCATAAGTATCATGATAAATATACACATTTGTGTTTTCATTCTTATAAGTAATACTGTTGTGCACAACAGTATTACTCATGCTTTCTTTCTTTTTCTAGCATCCCAGTAAAAGAATATCAAAGGTTTTTTTTCACGGTTTTGTTTTGGTGTATTTGTGCTGATAGAGGACAAAAAGAATGTGTGGTCCCCAAAATGGGTTGAACCAAACAAAACAGGGATCTGCTCCCAATCAGATGCACCCAAAAAACCCTGAAATGGAGATGTCCATACAAGCTGAATCTTTTTCATATAAACCCGGCCAGTCTGCAAAGGATTTGTGCATCATCTCTGGTTTTAAATTCATTCAGGTATATACAACCCACCTGTTAAACCCACAAAATATAATTTTTGATATAAACAGAAACCTTGCTGAAATCAGTCACAGCTCCTGATAAAATCCTCTTTCATGTTCCTCCTGAGTAACCAACTCATGCCCTACCTTAGTGAACCAAAGAGAGCAAAGAAATCAGCAGAGTCTCTGCCTCTTCTCTTAGTTCCCGATAAATCAGGGAGACAGAATTTGCCCTTTTTCCTTTGCAAAGCAGAACGCTGTCATTTCCTTGTTAGAGGTAATTTGATTGGGTTGTCCCATGTATTCCTGCATGATGACTCAAGTGGCTATGAGCATAATGTGACCTTATTGTGTTTGATGCATATCTGAAATAATTTTCTTCTCTCACTTGTTGTTTCATTAGGATCTTAGAGTGTGGCAGATTTTCGTCCTTTGTGATCGTCTTATCGCTGTACGGAGCACATTGCTGCCCGCTGGTTATGATTACAACCCAACCTGCTCTGACATTTTCTTTTGTCTCGTTTCTCTGAAACAGCAAGTGTTGATGTATACCTGCTAGGGATGGGGATTTTATGAGACAGATGACAAAATGTCAGTGCTTTTCTGCATGGAAGAGTTGGATTTTTTTCATGCAGTTTTGAAAGTTTCCACAACTCGCTCACTATGTTTTCACTCAAAAAGCTACCACTTAACAGAATAAAACTCCTTTCTAGCAAACTATTTTAAACCTCCAACTCATGTGAAGCAAATTAAGGCTTTTTGTGTGTGCATAAAACTGAAAAGTACAGAAAGAGTAACCTTTAGGAGAAAGAACTCAATGGGCTTAATCAAGGCAACTGCCGACACAAAGGTACCATGGGGCCCATAAACAGTGTGAAGTGGGAAATCAGCTGCTGAGTTGTATCCATTGATTTTCTCCAAAGAATATGAATGGCAAATATTAAAAGAGAATATAATTGTTTATTGCTTTTATAAGAAATTATCTTAGGGGAAAAGCTTTGAAGATATCTGTTTGTGTGGTACTTCGTTGGATGCAAACAATGATATTTGTACCATAGCAACATATATATCGAGTTTTACTTCTTATTAGACTTTCATCTAAGGAACTTACTAAATGTTGATCTTGGGACAACATGAGTAAAACATAAAGTATTTCCTTTCTTCAAAGTAAAATATGTAAACTTCTGCTTAATTGCTTGATTATTTCATTAAATTCATTCAAATTGCTGTTTGTTGGACACGAAGCCCATGAAAACAAAAATATGATTAAATAAATAAATCTGAACTCTAACATGAAGAAGATTACCTCAATCTGACTGTATTGTTGAATGGTACTTTTATTGCTGTTGACTTTACATTCTGTTTACTTATATTATGCCGTTTCAGAACCAATGTCCAGTTCCAATCCAGTATTTCGGGAATCTCTGATTAATCATGGAACTTCTTTGACAAAAAATTACTTCTTCAATAATGTGTACACTGACATTAATAATCTGTGTTTGTTGCAACATATCTTGCAAAAACAACAAGAATATTGTCTTATAACAATTCATTTACATGAGTGAAAAGGAGCAGGAAGAAGAAAAACCTTATAAAAACCCCTTTCTCTATAATTACAAAGTAAATATTTTGCTTTTCATGGCCGCATATGTAAAATGGCCGCATATTAGAAATATAACTTACAAATATCGTTATCCTCATTGTTAACTCAAAAGTGTTTTTTTTTTCTTAAAAAGTATCTTGAATTGGTTTAAAGTATACATTTTTTCAAATCCTCTTCCAAACTGTTCCTTAATTTGACTCCATGCACCAAAATGCACATTTGTTTTAAAGTAATCCGCCCAATTTTACTTTGGAAATCATACTTCCTTCGGTTATTTCTGTCACTTGAGCTCAAGACAAAAACTTAAATTAAATGGCAATAACGTCTCTCTAGCTTCAAACATAGCAGATACAATTTTTAAATCAACCAAATCCCTTAAATTCAAAATATTTGATTGAATAAACAACTTATTTGTATGTTCTCTACAGAATTCTTGTCTTTCTTTTGTGTCACAAACAGTGGCTTAGTTTTAGTTTTATATGTGTTGATACATCGATGCAATGTGTAGGGCAACACATTGCATCGATGTTGCAAAATATGTTGCATCGATGTGTAGGGCATATCGATGCAACATATCGATGTGCCCTACATGTTCCATATATGGAACAAAAAATGAATAACATAAAGTGTTGAGAATTCTAAAATATATTTTATTTTATGTCACATCAGAATAACAGACATACCAGAAATTCAAAAGTACCAAAAGCAAAGCTCTAGTAGCTTAGCTAATAAAAAGATAGATTAAAAAAGTACACAATTAATAAAACTAACAATATCCTTAAATGTTTTGTTGTCCATCATTGTTGGTTGCTAATATTGCTTATGCATTACCACAAATGCACAAATACAAAAGTGTAGGAACTAACAATAAGGAGCATCATTTACATTCTGTATAATAAAATCTTTATTTGGATGGGTATGATTATTCTGTTCTCATTTATAAGATTTGATTATTTTCAAGCAGGAGAGAAGAAGAAAAATGTGTAAAGGTTCAGATTTGAGGTGATAATGGCCACTGCACAGAAGAAATGAAATTAAGTGAAAAGCATTAAATCCTTCAACCAGGCCATTTGCTTATTGAGACAATATACTAACAATGTGGCAGCCAGGCAAATAATTTTACAGGTCAAGAACATTTATTTAAATTATGTAGTGCAGTTTCATTGTTTACCAGAAGAAGCTCTTGTGTTTACCACAATAGCTTGGATTACCTGCAGAAATTTGTATTTCACTGCACAAATCCTGAGATAAATCTAACCAACAACATAAATAAGGTCAGAATAATGTAGAGGTCAACATGCGCAAAGAGCAAGGGAAAATAATGAAAGCTTTCTGCATTCATCTTTACAGACTGACAACATGCTTAGAGTGGAAATAAAGTCAAATGTTCCAGACATTTACAAAAAAGGATTATTGTTGCTTCTGTTAAGTTTTATAAAACTAGAAAGACATCCTGAGATATTTTTACTCCTTACTGGAATTACGCAGAATTATCAAGTCAAATTTCATCTCCTGTTACAAAATGGAACTGGAAATAGAAAAAAAAAAACACTCTCAAAAGTGTTTCCAACCATAGAGTGTTGTGCTTAAGTGATTAACCTTAGGAAATCAATGTCAGAAATGGAGGGAAAGTTATGCAAATCACCTGCATGCAGGTGCTCCCATCAGGTGGAGAAAACTGTTGTACAAGTGTTTTTTGTGGCATTTTAATACATCTAATAATGTTTTTGTTGATAGGAAAGTAAACTGTCTTTCTGCTGTGCTTCAATATGGCAGCAACCTTTGTCTGAAAGCACGTTGACAAAGAAAATCTAACGCTACTTGTCTAAAAATGTTAAATGGTTTTCCTCTCCATGACAAGGAAGTTCAGTCCGAATCCTGGCCTTCCAATGAAGAGCTGAAAGTGAAGGAGGCAATCAGAGCTCGTTTATTCTGCTCTAAACATCAACTTTTCTTTTACCTTCCTCACATGCATCATGCTCTATAAAAGACAGGGAAAGTGAGCAAAGAAGACACACAAATGCAAATATATGCTATATATGTTGAATAGATAAGGATTTGAAAAGAAGAACTGGGAAAACATAAAAACTAACTGCTCAAAAAACAGTCAGAAATTTTCATATTTGAAGTATTTTTCTTATTCAAGTCAGTTTTTGTTGTGGTGTTGGACCAAATGAAGGCAGGAGGTATTGTGTGTTAAAACATCTAAAAACCAACATGAACAGAGTGAAATTAAACTATAAGATATACTGAACCATGATAATTACATCTGTGTACCATGAAGAAACACCAAAATAACAAGAAATACAAGCCCAAAAAAGTAATTCAGGGAAAGCAGGAAGAAAATGCTGCTTGGAAGGAGAAATCATCTTTTACCTTTTGTATCTGTGCAGGGATGTGCAGAGCTCTTGTCTATCTACAGCTGTCATTGAATAAGAGGTTGCAAACATGGACACAAATGACTAACAACCACACACACACACACACACACACACACACTCCAAAAGCCAACTGAGAAATTAATAACAATTAACCAAACATGATTATTTTTGGAGTACCCAGAGAGAACTCACACAATGTTAGTCTGAGCAGAAACATGATTATTTTTGGAGTACCCAGAGAGAACTCACACAATGTTAGTCTGAGCAGAAAGACACCAGGCCAGCATTTTAACCCAAAACCTCATTACAAGATAACACACTAGCTCCACCGCGCAGTCCACAAGAGAAACCAGAAAACCAAAAAAACACAGAATACCACTGAACACAGAACCAAAACCAACATATAAAACACAAAAACAAAGCTACCATTTATTATGCCACGATATAAATATTACACAGGGAAAGACAGACTTGTTCCTGAGCAGAAATAATTCATTTCTTTATATTGTATCCAAAAACTATTTCTTTTTCCAGAGGCTGATTTAAAATCCCTTCAGAGAACCATTGACAGAAAACACATCATAGAACAGGAAGATAAAAAACAACAAAAAACATACTCTAATCAACTCAACATAAATATAAGACCAGACAAACACTATAATGCTCTCAAATGATAAGTATTCATAATACTTTTTGTCTGAGATGTAGTGGACAGAATGCTTTCAGTTAAAATAATAGTTGAAAAGAGGCTGAGCAGTAGATTAAGGACGATAGGTAATGCTGTGCTGTGATCAGACACTTGAAGTCAGACTGGCTCATGAACAAACCTAAGATCCTTTCAGAGGTCAAGCAATGAACCACGGAGTAGACACTTTACTGACTTAATCAAGTTCCTATTAGAATCCTCAGCAGGAGCTGAAAGCACCAAAAGCACCATTATCCTTGGCAAGGCGTGTTTCAATATGTGTGAGGTACAAATTTATAATGAGAAATCAGGTCTTTCTCAGTGCCAGCTGCAGAAAATATCCTGTTTACAAACACCTTCTGAAACACTCTATCCTGTCTTTATATATTAAAAATATACAAGATAACATGCATATATATTTTTAAATAAAAACACACATTTCAGACAAATTCTGACTTATCGTATGAAATATGGCAGAGCCATAAGCTTGAGTCTCTTTAATATAGTCAAACTGTTTTTTCTCTTTAAACAGTATCCTTGCTGCAGTTTTTTGTGGATGTAATCAGTTCTCATTCAAGAAGAGAGAGAGGTTTATCAAACATTTTTTTATGGTAGGTATCGTCCACAGAACAGTTGTGAGATGTAGCTCTACATATTTAGTGTGGGGGCAAAGATTTTACAATAAAAGATAATTATTCATGTCAGGTAAACGTTAGTAGGATTAGAAACTGTTGAAAGCAGAACTACACTGAAAACTCAGAAGTAATTATAAAAATTTTTCATTCTCCCTGTTTCAAGTTTATACTGTAATTACTCCAAAAACGATGCAGGATGACATCCTTTGAAAATTATAGCTTTTGGACTAGCAATTCTGGAGTGCTAGTCCACATAGCACTCTCTCTTTCTCACTGTTGTTTTTTCAATGTCACATGCTGTTTTTAAGTTAATTATGTGAAGCACTTTGAAATGCCTTGCTGCTGAAATGTGCTATACAAATAAAATTTGATTGATTTTGATTGGTTGTGGAAACAGAAATCTGAGGGAGCTCCCCATTCAAAAAAATAAAATAAAAATAATGCCAGTGTCTGATCTGATCAAGTTGATACATACGTTCATATCGGTTCCTCTGGAATACAAAATTCTGTTTGTTTCATTGAAACTTAAATTAGCATACACCCAAGTTTAAGGTAAATTCGTGACTTTGTCGTTACTTCAGAACTAACTTGACCTTTATTACTTGCTATTTATTTTTTATACTGTTCAAGCAGCTTATTTCTTGAAACTCTTATTTTAAGAGATTTTTGTATGAAACTACTCTTGTCTTGCTGTTTTGGGTAATTTATATCAGTATTTTATGGTTGCTAATTTACCAGCAAAGAGAATGTTTACCAGATTTGCAATAAAGGCTGATTAAATTGTTTTTGGAACCATGTGGGTGGATGTAAGCATATAGGCGTGTGTGGATTGATTAAACCATCTGTTGCATTTATGTCTAAAAACCAAATCCAGTAATAAGGGCAATAATACAAGATGCAAACTTTATCTTTTGACTGTTAAAGCGAAACGCTCTTAATCTTAAATTGTAAGAAATTAGGAAAATAAAATATTACATAAAGACAATCAATACAGAAAGAACCGTTTGCAAATATACTGTATGCTGCGGTTATTGATTAGCAGCTCAAACACATCTCTGTGCTTTGATGACATGTGCAGCATTAAAAGGATGGTTATAAAAGACAAAGCAGAAATACATTACAAACAGTTTCTGAGTGCAAACCCTTGTCGCTGTCCAAGGTGCTGCAATTACTGAGAGAGCCTCAGCTCAAGGAAGGAGAAGTGCTCCTCTTCCTCCTGTTGAAACGCTTTAAGTACCTCTCATACTTCACAAAGCTCTTGCTTTCAGGCTGGAAAGTATGCAAGACGTTTTCTCCAAACATTCAGCTTGAAACCTTGGAACAAAAGCCAAACTTAGTCCTTCATTTGACTTTCGTTCCAGCAAATGCACAGATCTTCCCTGAACTGCAACATTAACATGAACTAAAGAGTTTTAGGCTTTTCCATTTAAACTGCCAATAATTTAATATTTAAAACACTTGATAAATATATTATGGCCCATAACTGGAAATTCATAAAAAATATGCAACAAGAAGAAAGAATAATAAATAGTCTAATTTGAATTTCTATCAGCCGATGTTGTGGCACTAATTTGCACTAATTCTCCACGGCAGTTCCACATTAGACTGGCACTAACCGTTTTATATCTCTCCAGATATGCAAGTTTTGAAGTGCCATTATTTTCATCTTTCCAATAGAGGCTTTTTAGCCGTCTATTATGCTAAGTTTTTTTCAGTAACAGTAAATTTCACAGTGATCTAAGCTGGAATAAGCAAAGGAAAACGGACAGATGGATGGCCTGTCCAGCTAAATTAACATTTCACTCATAGGTTCAAACAAAACATGTAAATAAAGGTAAATGGATTGAAGTACTTGGGTCTGATGTTTTATGTGAAAGTTGAATAAAATTGCACATACACACATTTAATCCTTCTCATGCCTTCTGGGGGCCCCACTAAAAAGCATGAAAAACAGCATTTCTAATCTCCCAACTGTTGTTGACTTTTATAGCACTTTCATTTATGCTTTGCCTAATATATTTTCATATTTTGTGAATGAAAATACCAACTTAGCATATGCTCTTATTTCAATATTGGCATTGGGATTTAACACAGCATTCACAAAGCTAGATCTACACACGGCACTATCAGTGCTGGAAATGTTGGGACTGAAGTTTTAATAAATTCAGAATATCAGTGGAATACATTATTTGGAATTGCTTGCATTTCTTTAGAGAAATCACCATCAAATGACTTTATTGTATTGCAGCACTGGTAGCCACTACTTCTGCATTTTTTCACACGTTTTTACATTCTTGTTTGTTCTACCCTGTACACATTCAACATCATACACAATCCTCTATGTCAAAGTTCATGTGTATACAGTTCAAAAATATTTCTCCCTCCTTTCTTTTTCTTAACTATACTTTTTTAATAAATAAAAATATATATTTTTTATTAATGAATTCTGTTTGTGTGGGGAAATGTTGCGTGCTCAGTTTGTGGAAATGCTAAAGGGTGATGGGAGCGTACAGGAACCAGCATGACCCAGCAACTTTACCACACAGAATTGACAAATCTCCATCAGATGTTTAATCTTTTATTCTGTAACCTTCTAAATTATTTACTTAAGAATAAACTTCATGTGGCCTATCTAAACATGTTGTTTTCAGTACCCTTATTGTAGAAGAACAACCACAGACAATGCAAGTTTATGAAGATAATCGTGTTTAATTGTGATTTTGCACATTTTCGTTAAACAAATAAAGTCAGCATCTGATCATAGTTTGGTCATATGTACAACTTAGTCACTTTAAGCAATTCAAGACCAATGAAATGATCAGAAGAGCTTATCAAAAAGTGGATGATTCCCAATTTTTTCCTGAAAGAATTGAGCATGCATGGTAAATTAATGACTTAAAGGTTATATATCAGCTTGTCAATGTAGAACAGCAGGTTTAGAGATTACTTTTATTAGGACTCCCAGAGAGATCAAAAGTACTGATCTTATTTATCACATTATGTATTGCTGGAATATGTTTTCCCTCTGGTCTGTAAAGCAGGTGAGTGGTATATTTGCTCTATGTAACTTACAGTAAAATAAGTTTGATCGTTACCTCAAGCAGTGTGTTTTTTATTGGCTTCTGAAGTTCTGCATCCATAAACCTGAACGGTGGTTCAGTGTTATGTCCGTGAATATTTCTCTCTCCCTCTGTTCCCTCTCTGGCTGTTGTTCTTTGTTCTGTGCATCTCCCCCAGAGTCTGAGCCCGTCTACTTCAGTGCTGCATCTCACAATGAGAAGACCAGCAATGATGTTTGCATTTTCCAGATTGTCTGTCCATCCAGTGTAACCCGTCTTAGAGCATTCTTTTCCCCTGTGTCCAATAAATACTCGCCTGTAGCCTAACATTTGTCTTTTCTGAAGTGTGCTCTCAATATTTTACTGACTTCCTGGTTTGATCTTCCTCGTAAATACTCCCCTCCTTTAAATGACTTTCTACTGCTCATTTTAATTCAGCTGCATGTCAGAGCTAACCCTCTCATCAATCTGGGCATCATTCTACGTATGTGAAGCTACTCACCACTTTCACATCATCCACATCAAACTCAACACTGAATCTGCCGGCCCTACAGTACACCAATTGATTTTCCCTGCTTCCATCTGGAAGTAAGGCACTCTTCTTTATTTAATAGTATTCAGTATTTACTTCTCTGGTCCTCCTTTCTACTTACCAATCTACCAAATTATCAAAAATCCTTCTCTTCAGATTACATGCAAAGTTTTATGTAGGTTGAAAAAGCTGAAGATTTCCACACAACCAGGCCTCTTTTAGAAACTGCAACAATCTCCCTCTACTGGTTACTGTATGTAATTGCAACTTTAATCATCTTAATTTTCAAGACAATTTTCACTTAATGCACAGTTTGTACACACATGCAGAACTGCGACTGCACCCAGGGTGGAGAGCATGATGAAGGGACGACCTCTGAAACATCCGTAGGCTTTCATTTACGCAACACAAACCTAATCGATGAGATAATGCATGTTGTGGACTGGCCTCAACAGGTTCATGCATAATTCATGGTGAAGGATGGCATGTTTACTGTTGCATTCATTTAAATTTCATTGCCTGTGATGAGTTTACGATCTAGTGTGTGAATCTTATTAGCAAGGTGTCTGGAAAGGGGCTCTCACTGTTTTACAGCTCGCTATCTTTTTCATGCAGTATTCATGATGTGCTGGTAAAAGTTTGAATTTATTGCTGTGATATTGAGCGGTGGGATCTTTTCAAATAAGCAGCATCTCAACCAGACTTTGCGTTTTGCCATTGCTGATGAAGTCCTTCCTATCAGAAAGCCTTTTGAGGCTTTGGATTAATACGCCGTCTGAAATGCCTCCTCTCAGCAGGTTCAAACTGAAGAGGAAGAGCAGGTTCAGAGTGGCTTTCAGACTCAATAACCATCATTCAGCCTGTGAGAATATTTTCTCCTAGGAAATTAGCTTAATCCAATAAACAGCTCTTATTGACTGGACAAGAACATTATTATCTAGAGAAGGACAGCCGGACCAAGACTACACTGTGATGCTAAAGGTGTTCTAATATACCTGGATGGGCAGTGATGGGTCGGTTTAAAGTCCATCTCTGTTCCCTAATGTTACCAATTAGGATGTAATAGTTTATCAATAGTTCTCCACAACTAAATAATCAATAACCCTAGGGTCAGATAGAGGGCAAAAGCTGTTTTGTGCATTACAAAGCGTTTAATTATTAGTTGTTGTAAGATATTATTAGATGCAGTCTAATAGTGATTACACATCATCATGTGAAATAGTTAGGGCTCTTCCTGATGTTTCCCTGAAGTCCAAGTTTTTAACAGAATTAATTTATTTCAATACTAAACTACATACTCTAAAGTATTTAAATATTTATTGTAATATACACAAACAGGCTGAATTCTTTTCTCATGGTGAAACAAAACATTACAAATTTTAACTTTGTGATTAAGATTATATTTTTTACCGACAAAGTGAACCAGAAAACCTGGAAAAGTTTGTATTCAGATACCTTTTGTCCAGACGTTCTGATTTTGACTTCTTTATGTAACGGTATGCACCTAAAAACCTTCAGGTATGAACTCCATATAAACTTCAACTTTTTCTCACCTTATAATTAAAACCTTGTGGTGCACCGACTGCTTGTCATGGTTGCTTTGAAAAACTATTGAAGAAAAGCAGGCCTTGATTCATTCCTCCCACATAATTAAATATCTCAAAGTAAGCTTTAATTTCTGACAAGCAGAGACTTCAAAAAAGTCATGTGTGTAGACATGATGACCAGCCATCAAACCAGAAAAAACATATAAATTAAACACACAATATTGTATAGTTTTAGAAATGAGAAGGTGGTTTCTGCCTTTATATATTCCTGAAAAATCCTCATCAGTATTTAAGCTCCATGATTTTTCTGGACTCCCAACACAAAATGTTAATGTTTCTCTGAAAAGTAAAAGTATATCTAAAAATAAAAATTATATATAAATATAATAATTACTTTTTTAGGCAGTAATTTACTAATAATAGCACACTTTCAACCATTATTTTTTGTTCTTATGATGCATCTTGCTGTCTGAGTACAGAACCAAAGGGAAATCGCCTCATCAGTGAATCCATAAAGTACTAACTAAATAATTAAGAAAAGAAAAGTCCTGGGTCAAGCCAAAGGCCACTTTTGCCCCTGCTGCTGCAAAATAAAACTTTTCCTAGAGCCACAAAAAACAATTTACTAAATATGTACTGCATAAAATGTTAATGAAAGCTGACACAGTTAAGCTAAAATGTATTCCTATTTTCAGATTTTTGAACAAAATGAATCTTCATTACATGAATGAATGAGGTAACCATTTTTAATAAACATGGAAAATTAAGAAGGACGAGCAAAGTCACTTACGTTTAAGAACCTGTTGTCGATACTTACAGAAAACTACTGAAATGGCCATTTCTTATTGTGTTTAAAAAGATTCCTTTTGGTTTTGTAAGAGCCACATGTGGCGCTGGAGACGCCAGAAACCTTTCAAAGATTTGTTAATAGTGAGGAGTGGGACAAAATGTCTCCAGGTTGATGTCTCAAGTGTCTCAAAAAAGTTATTTCAATCAAAGGGCTTAAGAGCAACTATTATGGCTAAGGGTGTTCTAACCCTTTCTGAGTTAAAATACATGTTTTTCTAAAATCCTTTATTTATTGAGTGAACAACTGTGCTGCTTGAGTCACACAGAAGACAACTCAAAATAGGTGCAGGGCTTCCTACGACCCATTCATAATTTGAAATATCAATAAGGGAAAGACAAGAAGAACACTTGATTACCATAACCATAATAAACAATCAGGCAGTTGATGTTCAGGAACATTGATCCTTAATTCCCAGGACTGGATTGCTGAGAGTGGAGCGAGACAACACGCAGGTAAACAACCACTCCCTGGTTATTATGACAGAATCAATCCATGTTTTACTCCAGAGCACTGAACTGCAGCGCAGTAGTGTAGCTGTTAAAACCTGTACTCTAAAGATAACATGTCCCTCCATAAACTCTTACACGGTTTTCACATAAGAACGCGTTTCTAAAAAGATCCCTCAAGCTAATGCTGCACATATGGCGTATCGGAGAAGCTAAAATAGTGATATACAACCAGATAGCAGCTGCAGCAGTAGGATAGTTTATATTTATGGATGGTGAAATACATTTTCATACTTAATTTTTTTTCCCTACATAGATACCTTTTGTTATTTTGATGGTCAGGCTTGCAGCTCTGTGAAAGTTGTCCATGAGAGCTGGAGGCTGTGCTATGTCCCACTGACACAACGTCGTGTTTTCTTCCATTAAACATAAAGACTTATTTCATAATAATTTTATATGAAACATTTCTGATCAGAAAATGTTATTTTTGTGAGCTACAGAAAAGTTACTCATATTCACTTTCAAAAACCTCACCAAGTTTTCCTGCATAGCTGGACTCCTCAAGAAACCATGGCTGCTTTTCAGCTGTTTTCCATGACTACACACTTAGATGGCATGTTACGGTTAGAAATGTCTGAATTGTCAACATTGCAGTTTCTTTTCTGTAATTTCAAATAATAAAATACCGCCATCAACAACCACAGTCCCTGAAGCTACATAATTATATATATATTATGTAGCTTCATATATGCCATCGCCTAGTGCAGAGAAAATTTGGATTTAGAAGCTCTTATTTCTGACAAAAGAAGAGCTTTCTCACAAAAGAAAGCTCTTTTACTTTGTTAAATATGAAAAGTCCAGATTGCTTTGAAAATTTGTAGGTGGCTGTGCCCCTGAAAAATGATAAGGTATGGATTTTAATTTAAAATTTTACAAGAGAAGAAAAAAATGTAAGTTTCAAAAGCAATCAAAGAGGTTTTTAATTAAAAACACCATGTTTCAGACTGGATTATAACTGAAAATCATGCTTTGTTGTTTTGTCCTGCCAAGCTGCAGCAGACATAATTTGGAATAGAGGAGAACCACTGATATTTCATGCCATAAACACAAGGTAGGTGTCTCTGCTGCATATAAATAGCAACATTGCATGCCAGCCATCATTACACAGCAGCGTCATTAAATATTGCCTCAGTCAATCAGACCTCCAGAAAGAGCCTCTGGGAAACATTTGTAATGCCAGAGTGGTTATAAAGTCGAACCTGCAGCTGTCTGGGATCTGATGTTGGGTGCTTTTTATTTGCAGATATTAGTTACATACAGTTATAGACACAGCTAGGTGCTATTTATTTTTGTGCTTTCGAGTACAAGGTGTGTAATTGCAAAAAAAAGTTAGTGTAAAAACAGTTTAACCTTGGCAAGTCAAGGACATAGCAATGTTTTTTGAATTTTCTTTTTTGTTTTTTTTTGATAATAAAAGCTTTGCAGCATTGCTGACACTTTCTGTTCAGCACCATCTTTCTCAGTTGTAGAGTCCTTTTGACAAGACACTTCACCTGCCATGCCTGCTGGTGGTGGTCAGATGGACCGGTGGTGCCAATTGTATGGTAGTCTTTCTTCTGAGTGAATATATTGTATAAAATATTTTGGAGTCCTGTGCACTAAAGAGCCCCTTGTTCTACGCTTTGCTTCGTATAGTGTCTTTACTCACGGCTATTGAGAAACAATTGCTTGTTAGAAGAATGGACTCCGATTTAAACGATTGGTTCTGATTTTACCCAATCTCTAATGTTTAGCTGTGATGTATGTAATGCACCAACTTGATAGCGAAGGAAGCTACGCTATGAAGCTTACCGTAAAGTGTGTGCATTGTAAATAACCATCCCCCACTGCCAAGAGAGAAATCCTGAGCCAAATGAGATGCTTGTTAACGAAAGACAAGAATCAAGCAGAATTTGCAAAGACATTTTGGAAAAAAAAGTCTCTTGTTCACAGATTTTATCAAAAATATCTGAAGTGAAATGCATCCTGGTAAGCTACAATGCAGAAGCACAATGCTAGGTGACACGCTATTGGCTGGAGTTTGCAAAGCAGCCAGTTTAGAAGCAACATTTATTTTCCTTGGCACTCATTGGCTGCAGCCCAAAGAGTGGAGAGCAGAGTTGTCTGATAAAAAATGTGGATATTAGCTTCTGCTTTAGTGCAATTAGTGTTGATGCAATTTAAGGCATATTTGGTGTCTGTAAACTTTAGTTTAGACTAAAGGAGATTAAGGACAGCAGTGATCCCAAATCACCAGAAATACTCAGAAATATTCATCAATAGTCCTGTTCCATTTTTGTGTTTCTGGTGATATTTGCATCAAATATCTGCTGGGGCTTTAAAATGTCGATCACTAAAATTTTTATTTATTAAATTAAGGAAGGAAAGATGGAGAGACCTAAGGGAGCAAAAAAAGGACGGACACAGGAGAAAGGACTCAAGGAAGAAAAGAAAGATCATACACTTCTTTTTCCTCACTTATCCAGAAAGTATTGCAATAAATTCTATATACTTTTTTTTATCCTGAATTAAAAAATACTTGACTACAATATTTGACTGTTGGTGGTCATTTCTGCTAATTTGCAAAAGGTTTCTGACTAAATTGAGAGCACTGCTCTTTCCAATTCCACACAAACTGACAGCAAAACTCTGTTCCAGGAAAGATTTTATAAAACGTAATTCCTCCCTCAATAACATTTCCCGCTTAAAGGGATTTGGGGGAGTTTTATTTCCTCTGATTTTCTGTATGAGTTACATACAGACTCCTGTAGAGAATAAACTCTCTTTATAAAGAAAACTCGGCGTTGTTGGAGCCGCTGTACTGCAATCTCCAGAAATATCTCAGTTTGAGCACTGCGCCTCTGTTGAGAGAAATTTTGTGATTGCATTTCACTCTCCAATGAATTGGACATTTTGCTTCACTATTACTCAGACTGTGGCAAATGGAGGTGAAGACATCAGCATGCAACACCTGTAAGACCTGAGCTTGGTTTATGTATTCTGCGATGGGATGCTGCAATAATCGGACCTAATGGAAACAGATGCGGTATTCCATGGGACATGGCATCTCCAGCAAGGCATGCTGACTGCCTGGTGTTCGCCTCAAAAAGTCCTTGTGCTTCTTTTTATTTCCAAATCTCTTGTGGAAAGATTATGGCAGCGTTATTTATGACAATTATTCTTTATATTGAAATAATAAAATACGAATAAAAAGGTATCCTTACTGTAGGTACAAACAAATCCACATAGTCTTCATGGAGGTTTTTTTTGTGTGCTCTGAACATGCAAGGCTACAGACAGAAGAGACAAATTGCCTTTCTTGATAGCACAGACATTGCAGCACACAAAATTACCTCTGAAAGGCCATGGGAGAGGGAAAACAATTTCCTGACAAGTGCAAAAAAAATAAAGTGAAACTCAAGAGGCAAAGACTATTACTATGCAGAGCCAGTATGTTGTCTAGGAAACTAATTGGAAGTCATTTTACACTCAGCCCTAATAAAGCTAATGGAAGAAGAGGTATCATATCATACTCTGGCAAATTTCTCTCCTTATTAGCTTAAATCTCTGGCAGCAGTATATGTCTTTTGTTGCCTATTTGCAAGACTTTGCTGTCAGCAAATGCGCTTGCAAAGCTGCAGTAGGAATTTAGGACTGAGGAGAGATTCGCAACAAAGCGACAACGGCGCAATCAAAGTGATGACATCCCAGCTCTGTCACAAACCGCTAAAAAAAGAGGCAGGAACGACAAGACGGAATCCATTATCCCCTCCTCTCCACTCCAAATGAGGCATTGGCGAGCACTCAGAGCTCCCCTCAATGCCTTGTGAAGACATCTCACAATCAATGGGCTTTAATCACATCCATTTCCCCTCCTTTTTTCCCCACTTTCATAGAAAAGAAGACGAAGAAAAAAACTTCCAAGCTCGATCAGAGCTAATAACGCTGAAATGGAGCAAGATGTTCATCCGGGTGGGTGGAAGGCATTAGTGGAAGGAAAGGGTCAAAAGTTCACAGTGCCACCGCTATCTATGCTAGCATTATTAGAAGATAGTGAGAAGCTGACCATTCATTTGTAGCTGTGCTCCAGGCAAGCCGGTGAATGCCGGACAGCATGCATGCACTATACAGGTCGGTTTTGAAACCTATTTAAATAAACAGTTCCTAAAGTAACTAAGGAGAGTGAAAACTGCAGTACTAACAGCTGTGGTGATGCCTTTTCATGTTAAAACCAGACCCTGCTACAGTGAGAGAAGAAAGGGGGAACATTGGGGATGACGCCATGATCGCAACAGGAGTGTGCAGAAGTTCTTTTTGCACATTGATGAGCTACATTCTGTTCAGTTAGGACAACTTCACAGACACCCTGTATCTGCTGGATGTGTGATTATGTGTCACAGTGCAAACTGAACTTTGACCAGTGCATATGGCTCTCCGCTCCATGGTGCTTCACTTGTCGCACTGTCGAACGTCTAACAAATCAATCGGTTTTAGAGCACAGCACCAATTATTCTGCTTTTTAGGTGAAAGTTGTTATGCTCGATTCTAATCGAAGGGAAAATTAGAAAAAAGAAAGTTCTTAAGTTGCTGTTTAACTTTCCTACAATTGTTGCTCAACAGTTTAAGTTTACTTGGCGGTAGGTAGGTGCCTAAAAAATATTCAATTGATGACTATATTTTAGGGTAAAAATACTTTTTATTCATTGTAATAGGGACAGATCAGAGATTTTCAAAAAAACAGCCTTGAACAAAACATGATTCAAGAAAAATCTGGTATTCTGCAACATTACAAAACAAATAAATTCTGTTTTTCTGCATAAACAAAACAATTCAAATTCAATGACGTATGTATAAGTTTTTTTTTCTAAACTTCCTTTACTTACTGAATTTTATTTCATGCTATTGAAGTAAGTTTGCGAAACTGTCAAGATTTTGTTGAGGTAAAGTGTTCTTATTAAAACAAGACAACTACAGGCTGCTGGTGTTTACAACCAACCACATTATATTATTAGTGGTCCACCAGATTTCTCATCTAGCCTTTGGCAAACAAGTTAAGCAATGTACCTGTCAAACATGTGAGCACATCAACATTTACCTGCCCACATTCATGAAGCTCAGGAGACGGAGAAGACATGTTTTCTGTTCTTTAAAGGTTGCGGTGATAAAATAAAGGACCGCTTGAAGGGGACATAAATTGTTTGTATGCACCGTCCTCTATATGCTTGCAAGGCAAGACATAATTTGTCTTTTCAAGGTAGGAACCTCTCTTTAGGTGACAGAGCACCTTGAGGAGTCCTGTGAATGCAGAAATTGTGTGATAAACTTGTTCTGTACAGTTGCTTCCAGTTGATTTCTGCAAAGAATACTGTTGTTGTTGCTCTTATTTAATTAACGCCTTCTCAAAATTATATGCAGGATGGTGTTTCANTAATGCCAGTGTCTGATCTGATCAAGTTGATACATACGTTCATTATCGGTTCCTCTGGAATACAAAATTCTGTTTGTTTCATTGAAACTTAAATTAGCATACACCCAAGTTTAAGGTAAATTCGTGACTTTGTCGTTACTTCAGAACTAACTTGACCTTTATTACTTGCTATTTATTTTTTATACTGTTCAAGCAGCTTATTTCTTGAAACTCTTATTTTAAGAGATTTTTGTATGAAACTACTCTTGTCTTGCTGTTTTGGGTAATTTATATCAGTATTTTATGGTTGCTAATTTACCAGCAAAGAGAATGTTTACCAGATTTGCAATAAAGGCTGATTAAATTGTTTTTGGAACCATGTGGGTGGATGTAAGCATAAAGGCGTGTGTGGATTGATTAAACCATCTGTTGCATTTATGTCTAAAAACCAAATCCAGTAATAAGGGCAATAATACAAGATGCAAACTTTATCTTTTGACTGTTAAAGCGAAACGCTCTTAATCTTAAATTGTAAGAAATTAGGAAAATAAAATATTACATAAAGACAATCAATACAGAAAGAACCGTTTGCAAATATACTGTATGCTGCGGTTATTGATTAGCAGCTCAAACACATCTCTGTGCTTTGATGACATGTGGAGCATTGAAAGGATGGTTATAAAAGACAAAGCAGAAATACATTACAAACAGTTTCTGAGTGCAAACCCTTGTCGCTGTCCAAGGTGCTGCAATTACTGAGAGAGCCTCAGCTCAAGGAAGGAGAAGTGCTCCTCTTCCTCCTGTTGAAACGCTTTAAGTACCTCTCATACTTCACAAAGCTCTTGCTTTCAGGCTGGAAAGTATGCAAGACGTTTTCTCCAAACATTCAGCTTGAAACCTTGGAACAAAAGCCAAACTTAGTCCTTCATTTGACTTTCGTTCCAGCAAATGCATAGATCTTCCCTGAACTGCAACATTAACATGAACTAAAGAGTTTTAGGCTTTTCCATTTAAACTACCAAGAATTTAATATTTAAAACACTTGATAAATATATTATGGCCCATAACTGGAAATTCATAAAAAAATATGCAACAAGAAGAAAGAATAATAAATAGTCTAATTTGAATTTCTATCAGCCGATGTTGTGGCACTAATTTGCACTAATTCTCCACGGCAGTTCCACATTAGACTGGCACTAACCGTTTTATATCTCTCCAGATATGCAAGTTTTGAAGTGCCATTATTTTCATCTTTACAATAGAGAGGCTTTTTAGCCGTCTATTATGCTAAGTTTTTTTCAGTAACAGTAAATTTCACAGTGATCTAAGCTGGAATAAGCAAAGGAAAACGGACAGATGGATGGCCTGTCCAGCTAAATTAACATTTCACTCATAGGTTCAAACAAAACATGTAAATAAAGGTAAATGGATTGAAGTACTTGGGTCTGATGTTTTATGTGAAAGTTGAATAAAATTGCACATACACACATTTAATCCTTCTCATGCCTTCTGGGGGCCCCACTAAAAAGCATGAAAAACAGCATTTCTAATCTCCCAACTGTTGTTGACTTTTATAGCACTTTCATTTATGCTTTGCCTAATATATTTTCATATTTTGTGAATGAAAATACCAACTTAGCATATGCTCTTATTTCAATATTGGCATTGGGATTTAACACAGCATTCACAAAGCTAGATCTACACACGGCACTATCAGTGCTGGAAATGTTGGGACTGAAGTTTTAATAAATTCAGAATATGAGTGCAATACATTATTTGGAATTGCTTGCATTTCTTTAGAGAAATCACCATCAAATGACTTTATTGTATTGCAGCACTGGTAGCCACTACTTCTGCATTTTTTCACACGTTTTTACATTCTTGTTTTTTCTACCCTGTACACATTCAACATCATACACAATCCTCTATGTCAAAGTTCATGTGTATACAGTTCAAAAATATTTCTCCCTCCTTTCTTTTTCTTAACTATACTTTTTTAATAAATAAAAATATATATTTTTTATTAATGAATTCTGTTTGTGTGGGGAAATGTTGCGTGCTCAGTTTGTGGAAATGCTAAAGGGTGATGGGAGCGTACAGGAACCAGCATGACCCAGCAACTTTACCACACAGAATTGACAAATCTCCATCAGATGTTTAATCTTTTATTCTGTAACCTTCTAAATTATTTACTTAAGAATAAACTTCATGTGGCCTATCTAAACATGTTGTTTTCAGTACCCTTATTGTAGAAGAACAACCACAGACAATGCAAGTTTATGAAGATAATCGTGTTTAATTGTGATTTTGCACATTTTCGTTAAACAAATAAAGTCAGCATCTGATCATAGTTTGGTCATATGTACAACTTAGTCACTTTAAGCAATTCAAGACCAATGAAATGATCAGAAGAGCTTATCAAAAAGTGGATGATTCCCAATTTTTTCCTGAAAGAATTGAGCATGCATGGTAAATTAATGACTTAAAGGTTATATATCAGCTTGTCAATGTAGAACAGCAGGTTTAGAGATTACTTTTATTAGGACTCCCAGAGAGATCAAAAGTACTGATCTTATTTATCACATTATGTATTGCTGGAATATGTTTTCCCTCTGGTCTGTAAAGCAGGTGAGTGGTATATTTGCTCTATGTAACTTACAGTAAAATAAGTTTGATCGTTACCTCAAGCAGTGTGTTTTTTATTGGCTTCTGAAGTTCTGCATCCATAAACCTGAACGGTGGTTCAGTGTTATGTCCGTGAATATTTCTCTCTCCCTCTGTTCCCTCTCTGGCTGTTGTTCTTTGTTCTGTGCATCTCCCCCAGAGTCTGAGCCCGTCTACTTCAGTGCTGCATCTCACAATGAGAAGACCAGCAATGATGTTTGCATTTTCCAGATTGTCTGTCCATCCAGTGTAACCCGTCTTAGAGCATTCTTTTCCCCTGTGTCCAATAAATACTCGCCTGTAGCCTAACATTTGTCTTTTCTGAAGTGTGCTCTCAATATTTTACTGACTTCCTGGTTTGATCTTCCTCGTAAATACTCCCCTCCTTTAAATGACTTTCTACTGCTCATTTTAATTCAGCTGCATGTCAGAGCTAACCCTCTCATCAATCTGGGCATCATTCTACGTATGTGAAGCTACTCATCACTTTCACATCATCCACATCAAACTCAACACTGAATCTGCCGGCCCTACAGTACACCAATTGATTTTCCCTGCTTCCATCTGGAAGTAAGGCACTCTTCTTTATTTAATAGTATTCAGTATTTACTTCTCTGGTCCTCCTTTCTACTTACCAATCTACCAAATTATCAAAAATCCTTCTCTTCAGATTACATGCAAAGTTTTATGTAGGTTGAAAAAGCTGAAGATTTCCACACAACCAGGCCTCTTTTAGAAACTGCAACAATCTCCCTCTACTGGTTACTGTATGTAATTGCAACTTTAATCATCTTAATTTTCAAGACAATTTTCACTTAATGCACAGTTTGTACACACATGCAGAACTGCGACTGCACCCAGGGTGGAGAGCATGATGAAGGGACGACCTCTGAAACATCCGTAGGCTTTCATTTACGCAACACAAACCTAATCGATGAGATAATGCATGTTGTGGACTGGCCTCAACAGGTTCATGCATAATTCATGGTGAAGGATGGCATGTTTACTGTTGCATTCATTTAAATTTCATTGCCTGTGATGAGTTTACGATCTAGTGTGTGAATCTTATTAGCAAGGTGTCTGGAAAGGGGCTCTCACTGTTTTACAGCTCGCTATCTTTTTCATGCAGTATTCATGATGTGCTGGTAAAAGTTTGAATTTATTGCTGTGATATTGAGCGGTGGGATCTTTTCAAATAAGCAGCATCTCAACCAGACTTTGCGTTTTGCCATTGCTGATGAAGTCCTTCCTATCAGAAAGCCTTTTGAGGCTTTGGATTAATACGCCGTCTGAAATGCCTCCTCTCAGCAGGTTCAAACTGAAGAGGAAGAGCAGGTTCAGAGTGGCTTTCAGACTCAATAACCATCATTCAGCCTGTGAGAATATTTTCTCCTAGGAAATTAGCTTAATCCAATAAACAGCTCTTATTGACTGGACAAGAACATTATTATCTAGAGAAGGACAGCCGGACCAAGACTACACTGTGATGCTAAAGGTGTTCTAATATACCTGGATGGGCAGTGATGGGTCGGTTTAAAGTCCATCTCTGTTCCCTAATGTTACCAATTAGGATGTAATAGTTTATCAATAGTTCTCCACAACTAAATAATCAATAACCCTAGGGTCAGATAGAGGGCAAAAGCTGTTTTGTGCATTACAAAGCGTTTAATTATTAGTTGTTGTAAGATATTATTAGATGCAGTCTAATAGTGATTACACATCATCATGTGAAATAGTTAGGGCTCTTCCTGATGTTTCCCTGAAGTCCAAGTTTTTAACAGAATTAATTTATTTCAATACTAAACTACATACTCTAAAGTATTTAAATATTTATTGTAATATACACAAACAGGCTGAATTCTTTTCTCATGGTGAAACAAAACATTACAAATTTTAACTTTGTGATTAAGATTATATTTTTTACCGACAAAGTGAACCAGAAAACCTGGAAAAGTTTGTATTCAGATACCTTTTGTCCAGACGTTCTGATTTTGACTTCTTTATGTAACGGTATGCACCTAAAAACCTTCAGGTATGAACTCCATATAAACTTCAACTTTTTCTCACCTTATAATTAAAACCTTGTGGTGCACCGACTGCTTGTCATGGTTGCTTTGAAAAACTATTGAAGAAAAGCAGGCCTTGATTCATTCCTCCCACATAATTAAATATCTCAAAGTAAGCTTTAATTTCTGACAAGCAGAGACTTCAAAAAAGTCATGTGTGTAGACATGATGACCAGCCATCAAACCAGAAAAAACATATAAATTAAACACACAATATTGTATAGTTTTAGAAATGAGAAGGTGGTTTCTGCCTTTATATATTCCTGAAAAATCCTCATCAGTATTTAAGCTCCATGATTTTTCTGGACTCCCAACACAAAATGTTAATGTTTCTCTGAAAAGTAAAAGTATATCTAAAAATAAAAATTATATATAAATATAATAATTACTTTTTTAGGCAGTAATTTACTAATAATAGCACACTTTCAACCATTATTTTTTGTTCTTATGATGCATCTTGCTGTCTGAGTACAGAACCAAAGGGAAATCGCCTCATCAGTGAATCCATAAAGTACTAACTAAATAATTAAGAAAAGAAAAGTCCTGGGTCAAGCCAAAGGCCACTTTTGCCCCTGCTGCTGCAAAATAAAACTTTTCCTAGAGCCACAAAAAACAATTTACTAAATATGTACTGCATAAAATGTTAATGAAAGCTGACACAGTTAAGCTAAAATGTATTCCTATTTTCAGATTTTTGAACAAAATGAATCTTCATTACATGAATGAATGAGGTAACCATTTTTAATAAACATGGAAAATTAAGAAGGACGAGCAAAGTCACTTACGTTTAAGAACCTGTTGTCGATACTTACAGAAAACTACTGAAATGGCCATTTCTTATTGTGTTTAAAAAGATTCCTTTTGGTTTTGTAAGAGCCACATGTGGCGCTGGAGACGCCAGAAACCTTTCAAAGATTTGTTAATAGTGAGGAGTGGGACAAAATGTCTCCAGGTTGATGTCTCAAGTGTCTCAAAAAAGTTATTTCAATCAAAGGGCTTAAGAGCAACTATTATGGCTAAGGGTGTTCTAACCCTTTCTGAGTTAAAATACATGTTTTTCTAAAATCCTTTATTTATTGAGTGAACAACTGTGCTGCTTGAGTCACACAGAAGACAACTCAAAATAGGTGCAGGGCTTCCTACGACCCATTCATAATTTGAAATATCAATAAGGGAAAGACAAGAAGAACACTTGATTACCATAACCATAATAAACAATCAGGCAGTTGATGTTCAGGAACATTGATCCTTAATTCCCAGGACTGGATTGCTGAGAGTGGAGCGAGACAACACGCAGGTAAACAACCACTCCCTGGTTATTATGACAGAATCAATCCATGTTTTACTCCAGAGCACTGAACTGCAGCGCAGTAGTGTAGCTGTTAAAACCTGTACTCTAAAGATAACATGTCCCTCCATAAACTCTTACACGGTTTTCACATAAGAACGCGTTTCTAAAAAGATCCCTCAAGCTAATGCTGCACATATGGCGTATCGGAGAAGCTAAAATAGTGATATACAACCAGATAGCAGCTGCAGCAGTAGGATAGTTTATATTTATGGATGGTGAAATACATTTTCATACTTAATTTTTTTTCCCTACATAGATACCTTTTGTTATTTTGATGGTCAGGCTTGCAGCTCTGTGAAAGTTGTCCATGAGAGCTGGAGGCTGTGCTATGTCCCACTGACACAACGTCGTGTTTTCTTCCATTAAACATAAAGACTTATTTCATAATAATTTTATATGAAACATTTCTGATCAGAAAATGTTATTTTTGTGAGCTACAGAAAAGTTACTCATATTCACTTTCAAAAACCTCACCAAGTTTTCCTGCATAGCTGGACTCCTCAAGAAACCATGGCTGCTTTTCAGCTGTTTTCCATGACTACACACTTAGATGGCATGTTACGGTTAGAAATGTCTGAATTGTCAACATTGCAGTTTCTTTTCTGTAATTTCAAATAATAAAATACCGCCATCAACAACCACAGTCCCTGAAGCTACATAATTATATATATATTATGTAGCTTCATATATGCCATCGCCTAGTGCAGAGAAAATTTGGATTTAGAAGCTCTTATTTCTGACAAAAGAAGAGCTTTCTCACAAAAGAAAGCTCTTTTACTTTGTTAAATATGAAAAGTCCAGATTGCTTTGAAAATTTGTAGGTGGCTGTGCCCCTGAAAAATGATAAGGTATGGATTTTAATTTAAAATTTTACAAGAGAAGAAAAAAATGTAAGTTTCAAAAGCAATCAAAGAGGTTTTTAATTAAAAACACCATGTTTCAGACTGGATTATAACTGAAAATCATGCTTTGTTGTTTTGTCCTGCCAAGCTGCAGCAGACATAATTTGGAATAGAGGAGAACCACTGATATTTCATGCCATAAACACAAGGTAGGTGTCTCTGCTGCATATAAATAGCAACATTGCATGCCAGCCATCATTACACAGCAGCGTCATTAAATATTGCCTCAGTCAATCAGACCTCCAGAAAGAGCCTCTGGGAAACATTTGTAATGCCAGAGTGGTTATAAAGTCGAACCTGCAGCTGTCTGGGATCTGATGTTGGGTGCTTTTTATTTGCAGATATTAGTTACATACAGTTATAGACACAGCTAGGTGCTATTTATTTTTGTGCTTTCGAGTACAAGGTGTGTAATTGCAAAAAAAAGTTAGTGTAAAAACAGTTTAACCTTGGCAAGTCAAGGACATAGCAATGTTTTTTGAATTTTCTTTTTTGTTTTTTTTTGATAATAAAAGCTTTGCAGCATTGCTGACACTTTCTGTTCAGCACCATCTTTCTCAGTTGTAGAGTCCTTTTGACAAGACACTTCACCTGCCATGCCTGCTGGTGGTGGTCAGATGGACCGGTGGTGCCAATTGTATGGTAGTCTTTCTTCTGAGTGAATATATTGTATAAAATATTTTGGAGTCCTGTGCACTAAAGAGCCCCTTGTTCTACGCTTTGCTTCGTATAGTGTCTTTACTCACGGCTATTGAGAAACAATTGCTTGTTAGAAGAATGGACTCCGATTTAAACGATTGGTTCTGATTTTACCCAATCTCTAATGTTTAGCTGTGATGTATGTAATGCACCAACTTGATAGCGAAGGAAGCTACGCTATGAAGCTTACCGTAAAGTGTGTGCATTGTAAATAACCATCCCCCACTGCCAAGAGAGAAATCCTGAGCCAAATGAGATGCTTGTTAACGAAAGACAAGAATCAAGCAGAATTTGCAAAGACATTTTGGAAAAAAAAGTCTCTTGTTCACAGATTTTATCAAAAATATCTGAAGTGAAATGCATCCTGGTAAGCTACAATGCAGAAGCACAATGCTAGGTGACACGCTATTGGCTGGAGTTTGCAAAGCAGCCAGTTTAGAAGCAACATTTATTTTCCTTGGCACTCATTGGCTGCAGCCCAAAGAGTGGAGAGCAGAGTTGTCTGATAAAAAATGTGGATATTAGCTTCTGCTTTAGTGCAATTAGTGTTGATGCAATTTAAGGCATATTTGGTGTCTGTAAACTTTAGTTTAGACTAAAGGAGATTAAGGACAGCAGTGATCCCAAATCACCAGAAATACTCAGAAATATTCATCAATAGTCCTGTTCCATTTTTGTGTTTCTGGTGATATTTGCATCAAATATCTGCTGGGGCTTTAAAATGTCGATCACTAAAATTTTTATTTATTAAATTAAGGAAGGAAAGATGGAGAGACCTAAGGGAGCAAAAAAAGGACGGACACAGGAGAAAGGACTCAAGGAAGAAAAGAAAGATCATACACTTCTTTTTCCTCACTTATCCAGAAAGTATTGCAATAAATTCTATATACTTTTTTTTATCCTGAATTAAAAAATACTTGACTACAATATTTGACTGTTGGTGGTCATTTCTGCTAATTTGCAAAAGGTTTCTGACTAAATTGAGAGCACTGCTCTTTCCAATTCCACACAAACTGACAGCAAAACTCTGTTCCAGGAAAGATTTTATAAAACGTAATTCCTCCCTCAATAACATTTCCCGCTTAAAGGGATTTGGGGGAGTTTTATTTCCTCTGATTTTCTGTATGAGTTACATACAGACTCCTGTAGAGAATAAACTCTCTTTATAAAGAAAACTCGGCGTTGTTGGAGCCGCTGTACTGCAATCTCCAGAAATATCTCAGTTTGAGCACTGCGCCTCTGTTGAGAGAAATTTTGTGATTGCATTTCACTCTCCAATGAATTGGACATTTTGCTTCACTATTACTCAGACTGTGGCAAATGGAGGTGAAGACATCAGCATGCAACACCTGTAAGACCTGAGCTTGGTTTATGTATTCTGCGATGGGATGCTGCAATAATCGGACCTAATGGAAACAGATGCGGTATTCCATGGGACATGGCATCTCCAGCAAGGCATGCTGACTGCCTGGTGTTCGCCTCAAAAAGTCCTTGTGCTTCTTTTTATTTCCAAATCTCTTGTGGAAAGATTATGGCAGCGTTATTTATGACAATTATTCTTTATATTGAAATAATAAAATACGAATAAAAAGGTATCCTTACTGTAGGTACAAACAAATCCACATAGTCTTCATGGAGGTTTTTTTTGTGTGCTCTGAACATGCAAGGCTACAGACAGAAGAGACAAATTGCCTTTCTTGATAGCACAGACATTGCAGCACACAAAATTACCTCTGAAAGGCCATGGGAGAGGGAAAACAATTTCCTGACAAGTGCAAAAAAAATAAAGTGAAACTCAAGAGGCAAAGACTATTACTATGCAGAGCCAGTATGTTGTCTAGGAAACTAATTGGAAGTCATTTTATACTCAGCCCTAATAAAGCTAATGGAAGAAGAGGTATCATATCATACTCTGGCAAATTTCTCTCCTTATTAGCTTAAATCTCTGGCAGCAGTATATGTCTTTTGTTGCCTATTTGCAAGACTTTGCTGTCAGCAAATGTGCTTGCAAAGCTGCAGTAGGAATTTAGGACTGAGGAGAGATTCGCAACAAAGCGACAACGGCGCAATCAAAGTGATGACATCCCAGCTCTGTCACAAACCGCTAAAAAAAGAGGCAGGAACGACAAGACGGAATCCATTATCCCCTCCTCTCCACTCCAAATGAGGCATTGGCGAGCACTCAGAGCTCCCCTCAATGCCTTGTGAAGACATCTCACAATCAATGGGCTTTAATCACATCCATTTCCCCTCCTTTTTTCCCCACTTTCATAGAAAAGAAGACGAAGAAAAAAACTTCCAAGCTCGATTAGAGCTAATAACGCTGAAATGGAGCAAGATGTTCATCCGGGTGGGTGGAAGGCATTAGTGGAAGGAAAGGGTCAAAAGTTCACAGTGCCACCGCTATCTATGCTAGCATTATTAGAAGAAGATAGTGAGAAGCTGACCATTCATTTGTAGCTGTGCTCCAGGCAAGCCGGTGAATGCCGGACAGCATGCATGCACTATACAGGTCGGTTTTGAAACCTATTTAAATAAACAGTTCCTAAAGTAACTAAGGAGAGTGGAAACTGCAGTACTAACAGCTGTGGTGATGCCTTTTCATGTTAAAACCAGACCCTGCTACAGTGAGAGAAGAAAGGGGGAACATTGGGGATGACGCCATGATCGCAACAGGAGTGTGCAGAAGTTCTTTTTGCACATTGATGAGCTACATTCTGTTCAGTTAGGACAACTTCACAGACACCCTGTATCTGTTGGATGTGTGCTTATGTGTCACAGTGCAAACTGAACTTTGACCAGTGCATATGGCTCTCCGCTCCATGGTGCTTCACTTGTCGCACTGTCGAACGTCTAACAAATCAATCGGTTTTAGAGCACAGCACCAATTATTCTGCTTTTTAGGTGAAAGTTGTTATGCTCGATTCTAATCTAAGGGAAAATTAGAAAAAAGAAAGTTCTTAAGTTGCTGTTTAACTTCCCTACAATTGTTGCTCAACAGTTTAAGTTTACTTGGCGGTAGGTAGGTGCCTAAAAAATATTCAATTGATGACTATATTTTAGGGTAAAAATACTTTTTATTCATTGTAATAGGGACAGATCAGAGATTTTCAAAAAAACAGCCTTGAACAAAACATGATTCAAGAAAAATCTGGTATTCTGCAACATTACAAAACAAATAAATTCTGTTTTTCTGCATAAACAAAACAATTCAAATTCAATGACGTATGTATAAGTTTTTTTTTCTAAACTTCCTTTACTTACTGAATTTTATTTCATGCTATTGAAGTAAGTTTGCGAAACTGTCAAGATTTTGTTGAGGTAAAGTGTTCTTATTAAAACAAGATAACTACAGGCTGCTGGTGTTTACAACCAACCACATTATATTATTAGTGGTCCACCAGATTTCTCATCTAGCCTTTGGCAAACAAGTTAAGCAATGTACCTGTCAAACATGTGAGCACATCAACATTTACCTGCCCACATTCATGAAGCTCAGGAGACGGAGAAGACATGTATTCTGTTCTTTAAAGGTTGCGGTGATAAAATAAAGGACCGCTTGAAGGGGACATAAATTGTTTGTATGCACCGTCCTCTATATGCTTGCCTGGCTCTCACAAGGCAAGACATAATTTGTCTTTTCAAGGTAGGAACCTCTCTTTAGGTGACAGAGCACCTTGAGGAGTCCTGTGAATGCAGAAATTGTGTGATAAACTTGTTATATACAGTTGCTTCCAGTTGATTTCTGCAAAGAATACTGTTGTTGTTGCTCTTATTTAATTAACGCCTTCTCAAAATTATATGCAGGATGGTGTTTCAATATGGACAGCTAAGTGGGAATTTATGCTTGTTTGTTTTTATTATTTTCATTACTGACACAGCACCTGAACAACTAAGTATATGAGAGGGTTGCTAAGAACCGTGAGACTCCTGAAATGGCCAGATTGAAATAGTGTTTATTTTCATAAAAAAGTTTCACTTTTATATTGTCAACAAAAATGTTTTCCTTGAATTTTAACAGTCATTTCTAGGTATTTTTTGTCAACTGTGTTTGCAGGGAGTAAATGTTACCAGGAGTCAATATTTTCATATGCCAGGATCAGTAATTGCACTACTGTTGGTAAGTGATGATCAGCTGAATCAGGACTCGGTGTTCTCATTGGAAGGTTTGGTTTGATAATGCGGCCATCTTTAAAACCATGAAGAGAAGGCTTTTCAGACGCCTTCTCAGCTAAAACTGATCAGCAAACAGGAGCTTAAAATGATACCATCATCATTAGCCAATTCTCTTTGAGTTAACAAAAAGCTGCGGGGAAATAAAACAGGAAATTTAATGTGCACAATGCCAACCTCAAACATACTGAAACATTTTTCACAACATAACAGTTATTGTTAAAGCTCCTCCAACTGAAGTTGAAATCAGTTCTTTTAAGTTTGTTTCTTTGTTTTGTTTTGAAAAAGTGGAGGATCAAACTGGAAGGAGAGCAGTTTTTGGGGCAAATCCAGCAAAAACTTCTTAAAATACTTCTTATTCTCATCAGCGGCTCCCTTGGCAGTTTCCAAAATGGATTATTTAACTCTGATGCACACTTTGTTGCACAACATCAAAAGACAAAAAACAAATACTTTATGAGCGTATGAAGAATTTATTCATTGACCTGAATTTGAAATGAGCAGAAGCTTCTTGACAACTTTATGTTTGAAATGATCACAACATTGTGATGGGATTAGATCAGCTAGAAGAAGATGGAGTTTACTTTCGAAAAAAAAAAATGGGAACAGGCCTAAAAAACAGAAGTCGTACAATGTTGGGTGTTTAAAACCAAATTAGCGTTAACCCCCAGATGGAAAATGTAGTACTGGCAGGAGATTGATCTTTCCACAGATTGTCTCATATTACACTGTCACAACATAGTTACAATTTTAACAAATATGTAAGAGAAACAATTTTTAACTGCTGCTACTTTACTCTATCAATTTAACTTCAGGATTCCAGATGAAAAAACGTAAATATATTCTAGAAAGTTCCTGCTGGAGTATGAAAATCCAATAGCTACATTCACCAGACGACAAGGTGAAAACAATTCTGGCCACAGTTACCAAATGACTCAGTGTGGCTTCGGCTCGCCTCCGTAACCTCAGGTCAAATATCAACACTCAGATGAGGATCTCGCATTCTAAATGAATTCCTCTCCCACTGCAGACCTGCAGGAGGTTGATAAACTGGGCGAACAGGAACTTGCATGCGTACACAAATGCTCAAAGAACTCCCAAGGACCAACATGGCATCAATTTAATTCTGCCCACCGGAGGCAAATCAAAATCTGCCTGGGTCCAACTCGTTTTCCAGCAGATAATACGGGGGGAGATGCAGCTCTCCTTCCTGCAGCCGTGTATCACTGTGCTAACGTGCAGTGCACCGAATGCTCAAAACAGGAGGAAAGAGATGAAAGAGGGAGTTAGCTACTGGAGCTGGAGTCGGTGGGAGACTTTGAGGAGGATTTTTCTATTGATGCCCCTGGTGACTTTTTACAGCACACAAGCAACAGCCGGCTAAGAGTAACAGCTCCTGTGAGGCTTACCAACACACCTGAAACCACAGCTGAGGCTTTGTAATGACTTCTCATCACTGAGGACCGGAGAAATCCCTTCTTTTGTTTTGCACATGGCAAGTGTCAGCTGGAGTTTTACACACTCAGGTGAACAGATAGTGTGCGAGAGAAAAATGGATTCATCACCAGAGGACCGCCTACATGCTTAACTGCTCCTCCCGTCTCCCCTGCTTACTCAGCATATTGATTCTAGCAGCATATACACCTACCTGAAGTAAACGTGTGGGTGTTATACACTCCCAGAGAGCAAGAGACGGCTCATTTAAAAGGCATGGATTTGGACAGGAGTGTCAGTGCTGCAGTTTATTAAGTGTGAACATAATAAGACAGCAGAATTGGTCAAGTTGGACAACTCTGGGTAAACCTTATCTTACCATCGGCTCATAAGCTTTATGGTAAAGATACAGATAATTTTGCAACTGAGCCTCAGTAATAGCATTATGTAGTTTCATGGTTCCTTCATGTAACTTTTAGTATTTAACTGCTTCTGCTGTTTAAAAGCATTTTTTATTACTTTCTTCAAATTCTTAAGTTTATATCCACTAAAATTCCTGTTTATGTTATTTTTAAAGGCCTGTATGAAAAAGTCATGGCATTATACTCCTTAATTCACAACATTTGAGAAGAATAGATGCACCTGTTGTGAAGGCCACACCTTAAAAGTGGCAGTATTATACATTTTCCAGGCATATAGTGCCGATTTATAGCACAATCAAGTAACTATGATAATTCCAGTTGTTATAAAATGTTATTTAAATCAAATATGACTCAAAAGATATTTGACTTTGTAATTTAATGCATTCTTTAAGAAACTCTTGCTCTTTCTGAAACTCTGCCTTTCAGGAAATTGTCACATGGCTCCTCTATTAAACCTTTAACAACGTTTTCACCAGAATTGCACGGAGAAGCAGCTTGTATAATGAGCTCAGCAGACGCACAGTTCCACCAGGTGTTTGCTAATTGCTGGCAACTAGTCTCAAGGAGCTGAGTAAGAGAATCATTTCTTGGCACAAAAAGGTAATTGTTTCTATACTACAAAACATTTAAAGAATAACAACAATTCAATATTTAAACATCAAAATATTTTGCTCAAAATTGGAAATAAACATTGAGTCTGAAATGAGGAAGTCATATTGTGTCTCCACTATGTCACAGCTCCTAATGCTAAATCTATTGAAACGTGTTGCCTAAAATGACTAAAAACAACATCCAGGCCCCAACATACGTCACATTATTCGTACCAGTGAATTTTACTGTGCCCTTAACCAAGGGTGAGGCAGGTGATGCAATAAAGAAAGCAGACAGGCATCACATTGACTATCAGCTCATTTCATATCATCACCAAAGACTGAGCAATCACACCCCGCGGCTTCCAGACAGCGAGCCTTTTCACGTGAGCCTCGCATTTTGTGCGGTGTGGAAAATAATTGCCCTTCTTGCCAGGCGGCAGCGTCATTAAGTCAGAGGAAAAGTGAGACATGCCATCCGGTTAAAATGATAGGACACACAGGAAGGAAATGGCAGGCTGTTCAGCTGGCAAAGACCTGCGCTGAATGCCAAACATTTCAGCTGTTTACCAAGTGGAGAGATGGCTGAGAGAGGCTGTATGACTGGACAGGAGCTGTGAGCTGACTGGGTCACATTGATTATATGGAGACGCTGTCAAGTCCACGTGATGTCCAATAAAATATTCTCTCTCTACTGAGCTAGAAGGATATATTCAAATGCTTGTCCTTGACACAAAAAAACGATCTTTTCTAGATGCTATGTAATATTTGAGGACAGGAAAGGGATCATCAGACCAAAGAACCTGTTTAAAATATTCACAGCGCTTCACTTTTTCCTCATTTTGCTATTCTAATTACAAACTGTATTAAATTAATCCCTTTCCCACAAATTCTACACACAAAAATCCTAATATGACAATGAGGAAATAATGCTTTTGAGATTTTTGCAAATTAAAAACAAATATCAATTTTTCATATAAAAAATAGAAAACCAAGAAATCTGCAATAAAGCTCAAAATTGAGCTGTTTCTACTTCTAATTCTTTAACAGTTTCAATAGTTTAAATTGAGCCCACCTGTGGTAAATTTAATTGATTGTAAAAACAGTCCTCCGTTACATAGCCAAGGTTTGTGATGAGTTTAGTTTGACATTCTGACCCCACCACACAACAGTAGTTTATCACTCGCATGTGTGATAAATTTAATTAAGCTGTCCAATGATTATAAGACTAACTGTAGAGGATTTAGAATTACGTCTTCAGTGTTTCACCTGTCACCTCCGTACATCCAGAACAGTTTATTGATGATAAAGTGATCAACTGAACACATTCCTGAGATTAATTTATCAATTATTTTAACAAAACCAAGCTTACCTTATAATGAGGTCAGTCAACAGCTACGTTTGCACTTTGCTAAACTTTGCCAATATTCTACAAACGTCAAAAAAGGGAAACAATTAAAATCACATAGGAATAAGCGTGTTCCTGCAACATTAAAAATATGCTGCGCCATGATCCTCCAACTTCCTGTCGTCTTCTTCGTGGTTTGCGCCAGTGGCAACATCCGGATGTTGGTCATGTGATTTGTGTGACGCTGATAAAGTGTTGCAGTTTTGATAAGTCCAAAAAAACCACCTCATCCTAGCGCCAAAACGAGTTTTTTTTTTTAAATGGTGTGTTTCTTAATCAAATTTATTTTCAAAATGTCAATTTACTTAGTTATATAATTGAAACACATCTCCAACCATTAAACAGTAACTAAAACTGCTTAAGGCGTGTCGTTTAGTCTTGGCACAAAATACTTCACTTCAAGAATTACACCATCATTAAATCAGAGACCCTTCTTAAAATTATTAAAAAGCTAAATTATTTTAATGAAACAAAAATAAGTGAATCACCTGAAATCCACATGCCAACACAGCTGAGTTATTCCAAACTGTTTACATACGGAGAATGTAACATGAAATGACAAAATACATTTTTACATGAGACAAAAAACAGGTTCAGTATAAGTGGCAATCCATCCATCATCTTCTCCTTATCTGGTGTTGGGTCGAGGAGGCAGCAGCCTAAGCAGAGGCCCAGATTTCCTTCTTCTCATCCACTTGGAAATGTAACTAGTTACTTATACTGTAGGCATCTGTACAACAAGCAGTTTTTGTTTACCATTCCAACAGGGATATTCTTGAAAACGACTAGTTCAGGTGGGCGGGTCATACCCAACAAGCAATAATTCTTCACAACCTTCTCTGTTAAAATTGACACAGCAGATTCAGTTGGCAAACAGTTGCTCATTTTGGAAAATGTGTTTTAACTATTTAGTATTAAAAGCAAAGATAAAGTCAAACTGGTTCCAAAAACATGGTACATAGTCACAAAAATACTGGAAACCAGTAAGCGCCTTAAAAGACAAAAACAAGAGCTCTGAAACTCTGCATTCATGTTTTATTAAGAAAATTGGGGTAGTGTGTATGAAAATATTAGGTACAAATAAAAGCCACATGGTAAAACTGAAAATGCACCAACAAGGGAGAGAGTGGATGATTGAGTGAGTTGGTGGTTAAACGGCAGGACAGATAAATGAACAGATGGGGTTGGGTGGGGCGGAGCCGGGGAACATTTCACGCAGCAGACCGTCGACGGATGACAAATGTTCCTCTCTGCAGCTGTCCTAGGTAGATCCTCATCTTTGTACTGTCGCTCGTCTTCCTCACCCAAATCTGGACAGCAAACACAGAAGGAGAGGAAGACCTGTCATTTATCAATGTCATGAAAGGATGTAGTGAATATCTGCACATCATGTTTTGTTCAGGCATACAACTACAAATAAGTTACATTTCCTAGTCTTAGTGTTACAGTGCTGGTTAGAGGTCAAGGTAAAGCAGGACTAAACCACGGTCCAGTTGGGTTTTACATCATATAATAAAATAAAAATAGTCTGGTCTCGATTCAAGAATCAACCTCAAGATTACAAAAACTTGATTTCAAGAATCAACCTCAAGATTACAAAAACTGAAAATTGTATTAGTTCCTAAATATATCACAAAGCTAAAATAAAAATTATTTGTTAATTTTGTTGCTTCCCTAGAATTGAAGAGAAAAGATATTGGCCGGATGCTGATCATCAAATGCCACAGTTTTATCAATCATCTCTGAGAGAAACCACAACTGTAAAAGCATCTGATTTAGCTGTGTGTTGGTATGTAGAATACAGCTGTGGGTTTAAAAAAAGAAGACCTCAGAAAAGGTAGTTGCCAATCCTCCCAGGAGAGGAGGATCTGGCAAATCCTTCTCAAGGTCAGAGTGCACGGTTCAGAGAAATTGCCAAAGAAGAAGAAGGTTAGCATGTTCAATGTTAACGCTTATGTTAATAATAAAGACTCAACAAGCTTGACTTAAAAAGCCAGTTCTTTTCAAGTAGGATTTGATAGCCTGACATTAATTTGCAAATACAGAGGAGAAACCATAATAAAGTATCTTGACTGTAAGACACAGAGCGACACAGCAAGCACTGTGTTGGAGGGGTGATGATTTCAATTATAAAATACTTTAATGATCCCAATTGGAAATTAAACGTTGTTGTAACTCATTAAGTGAAGATTCTTCAAAAGAAAAGCCAAGTAGAATGGCCAGAGCAAGAGGAGAGACTGATGCTGCTAAAGGTGGTTCAACAAGCTGAGTCACGGTGAGCAAACAAAGCCTTTCCTTTCTGGATTCATCTTAGTCATTTCTGGTGGGTATTTGTATTCACTTGACATTAGCCTGAAATCATTTTCATAGTATATGAACTACATTAATTTACTATGTTACTTTATGTAAAAATCATACAAATTGATATGGGTATAATGTAGGTGATGATGAATAAAATGCATAAACTTAGGCTCATTTCTAATTTTATGAACTTATTGGAAAGTACATTTTTTGGAGCAAATTGTCTTCACACACAAAAAATACTTTTAGTAAACACATAACACAACAGTGGAGCAGAGTTGCTTTTTAACTACCGACACCTGCAAGTTTAAAGGATGCAACCAATTCAGCTAATCAGCCAAGAAATTAAGTAAATTACAATCCAACCACCGTCGACAACGCTTTACATCTCAGCTATAAAGGCTGCCCTAGATTTGAAATTTTCCTTGTTCATTTAAAACCCATAGCTTCAGTTAGTCATAAAGAACAGAGCATTTCATCAGCTGTTAAAGACAAAGGAGCTGCCAAATGACAAGATTAGAAATTTGCATTAGCATTTGACCTAAATTACAACTGAACCACGGAGTGAGCAGGGCTAATCACGTAGATCGTACTGACTGGTACGCGCTGGTACACTAAAGTCGATTAGTCATTCTTGTACTAAAAAAGGTTTTAATGATCACAAAGCAAATGTAACTTAAAAAATTAAGTGTAGTAATAACATGAATAAATTAAACTTACCTCATTGGTCCCAACTGAGCTGATGACACAGCTAATCTTTGTGTTATCCTTTGATTCCAGGTAAATGGCTTGACTCTTATGGTACCTGTCCCAGTACAAAAAAAAAACAAAAAAAACATCAATTTGACTCAGTCGTAGTCAAGGAAGGAGACAGCAAAAAGTTGCAAAAGTAGTTTCATCAACCTAAACAAACCACATTTATCCTGAGAAAGCACCAAATAAATAATTGGATTAAAACATCCAAACAAAAAGTCTGGATATTTTTCCAAAAGGCTCCAAACTGTCAACGGACAAAGCGGAGCAAGAGAAACAGATTGGTGCTGAAAATATTTGATCATTAAGAGCCTACTGAAGAATAATGATGCATGCATCTCCCTGTGGCGCTTTGAGACAGCTTTCTGTCGTCGACGTCTTCTTCAGCCGCGAATAAATGAGACTTCGCCTTCAAAGGGATACAGCTCGCACCTCACAACTTGCTCCTCTCAACTTTCCGTGGCTACGGCAGCAGCTAATAGGGCAGAATTCTATTATCTTCTTCGCCTTTGAAAGGAATAGATGTTCTGACATTTCTGATTCAGACCTCCACTCTCAAACAGAAGGGTGTCAGGGCTGAGTCTGGCCAAGGATCCTTATTATCTTTGCATATAAATCAAAGGAGAGTGCAACACTGGTTGCTATGCAGACACATTACCCAAGAGGAGGTTTTCATGTTTATGTTTGATTCAAGCATTGGTATACATTCAGCAAAAACTGATGCAGTTTTCAGTAGCCTGAAAAACGTTGAAGACCAAACACGTAGCAATGGGGCCATCTAGTGGTGGCAGATGTAACACGGGAGCAACTTAAATTACATCCTAGCAAACAAAGAGTCATGCTTTCTCTGATGACAGAGATAAAATCTCACCATCTTTTATCATAGTAAAGTTTCCCTTCCTCAATGCGGGCCTCGTAACGCTGGGAGGGGTTCTCCATGGGAGCGGAGGGGACGTGCTCAGGAGACGAAGGAGACACTGGACATGGTGACACAACCAGAAACATTACAAACACGCAGAAAAATCAGTTATATAAACAGCAGGTTTGTGTATCTGGTTTTGTTGAGGGGCCTCAGTTTCTTAACTGGATGTAAAGCCAGTTAAGAAAAGCCATAACAATTTCTCTTTTTGATTGTTCCAAATTGAATAAATTTTAGTCAGGCCAACAATGAAATTGATTTAATCAAGAGTATGCTTTGCTTGACCCTTAATATGCTATTATGGGAATAAAAATCCTCATTTTGTACCAAGGTCTTGCACATTCACTCCTTCCATTTCATATGTTGGAATACATAAAACCCAACCAGGTAGAAAGCCTCTCCTTCTCCCCCCAGACATTGCCAGTATTTGCTGCATAATGAAGGTTTTTCCAGTTGGGTTTACAGTTGAAACCCAAAATAAGCTATTATTGACATGGAGGGACATGATTTGTAATCCATATTAATCATTGAAATTCAAATGTGACTGAACTAAAACAATTCTGCAATTGATAATAAAACAACATTTAAAAACTTAATTTTGTCTTTATTCGGGTTTAACTTGTTTGAATTTAAAAAAATGTTCGCATGGAAATGTGACAAGAAAGGAAAATCAGAAGAAATCTAGATGGAAAATGTTTTGCCCTACAATGAATATCAAGCGTTTCCCTTAAAATAAAGCTTTTAAAAATAATATTAGCCATTGAAGATGAGTTCTGACGTACCTGGTCGTTTCGGTGACTTTAGCTGTAAACCAAAAAAAGAAGTGATGAAATTATTTGAAATCAATTTTGCGAACACATAAAATTTATGTTAGAACTTCTGCGAAAACAGAAGGACAAACCTTATTAAGGGTTCTTAGGTCTTCCATTATCTGATCATCTGTTAATAAATAATTTAGCTGAGGTTTGAAGAGTCAAGGTCGACACGTCTTGCATTTTAATACATGGACCTATATTCTTATGTAGCTAATTGTACAGAGTTGATGGGAAGGATATCTGGTGCTGGTTTCCTTCGCTTGTCAGGGATTGGGACTGGATCATTGGGCCGCCTCCTCAGCTTCCTCGTCATAATGGGTTTCACCTCCATCGAGTCTGTTAATGACAGAAAACAGGATAATAATATTATCATTATACATTTTCAACCATAACTTGTTCTAAACTATGCCAGCTCTGATTGCATTCATCTGACTTCCTTAATGCTCTTTAGAGATTTGAGTTCCTATCATAGTAATGTATTCTGGATTATATGGAACCATCTCATCTAAGTCAATATGTCATGAAAGGGGATAAAAAATGCTGAATGTGATGCTATCAGAAACTCATCCTGCTGCTGCTGTACTCTGAGGTAACCAGTGGTATTCTAACGTACAAGCTGTCAAGTTCCATAGAAATGGTCGAAGTGAAGAAAAGTGAAATACGCCTCCTGCAAAACCAAATTACAAGCTGCAATGTCAAAACCAGGAAAAGGAACATCAAAAGTCAGATTAGCAGAGGTGCAGAAGAAAAAGAAAACTGCTGTCAGTTTCTGAAAATTACTTTCTTCAAGCAGTATTAACAATTACCTAGCATCTTATTTTTTTTTTTTTACAGTAAAATGATTTTAATGTACAAAAAAGATCACTTCTTGTTTCAATTACTGGAAAATCCTAACAAATTAGTTTAAAAACAATCAGTTCTTCTAGCTATCTTTTCATTTAGCACAGAAGATTAAAGTTTTAATGCAAGAAAAATGCTGACATTGAAAAGTATTTGAGAGAACTGTAAGCAAACAGAAATCTGGATTTTCCATGTTTGTTACTTTTGCCTGACAACTGGATATTATAGTCCAAACTCACTCAAAATATGCATTTTATTTACCAGTATTTCAATCCTTAATTAACAAACGTATTCATGTTTCCTTACCACCTGTTAGCTCCATTGTTAACTTCTCATTCTCAATCATCTTTTTCTTTTCCTCCAGCTCTGCGATTAGGTTTTCTTTCAGTTCAACTTTTTTATCATCAAACTCCTTCACCGCTGCCTTCTTTTCTTTTATGTAGTTCCTCTCCACCTGTTCTGTCTGCAGAAATTAAGCAGACAGTAACCACGCCTGCCTTTTAACTGAAGGGAAAAATAAAAATACAGAACCTTTTTTTTTTCCATCAAATCTACTTACCTCAAGGTGAAGAAACAACTCTATAAAGAAAAAAAGAAAAAAAAGATCACACTTACTTTCAATCTACAGTATGTGATCAAGCTCAAAGCTCTATGGATCGACATAGTTAGTTTTCTTGTTGTGAAATATTAATCACGTTTCCATCAAAGAAAATAATAGAATATTTTGGATCAAAAGCAATTCATGAACTAAAAACTACTGAGAACCAAAATGAATTTATGTTGCTGTAGGATGCCGATTGCATCAACCTGCCGCCTCTGATGGAGTAGATCAGCTGATCTGGATTCTTCTGGGATAGGTCACACATTTTTTATATTTTATATTGCATATTTACTGTCATGTGAAAAGTTCTCCACATGTGAACTATTACTGACAATAATAATTTCCTGATGAACTAGATTCTCCAGGCAGGAGATATAATGTTCTTGTCTAACAGCAAGATCATAAAAATGCTAAATCACATCTGAGCTAGAATGCATTCTACATGACCAATTAATAAACTTAGATTGCTGTGACTGGAAAACATTTTTCACACCTTTTAAGAGAAAAACTCATCCTACATTACTTCAACATGATCTGGTTCATCTCCTGGTGGACATTCAGATAAAACACCCACTAAAGTACAGATTACTCCAAAACGTAACCCGCTCTGAATATGGATGCATCAACATCAAAACGTGTCGTGTTCTTGCCTGCATTTCTTAGTCTCTCTTTGTACTGCTGGTCCAACTTCTTCATCCTTTTCTGATATTCCTGCAGAGTACCTGCAAGGACGAAAAATAAATCACAACTCTGTCTTTCTGTGTTATCCCTCATCTTACTGGCTGTTTTAATTCATTCTGAGGAAGACTGAACCTTGGACTTTTGTAGCTTTGAAAGAATAAACTCTACATTTCAAAAAGCGACAAAAACAGCACAACACATTCAACAATAGTTTCAGTCTGAACTCAAAGGACTCTGTGGGAGCAGCTGGTGTGGCTACACAACTGCAAACAGCACAGTCAGCAGCTCAGACACAGTGAGCATTCATAAACAAAAGGCAGACTAGATTATTATTTCTCATATTTAGCTGTTTGTTTCTTTTTCAGTTTTTGACCAAGAAGGCGTACTTATTTGAAGCTTTCTTTTGGTCAACATTGTGTCTAGGTTATTGTAATTATCATGTAACTAAATGTAGATAAAATGCACTCGTTTTCTGACATTCACTGAAAATAAAAACTTTATTTGCTACCTTCCTGCAGCTGCTGCAGCTGTCTTTTTAATGAGGCCAGCTTATCCTGGTACATTCTGCAAAGAAATGAATGACACAGATCATAATCAGAAACCTTTAACCTAAATTTATAGCAAGAAAGGATAATTCTCTTACTGTTCCTTGATTTCCACATAGTCCTCCTCATCATGTTTGGCAAGATCTGTCTCACTTGCATCTTCTGTGTCTGGAAGCAAGAATGACAGGAACTGAATTAAAATACTGAACTCTAAATTAAACTAACACACATATTTCAGGAGTTTTGTCAGCATGTTCGCTATGATTATCTCAGGCAGATTAAAGAACGTGCGTGACTCTAGTGAGGTAATGGTGAACATCCTTTCTTAGGATGCCCTCGGATGTGTTTGAATGGGAGATCACGTCCACATTTGTGAAACAACACGAGAAAAAGTTCGGCTAATGTGAATGTGGATAAAACCAGAAGTGCATTTCAGTGAGATTAATCAACCGACATTATCAATAACATTCCATGTCATTTCAAACTTTTAGCATTTGCCGCATCGGATGATTATCAGCTCATTTTAGTGGTGGTGCTGTCAGTCCACCGGTAACTTAAAAAAAATAAAAAGACGCTAACGCTTTTCACGATGCTAAACGTCGTGTCAAACTCAGAAGCAAAGTTTACAGACAAGAGGCGAACTGAATCGGTTAGTTTTTATCTCAAAAGACAGAGAGAAAAGAAAGAAAAAAGGCCAAGTTAAGCTGACACAGCAAGTTTCATTTTCAGTTAGCATTTGTGTGCTAGCTGAAGTTAGCTCCGTCTGCTGTTAGAAGAGTAACCCGGCTGTAGCTCACAAGGACATCAGAAACACACCAGAAGGAGCAAAACTACATAAAATAAACCAAGCTGTTCGTCTGGAAGTCAGCGTCAGAAGACTAGCGAACCTTGTAGTGTTGTCATCGCCTCGTTTTGTTTCTTGCCTTGCTTTAATAGAGATTCACCGCAATCCGTCTGGTCTGAGTGAGGAGTGTGAAAAGGGCACAGCAGTGGACACAGCAGGCAGGGCCAACCTGTCAGCGCTCACAGCTAACGTCACCGAGCTCAGTGGCTGCCTAATTATCAGTGCTTATCATGAGCAAAAACTACTGGGGAGGGGAAAAATAAATGATCACTAATATGGCAATGAATGAAAAAAGTTATCCCGTAATATTCCCCATCTTGAATACTGCTTCTTATTACATATATTGATAAATAAGTTTCATACGGGGTGATACAGTAGTTACAACGCATTAACAAATGGTATGTTAGAATGCCCTAAAGTTATTTTTTTTTATTTTCCTATGAATACATTAAAATTACGCTAATCGTTCAGCACAAAATCGGAAAGTATTTTTTTCATTAATATGCTCTGAATGCTGTACAATAGCTTTATCATATTGATTAAATGCAACAAAACTAGCAACTCCCAACATTTTCAGTTCATAAACCAACAGCATCTAATTCCACCTACACACTTTTATGAGTTAAACAAAAATCAGCTACTGGTTCAGGACACATGCCTCTATAAAAACGTTGCAGTACATTTTCTCTCATTTGTCCTCTTATGTACTACAGCTCTTTAGGGAGGAAAAAAACAACAAAATCCATCAGAATCAGCAACTCGAGACCTCAAAATCAGTCGGGGGAAAAAAAAAGCTTGCATATCTAATAAATACCTATTATGAATTAAACACTAACCTAACTGAGATTGACTAGCTGAGATTAATCTCTCAGTGATCACCAGATCAAACACTGAAGGACACGTTTTTTCTCATCTTTATTAAAATGCAACAAGACTGAAAAGTCAAGTTTCTGGTCCGTAAGCATTCATCATATTTTCTGATCAGAATTTATTGGATTTAAGTCTTTGCTATACGGAAATTTCACATCATTCTAACAAAAATAAATACATATTTTTCCTGATATTTTATGTTTAAATATTTTCAGTCCAATCTCTTAACAGTGAAATAAATTTCCGCTAAACATGTCTTTACTATAAATAACCTTAATAAACTTACACACTATCTAAATGCTCACCGTCTAAATTCCCTGAATGGGTTTTCCGTTCTCACTGTCGAGTATAAAACATGCGGCTGAAGGAAAATTGTCTAAAGCATGAAAACCACCCACTTTTTTGTTGCAAATAATCATCTGGGTGGAGTCTATAGTTTGAAAGGGCACGCTAGCGAGTTACTGTACAAACAAGTCGTTGTTGATATTACTAGCTATGGGAAGTAAAGGCAAAATTTACCCTAAACCAAATCACACATTGCAATTTAAAACACCTATTAGCAAAAGTAGTATTTTGAAACGTCTGGTTTGAGATGCGTATAGCTACATTTTTGCAAGAACCGCTCATTTCCGTTTCTTTTCCAAAGACTAGACGGAGCCCGACAGTTAATGTGTTGCTGAGGATTCCTTTAAACGTTACCTTCTTCTGAGTCTCTTCCCCTGAAACTTCGGTCATCATCGTCATCCACGCTATCGAGTTCCTCTTCGTCGTTGTAATAATCCACCATAGGAGAAATCAAAGTGGAAGCCATTTATCCGTGTGGATGTAAACAAACATGAAATAAACAATCGATTTGTGTTTTGCAGGCTTCTTGAAACTGCGCCTACAACTGACAGGACCTCTGTATACCAAGCTGTCCACGTATATGCCTGTACACAATTTATGTAAAAAAAAATAAAATAATATAGGGTTACACTGACTGTATTGAATAATTTAATTTAAGATAAGACAAACTGTGTTTCATAACAACGTACGCTTGACAAAAATAATATATTTACTAATTGTTTCAAGAGCGCTGGAATCTATGTAAACGACCAGAATGCCGATTAGAAGATGAGAACTCCGTTTCATTTTTGAGATCCAAATAGTTTGGCTCAGCTACCAACAGGAACTAACTGTGTCGGTTCTCAAATGATTCATTATCTGATATTGATACTAGTTTTGATTATGCAGGTCATGTTTCTGTATTTAATTGTACAAGGCACACATCACAACTGTTACCATGTGTGGCACATCTTTACAGAATTTACCTACATTTGTTAACGAAAAATAATGCTTTCAGGTGAAAAACTGGGTCACATCGTTCATTCAAAGAGCTGGCAAACTCACATGGCTCGGTTACTATCAGCACATTTTTAATAAACTTAATTTGGCTTGATCACTGTCAAGTTTGGTGTGATTAAAAAAAAGACACATCACCAGCTTCAAACTTCAGATTGAGCCTGGATGTTATTTTGACTCTCCTTATTTTAAGATGTTATAGTTAATAGTAAGTTTTTAAATACAGTTCTTTTTCTTCCTTTTTTAAATTGCAACCTTTAAAATACAAATATGCAGAAAACGTAATGGTTTTGTTAATCTGAATACAGGTTTTTAAAATTTTAATACAAATTAAGTGGCCTTTTTTTACTCTTGAGTTATTTCATGGATAACTATATTTACTTGAAGTTCCTCGTTATGAGGACAAAAAAACTTAAGTTACAACAGCAGATGGCAGCATTGCATCGAGTATATTTTATTTCTTTCCTGGAGTTGCAACAGAATCGGGTATGACTCAGGTCATACATCTTTAATGATTTGCAAAGAAAATAAGGTGCAAGCTTTCTGAACATTTATTTTTATGGGAGGGATAGCTTTGTTTTCGTTAAAGCAACTTTACTCTGACGCTAAAATATGTGCATTTGATCTTGTTAAACGAGCACAGACCATCTCAATAATGTATGAATATATTAGAAAAAAAAAAACTTAAGAAAGAAACCCAAAGCCTGTAACGCGCACATCCTCCAGCGGTCCCCTCAGCAGGCAACTTTATTTCCGCCTGCCTGTCAAAGTAACTGTCAAACACGAGCGAGGGGTTGTTCTGCTCTCCCGCGGCTCCGTCATTCAGGAAGTCTAGACCAACTGACAGCACTTCGCGAAGTCGCACCGACATCTTCAAAGTCGGACTAAACACTTTCTGAAGTACGCATTATCTTTTTCTTTTCTTTTTTAACCTGGACGACTTTCACAAAAGGTGAGCGGCTTTCCCCCCTTTGATGTTGCCACCGTTTGTCAGTTAACAGCTTGCGCTAAAGCCTCGCGCTCTCAAACTGAACTGACACTTCCTCTCGTGTCTGCGGCTAAGCTACTGTAGCTAAATGTCAGAGGGTAAAAAAAAAAGTGGGTTCTATTGAGTACATTGAAGTTGGAGATGGTCACCGTCGTTTTGGTTTTAGTTCGGCTTGTTGTCTGAACGCCAGTCCACTCAGAGGTGGTGAGTAGGTAACACACAGACACCAGCATCGCTGGGTTTAAAGTGCGTAGGTTTGTCTTTTTAATGGTCATAACGAAGTGTTCATTCTCGCTTCTCTGCACCTGCTCATAAATATATTTATGTTTATATAAGGAAAAAAAGCTACGCCGAAATGTGCATGTTTTACACCTGGAACTGACGAGGGAATACGCTTTGGTGTTTGGTTTGCTCCTTTTGGAGGGGGTGAGTACGCTGAGCCAACGGGTGACAGGTTGTAGTGGAAGTGTAAAGCTGAGGGGGGGTTGTAAGACGACAATGCGACTGGATGTTGTGGGAACTTGTCCTGTGTGTAATTTTAGCACTGTCATGCAGTGCATTTCGGTGTGTAACATCAGAAATGACTGTGGTACCTTCCATTGTAGCCTGCCTTGTTGTGAGTGAGATTTTACTATCAGTGCGTAGTCACAATGGATATTGAGACAGCAACGTCCGCCACAACATGACCCCGAACCTCATTTTGGTTCATATGTCTGCGCTCGTTTATCAGTGTTTAGCATAGTATTTTTATGCTCTTAATTTTAGGTCAATGTTTCATTCGTTGTCTGCGACAATAATAATAAAAAAACGCACGTCATTTGTTATTTCGTACTTGAAATAATTTTCTCATGTCGTCACTTGCAGACAGACTTATGCTTGCTTAAATTTACAGCTTTGACAAAACGTTAGGCATGCTCGACGCTGTGGAAATGGCAGATGTAGATGGCAAGCTGAGCACTAAAACCCAATCTGACCCAACATGATGTCATCTCTTGTGTGAGTGAGCGAGAGGCAGCAGGAGCCGCGTTACAGAGCTAAACTGTGTCATTTGTAAAGATTTATTTTAAGAAGCCTGCCCACGGAGTTAAAGACAGGAATCAACAGAAAGATCTGTAATCCTTCACTATGACATTGAAACTGCATGTCATTCAGATTGATTTACGGTATTTTTAGACATTTTGTTTCCACTTTGTAGCTTAACAGGATTGCAGTAGTTGAAAACAAATGTAAACTCAATTTACTTCCTTTGCATAATAGGCTGGTGCACGGTTGGCTGGAAAGGATGCTGCTCTACCTAAGCACATACAGGAAATTGTATGTTTTTTTTTCTTCTTCCTCTTGAGGTTTCTGATTTTCCTAGTAGGTTTCAAAGCACAGTTATGTGGGTCCTTTCATATCTCCTAGTTACCTTTTAACCATGCCCTCATAGTCGGAACAGAAAGTGACACACTTCCTTGTGATATGCAGGACAATTCACTGTTTATGATCCTAACTTGACCGTGTAATTTGCAAATAAATGTTGCTCTGTCTTATTCTGATTTTTGTCAGTGTACTGGGGTACATATTATATAGTGTAGAACAGCAAATATAGAGATTCTGTGCCTGATTTTTCTATCACCGATTTAGTAAGGGTATTGATTCAGATTTTGAATGATAAATGTCAATCTTTTATTTTACTTCGTTGCAAAATTGTGTGTGTCTTCTCAGAATAGGTATAGTAGAACAAAAAGATGATTTCTTTTAAAATGTCCAAACATAAAAAAAAAAATATATATTTCTCCATACCTGAGTATCTACAAATACTGTTTTGTACATTATCCAAAGTTTTATGTTCTTATCCATTTTAATGTTAATTTCATGTGTTGCCTCTACACATGAACCTTTGTGTTGTGATCAGTCATTTTTTTATATTACGACCAGAGGCAACATCACGCTGTTTGTGTGAGAGAGCAAGAAGATTTACACAGTAACAGAATTTTACTACTTTAAGACAAAGACTTGATTATTGAGTTGATATTTCAAAGCATCTTTGCCGCCAGATATTAGCGAAGTTAGTGTTACTAAAAGCAACTGCTATGTGTATTTCCTGTAGAAAAGTTTAAACTTTCATGAGATTTCTTAATCCAGACAGAATTTGCTTAACAGGGGAAGCCAGAGCAACGTTGTTGTCATATGTTCACCTTTCTGTTATCTGATGATCTACTCATTGTAGCTGTCTGAATGAACAGCCAACATGCCTTTATTGAAAATATTCTTCCTTTCTAAAAGATTTTTAACATCTTTTGTCCACACATCTGCACTGCATTTTAACATACCTTTGCTAGCTAGCTAGCTTTATGCATCCATCATGGATTAGTGTAAATTTATTTCTTGTTAGCTGAACAAAGTTTGTACATTTCTGTGGAGATATGGACCTTAAATTGTATTCATAGTGGTCTTTAAAAGGTCTTGTAACATCTTAAATTTGAGTTGATTTCTCAGTATTTTAGTCACCAGATTTAGGGTTAAATAGTCTTTTAATTTCATTAGCATTTTCTAGTCGCATGATTTTCCCTGTCTGCCAAAAGTATGAATAATTTTGGGCTTCCATATATAATTCCACAAACTCCATGATCTTGTTTAAACCAAGCCACCAAATTATTTGTACTTGCAGTCATGTTGTTATTGTAACTATCTCTTGTGTCCCAGGATATTAAGTAGCAACCAGAATGCTTTTGCTTTGATGAGCTGTAATAAGAACACAGTCACTAAGCAATATGGTGTTATTGCTACTTTGTTACTGTTTGATGCCAAGTTTAAAAAAAAACCTTGTTTGCATCTATCACTTCCTAATAACAGGAAGCTACAACAAGAACAGACTCTTTTATAACACACTTTGAAGACAGAAATTTGTCCTGAAGTAGGTGGCTCAGTTGATGTGAAGGAAGGAGTGAGGCATCATGGGAGGTTCAAATTGAGCCACCTCGGAGCTATCAATGGAGGGTGCCAGAGAGCCCCTTTTGTGAATGGGGTCAAAGCTGGGGTGTCACAGGCAGCACCCCCACTACTACCCTCATTGTTAGCATCTTATGCACAGCCTCTGTGTTTCAGGTGTTGCTTATCTAAGCTCATGTTGTGAGACGGTTGACTGTCGAGTTTGAGTTGCCTTTGCAGCGATATCACAGTATCTTTTAATAAAAAAAAATGTAATGTTTCCCTACTGGCTAATACAAAATTAAGCAAGCCTAAAAACAAAATTGCTCATGTAAGGTTACTGCAGCCTGTGGCATTGACATTATTACTTTGCATAGACAGACACCACAAATGGATGAGTAACAAGATAAAAAGCATGTTTTTTGTGCAATGGTGGTATTCAGTAAAAACAATTTCAGCTCTTGAAGTCTAGAGGTATTTATAATAATTTTCTTAAAGCTTAGGGACACTGCAAAGCTTCATGTAACTTAAGCAAAAAAGGATGTGGAAAGATGGGATATCATTAGATTACTTAAAATTGTTCATCCTATGCTATTTTGAGACAAGTCAGATCCAGTTTGGATCTGGGATGGATGGAAACCAGTAGGATTTGCTCATTATTGTCCTTGGTCACCAGGGTAAATACTATTAGCAGAATAAGCTGATGAAATGTTTTTCTCTGTTGTAAGCATTGAAAACATAGAGGAACATACTGAAAATCAAAGCTTGTAGAGTTATGTGTGAACCATGGGTTTAATAGTATACAAAACAGATGGCATGTCAAATCTGAATTCTTGGTCAAAATTTCAGCTTCAGAAGATATTCAAATGGATTTTTTTTTTTTTTTTTAAATTTTAGAAATTCGCTGTTAACTGCAATTATTAGCAATCTTTGGTGTTTTATTTTTTACTGGTCAAAGTGGGAAATTATGGAAGTTTTTAAATATTACAATAACTTTAAAGGAAATATTTTCTTTCTTTTTTTCTACCTAATAACATCCTTCCTAACACATCTGATACAAATTTTAATTAACTTTCTAAATATAAACAATAGGAAAGCATCATGCCACTGTAATGTTTTTCACCTGAACTGAAAACAATGTACTTGTTTCTATCCACATTTCTAGGGGCTAAAAACAATTTGTTCCATTTTTCAAAGTCAGTATTAGTAGTGTTGGTTATCTATGCGATAGGACCAGAGCCTATCAATATTAAAGTGATGCTTCCAGGCTTAATGTTCTGCAGTGATATGATAACATAGGCATGCTGCCTTAGATGACAAGGAAAATGTTGCTCTCCCTACCCCCAATTTCTCTTGCACTTGCAGATGTGCTCATGCGTACTGCTTTTAATGATGATTTCAAAAGACAGCAAAACTCTGCACTGCTACAAGATGTTGGTCTTGTGAAGTCAGCAGGAGGAGAACCAGCGTATATATTTGGTAACTGGATTAATCAACAGCTATAATGGCACCTATTGTTGTAATAGGAATTTTAAGAGCAATATTAAGCCATCCTAAAGATGGCTGTAATTGATTTGATTGATCATCTCGTAGTTTTAAGGTCTTTTATTCATTCTACAATCAATTCATTCATTTAATTAATATATTGTTTCATGTCTGCAAATGCTCTTGAGTTTAAAGGAGCAGTATTATGTAAAATTTACTTTTGAGCTTTACATCTTGTTATAATGTTATTCTTTCATCAAAAATAAACCTGGAGTGTTGCCTTGATTCTTTCATGTATGTTTGAGAAGTCCTTTAATGTCCTGTGGCAACCATTCAGTTGTGCAAAACACCTGGATGGGACAGAGCATCACCTTTGAAGACGAAGCTCCTTTTCGGAACTGCAGTTTTCAGGTTTCCGAGCTTCAGCACTACAGACCACCTCTTTCCCGTGTTTCCTCACTCAGCTCCTTCAGACTAGCCAGCAGAAGTTAGCCAATTCCTGGTTGAACTGCGCATCACCTCAGCACATCAATTGAACTCAGCTGAGCTTCTCGGTGCAACGCTGGTAAAAACAATAAAGGGTTAATAGAGGAGAGATGTGATGACTTCTTGAGGGTGGAGTTGCAAAAAGAGCAAGAGTTTCTTAAAGAGACAAAGGCCCAGTTTCACAGGGTTACATCACGAAGTCAAATCTCTTAAGTTATATTTTATATATATAGCATTTCTATAACAACTGTAGGTAAAATATTTGTGCTATAAAATGGCACCACATACCTGGAAAACACATAACACTGCTGCTTTAATGAATAATTAGAGACAATTTCTTCTGCATGGTATTCCTAGATTTAATGGAGACAGTGCATTCGCACCACTGAATGTAATCCCATGCATCGGAAAAATGTAGAATGGGTCCAGTCATGACTCCAGCAGCTGATGCGTACCTGAGTCACAGTCTTGGTTCTCTACATGTTGTCTCAGAGGGAAAGAAACTGTGTTGCAGCATATGCACACTGATCAAATACCTTTAAAGTGACCGTTCCACCTCTGCTGTTCACTCAACACCTTGTAATGATGACAAACCGTCTTGGTCTGAGCAGTTGCTTTAGATCTTTGGTCACCTGGAAGATCAAGCTGTCATCCTTTGAAGTTTATTCTAATGAAAATGTTGTGCACATGAAAAGGAATTCATTGCAGTTTATTTCATGAAAGCCCATTTGGGGGCACATGATCACCTGTAGTGACCCTCTTTTTTTTTTATTTTTTTTTTTATTTTTTTTTTTTTTACGTTTTACAAGCGCTCCTCTGACACATCTGGCTTAAACACACAATTTATTGTCATTTTATACCATATAAAATAAGAAATATTGCCCTGGTAATCACACCTCTCGAGCATTACCTGTTCTGTTTTCCATTGTTTTTTCTTTCTTCAGAATTTGTTATAAAAGAGGCATTTTGGAAAGTTGGTTGCAGTGGGTGTGGAAAGTTGGGATGAGTGACTTCATTACAGCCCTCTATTACAAGAATGTCTCGAATCCTCTGGGCCAAGTTGCAGCTGTGGCCATGAGTTGCCCCCCCGCGCCTCTTTCCTCTCCAATGTTGTCTCTTTTGAAACCTCATCATGTTTGGATGCATTTGCCTCCTCTCCAGCGCTGTTGTGAAATCTCTAAGCCTTTATCTTTTCCTTCATGACTAGGCTAGCTCAACATGCTGATGAATTATGAGCAGCTATTCCCATCAGCCAAACGTACATCACCATTGGCGACTGTTGATTTGTGTTATATCTGCCCTCCACCACTCCTCCGGATCTAGGGCTTATTTTAGCTCGGCAGAGAGAAGGAAAAGGCTCAGACGCGAGTATTTTTAGAAATACTTGGTAATAGGGCTCTTTTAAAAAAACATTCAAAGTGTCATGTCATAGCCCTACATTTTGTTTGTTCTGCTGACTTTCCGTTGCATCCTTCAGGGATAATTCCAGTGTGCAACACTAGCTTAGCAGAGCTGGGCATGTCAGCAAGGCTTAGGATGCATGCTTATGATGGACACGTCTGCTGATGTGAGTGGGGATGAGGTAATGTGCTGTACCACACTGCTCTAATTTGGGAGCAACCGTTGACTAACACAAATGCTTCTTTGTCTCATAGCTATAAAAAAGTCAGTTTTACTCTGCAACCTTGAAGGTACAAAGTAAAAAAAAAGATTGTTCATTGGCCAACTGAATTTTCAGGTTTGTTGAGGCCGTTATTTTTTTCAGTGGGAGCATTATCCAATGACTGTTGATCATTTACAAATGATTCTGGGTTTTGAGGATGATTCTTTTGTTTGTTTGTTTTTGGCGCTATCGGCCAACTCTGTAGCAAAGGCTTGAAAACTCCTCGTCTGTCAGGCTACCACAGTGTGCGCCAAACCCACCCCCATCCCCCCAGTCCCAAGAGAATGTAGGCCTCAGCCCAAGCTCTGTGCGGCTCTAATGCTGTAACTGGACAGCCTTCATTGGGTCAAGTGGAGATTTGCTTCGGAATCTAGGGGAGATTTTGTAATGCTCTCACCAACCACCAGTGTGTCAGGATAAATACAAGTTTGAATAATTGGGGAAAAATGATTCTGTCTTTGGCACAAGATCACATATTTTAAACAAAATGCAACAACATGAAGGCAAGAAGTTGAATGTCAGGAACATGTCTGGTCTTAGTTTATCAGTTTCTTATCTGCATACCTCTGATTCCTTAGACTAGATGAGAACTGTTCTTTGCTGGAAATGTATCAGAGATTTGTGGCCAATTCCTGATCTATCTTTTTTTTTTTTTTTTTAAGGTTTGACCTTCCTATACAGATATTAATCCATTTGTAAGTTTTCTTGTCATAAAGCTTCAGTAATCATTCAGTACATTGGAAGCAAATGCAGATAGTGCAGAAAGTGAGGGAGCACACATTGTATTCGAGAATTTCACTATTTTAAAGTGAAGAGAATTTGGAGTTCAGTTTGTAAACTAAATGTAACATTTTATGTTAAATTTATTAGGGAAGTTAGCATTATTAAAATTGACAGTTTGTCCCTGTAGAACATAGTTGTTTTGGCCTATTTTCCGCCAGTTTTCCAGTAGTGCAACTATATTTTATTTTTTGCGTTATGCTTATGCATAGTGTTGTATTAAAGTAATTCACACCTCACGACAAGCTCCTGATCAGTACTGTGATGGACTGGCGACCTGTCCAGAGTGTACCCCATCTCTCACCCGAAACGTTAGCTAGACATAGGCTAGAGATGGGCACCAGCATCCCACTAGGGATAACGGTTTAAGAAAATGGATGGATGGAGAACAGCAAGTAACGCAAAGGAAGCATGTTTGTTTTTGTTGAGCATTTGGTGAGTGTCTCCTCACTTTCATATTTTCTTTGTAAATCACTGAACTTTGCGATGTAATCGTAAAAATAGAGCTGGAGCTGAATACAACTGAAAATATCGTGCAGTGTTTGCCAAGCTTTATTTGACCTTTGAGATTTCCAGAAGACTGCCAACATTTCCAAATTCAGCATGTTCCATGATGGGCAAAGGTCGAAAGCACAAAATCAATAAAATAGAGAAACTGTGGTGACATCTCACATCTCTCTGCTTTCTCTGATTTCATTTGTAATCACCTTAATGGCTCTGAAAATATCAAACCTTGAGATTTTTTTTCTTGCAGACCACAGAGTGTTGTTACCCTGATCTGGTAGCACTACGGTTTGTTTAATTTACTCATGAGGAGAGAGAAGAGTAAAATTTTGCAACAAAGAATGTACATTTTCTCCTGTGTGTTTTATTTATTGGCAACAGAGAATATACAATAGGAGATTGGCTTGAGGGAAATAAACTGTAGAACAATCCAGAGTGAGGACTTTTACCACTCCACTTAGAAGTGCATTGTAGAACAGTTTTGCATGGCTTTCCCATCCTAAAAAGCCTGAAGTTAAACTAAGCAATTGTCCAATTAAACTATGACTTGGAGGAAGCTCTGCCAGTCAAATCATCCAACCCCACTGCACTGTGTCCCTCACTCTTTCTTGTGTCCTCTCTCACCAACAAACATAAAAGTGTTCATCATACGGAAACACACATGTGCCAGAAGGCCTCAAACCTTAGAATAATTGCAGTTCTGCCAACATCCCAAAAGGCTTATAATGAAGTAGTGAAATTATCAAGCCATCAAAGTATCAAAGAGACCAATGCATGCAGACACCATCACTGTGTTTATAGACAATGACCTTCCTGCCCCATATCCAGCTATTGTTTCCTGGTAGGACTCTGGGCCTCCGTCAGATAGGCCATAGAGTCTCCTGCAAATGCTTAGCAGAGCAAAAGAACATGATTCAGTTGGTGATGCTGCTATTTTAAAACTTTAGATGCTTATTCAGAATATAATCATAAAACAGATAATAATTGTATAGTATATGGCTGACTCTTTGTCAGTGTCAAAAATGAAATTACATAACATTTCTCAACCCAGATTCTGTGTGGGTAACATCCAGAAGCATGCAGCTGCAGCTCCTGTATAGTCAAGCATCACAATATATTATTTCTAAGTGCTTTTTATTCATACTCAAGATAATATTGGCATTTAAAACTTGTTAACTTGACTCTAAAAGCCCAAAGACTAAATTTTCATGATAATTGGCTTTTTCATATCGAACATAATGACCTTTCTTACCCACATCTCTAAAACCAAATGCAACGTTCAAGCAAACATTTGGAACGAGAGCAGCACAGG
>NW_006799959.1:3198989-3260442 GCF_000485575.1 Poecilia formosa
GAAAATAACCCAGCATTTTTTACTGTGTACTCTCTTTATTTTTTATGTCGGCTGTTGCTTTTTCTTTGACCCTGGAAGGTGAGAGTGAGGTTATATTTCATTTTACAGCACACATAGTGCTCCACTCGTTTTTTTCCCCTCGACCTTGAGAAGAGAAAGACTTACAACACACCTATACAACGTACCTGAATATATATGAGGAGCTGGCTGTTTAAAGCTGTCCAGCTCTTAATCCAGGAGACTACAAAGGGAAATTCCCCTGCTTGTGAGCAGATCTGATACTGTTGTAAATTCAGCAGCAGAAACATTCTAGAAGGCACCTGCAGAAAACATAAATCTCTCTAAAACAGTGCATATTCTTTTAAACAATTCCTGTATGTAATCCATAAAACTAACTGGTGGTATTTTCTGGTTGATAAAATAATCTACAAACTGAAAAAGTGGTGTATTCCAACAATATAATAATGTGTGCACTGTGATATTCAGGCAACACACACTGTAGAAATGCAAAATCTTGCGTATTTTTGACTTAATTTATAGTGCAAACAGACATAAGACAAAAATACTTAGTAAGATTTTTTTTGTTGTTTTCCTATATATAGCAATGTCATCATTGTACTTATGTTGTACATAATGTTTCAGATAAACAGAAAAAAGTATGGGAAATAAAAAGATAAATAAATAGCTTCTTGCACAACAAATGCTCACTATTTCGTTTTACCATCAAATGTCATTGATTGGGCCATCCTTTCATGAGGTTTTGGATTTCTATCCAAACATTTATCCATCCATCTGCCTGCTAAACCCAAAAATTCTCAATAAAAGAACAATTTTATTTTAATGCATTTTTCTTCCATGATACAATATAAAAAGGAAAGTAAAAAAATGACAAAAAAAGCATGTCATTTGCACATATTTCCTTTGTAAAAATGTTATGCATATTAAAATGTAAAGGAAAAACTAGAGTTCATGAAGAACCACTTCTGATTTAAAACATTACTCAGATCTTTTGCATTTCTGGCCAAAGTTTTTAAGAACTACTGCGAAGCGTCTAAAGAGCCGCTGGTTGCAGAACCTCTCTCTTCCACCAGAGCAGAGAACTGGCCGAGTCTGAATGTAAAAATAAGCTGTTCTTTGCACATTCTTGTTCTTTTTAATTTAAAAAGGCTATCTGAAATTGAAGTGTTGTATGAGTAAACCAGTTTTATTTCTGTCTTTGGTTTCTGATTTACATTTGTGCTTCAAGGTTACTTTTCTCAACAAAAAAAAAACATATGAGTTTACGCAGAACAATCAGCAAATACTGAGTGGTTTTATTCCCTGAGATTATGCATTGGCAACACATTGAAATACAAAATGTAATTTTAATACTCAAATCTGCAAAGTAAGCAGACAAAAGAAATAAGAGCTGAGAAACGCTGCTAAATAAATATTCCCTTTGAAGTTAGAGATAAAAATAGGTAGAGGGAAAGAATTCATGTTTTAAATACATGCAGACTGGATAAAATGTTTTTGTGTGTGTGTGTGTGTGTGTGGGTGTGTGTGTGTGTGTGTGTGTGTGTGTGTGTTTGTGTGTGTTTCATACAAATTAATACAGTTCAAAGTGATCATATGCTGCATGATTAATTAAGAGAAACTCTTTGTAGCATTCTACTTCATAATATTAAACTTCACACTTTCTGCTCTCAATCTTCTAATAAATACAAGACCCAAAGTACTCCAAAGCATTAAGATTTCATGCGCGCCCCTCTGAGGCAAAGGAAACAACTTTAATCCAAATTGCTGTAAGACTTCCTTTTCTGGAATCATCAATATGTGATTATTGTTGCTGCCAGTGTGATAGTATGTCTTATGGGACGTTTCTGAATTTGAAACCTCATGGAAATAAAGCTGAGTCTTTAATAATAATCTGTCTTTTGACATCATTCATGAACACAGTTTGGTCATTGACAAGACTTTGGTCATGTCCAGAGTGTACCAGCAGTAATTACGTTTAATCTTTTTTTTGTGTCCGGCGTGCTTTTGTTTGACATCAGACTAATCCCATAAAAGCATCCAAACAGTTCGAGTGTAATTGCAAAGCAACTCAAAGTGTTTTGATGTTTGAAAAGCACACAGGGGATTAAAATATGCAACAAACATTATAAATTAACTGTCATGACTGAGTGACAGAAAGTGTTTTAGACCTGTAGTATCTCTTTAATGGCATCCAATGAAAAGTCCATGTTGCAGTTTCACAAATCAGATGGATTTTATTTTATTGTCATTGGAGCTACAGTGCATTTAGAAAGTATTTACAGTTAAACTAAATATGCTACAAGATCTCAAAAAGGAGTGCATACTAACCTCATAAGATGAATAAATACTTCAATTTACTTCACTTTATGTTACTTTAAGAGCTTAAATAGGTTACTACAGACATATTTTGGAGGAATTACTCTGGAAGCCCTGGACCTTCAAGCTATAATGGACTTTTTGACCAGAAACATAAAAGTAAATTTAAAATGTATACAATTAAAGAATTGTCTCATGTTCCTGGTTATTGTGACATTTTTATTTATAGGCCATGGTAGAGCTTCATTGTTCTACCAGCTGGATTTTCTCGAGCTACTTGAAAACGGAAAACGTCCATAAACTATCACAATGAGAGCATTTTTCCAAGTGATCCAATTTTGAGCAAAGATTTTACTTTTTAACTTAAATTTAAAAAATCACTGACACCATGACATTTAAATTTTATATATATTATAATTATATACCGTATTGTCCGGACTATAGAGCGCACCTCACTATAAGCCGTACTCACAAAGATTAAAAAAAAAAAACAAAAACAAACCTGGAAACTTACATATATAAGCCGCACCGGGCTATAAGCCGCTGGTATCTCCGCCTCTCTCGGTTTTCCACCGATTTCCTTAATAAATCTGCTATTATGGACGCAGCCCTGTGTCTCCAACGCCGAACCATGGATTTGTTCACGCCGAGCTTACGTGCAGGAGCTATTAATTTAAAAACAGCATCATATGAACTTCTTCATGTGGTTTCCATGATGAGGGTGTATGAGTTTGAATACATTTCTCCGTCGGGCCTGCTGCTAGCATGTGCTTGTTCTAAATGAAAATCAACACTTTCTTCTTTGATTTCCAATTTTGACTTTCAATGATTCATTTCTTGCTAAAGAGCCCCCTGGTGGTTGAAGAAAAATCCACAGAAACGCCGCACCGGGAAGCCGCATGGTTCAAAGCGTGGGAAAAAAGCAGCGGCTTATAGTCTGAAAAATATCATATATTAATATAATTATATATAATTTTGCTTTGTAACTTCTACACAATCAGGACCTTGCCCAACACACCAAGTTTTTTTCTGTTGTTTCTTCAAATCAATGTTGTAATACAGTCAAAATTAGGGCACTGAATTTTACTTGTCTCCAAACTAATTTTGCTTTATGCTTAAAAAGAAAACCATGACATAGGGTATTAGTCCAGAATGACTGAATAAAACTGAGCAGCTCAAAGTCTTGTGTTGTCTGAAATCTTCTTGGCTTTGGATGTAAAATAAAAAACTTTTCTTTGTGTCTTCACTGTTAGTCAAACATCCATTTAAACTACAAATGAAAAGAGAGAAAAGTGAATCTCCATGAATCAGCAATGTGTCAGCACGTCTGAGGACAGAAAAGCCCCTTCATGGTTGGCTAGGTTTGAAATTCTCATATTGAATAGGGCAGAAGGTTCTGCCCAGGGCTGCTAAATCATAGTGAAGAGGTCAGTCTTCAGTAAGATATTGTCTTCAGTTTGCAAAGATGATTTTTCTGTGACTCTTTAAAAAGAAACAGTCAAAGCTAGAAAAAAACAAAAGCCGATACAGTTAATCCTGGCTGTAGGCACACTAGGCATGCTAAGCAAATGTACAATGTTGAAAGACAAACTGGTGGCTTCTTTTCCATGTGGTGCTTTGGGAAGTGACACACTTGATTAGACCCTACATGTCTGCATGGGTATTACAGATGACATTAAGAAAGCTGCTCTTCATCTCTATCACCAAATACACACAGACATGACTCACCAGAAGCCCCACAATGCATTGTGCCCAAGGCCTGAACACCCCATCCAAAAATAAAATAAATTCCCTCCACTGGCCTGAAACAGCAACAACAACAGAGGCAGGTTTTTATTCAGTTTGTGGCCTCAAAGCTCTGCTTGCAGCGTTCCAGGCGATGAACGCTGTGAGCAGCAGCAGCAGCAGCAGCAAGTGAGAGGACAGATTTCCTCTTGTGTTGGGCATCCGTTCCGACCGTGCAATGTGCTTTTCTATGACACGTTTACACTCCATTGGGTTACAGTGCTCTTAGTCCTGATTTAGTGCTGCAGCCTTTCTCAAACATTTCATTCCCTGACAGGAACATGTCAGCACGCTGATGTGTAAAGCATTGTTTGACAGAGAAACACTTTCTTTTGCTGAAAAGAAACTTTAACGTGACACGAGTGTTCAGTCGAGATTATCTCCTTTTAGGACGTATTTAACATCAAAACAAGCTATAATTCAGTCCGTAAAACCCGTTATTCTGAAAACAGCAAATCAAAGTGAATAATGCAATGACTCACAAAGCACAACTGAAATCCTTTGAGAAACAAAATAGGCTTATGGGTGTATTTCTGCCTCAAATGATTATCTTATGCATTTCTTTTATTGTAATCCGAAGGTATAATCGGTAATTTACACAAACAACAATATATATTTTTGTAACATGGGCAATGGGTTGCATTGTTCCTAGATAAAAATAAAAAAAGACCTTGTAGATTTTTGCCATTAGTATTTCCAGTGTGCAGATGCCTTTTCTACAAAGCATTTTAACACATCCTGGGGCGTCTTACAGAGATTTGTCTCTAAGAATGAGAATCACTAAGTGGTGCTAAGAAGGAGTAAATTATTTGGTTTTCATACACTCATTATGTATTGTGTATACATAAATACCCAGCAAGAAAAACAACCAAAAATCCTTTTCAGATCAAAATTATTAAACTTATGTAATAAATTGATGTAATGCACAAGGGCTTCTTTTCCACTCTTTCAAATTAGTGGTTCAAAAATTGTGTGTACATTGGTCAATGCCAACGTATGAACAATCTGGTCTCAATAAATCTAGCAGCATGAAGGTATTTCGTTACACCATGTTTGTTTTGTTAAGTTCAGCTCAGTCTAACAGTCTAAACACTGTTTAGACTGTTAGACATTAAACTTAAAGCACTTTATCGCAGAAAAAGTGTTTGTGATAAAGTGACTGTGGAAATGTCTAATGTTTTTTTTTGGGGGGGAGTTTAACAATGTACTTGCCAAATATAACAAAGTATAAAATAAGTCTGATGTGAGGTGAGCTGCTTAAGGTCCTGTCTTTACTTGACATCCCTCAGAGCCAGTTTTATCCTGTAGAGCAATGCTGATAGCAGATTGGGCAATGCAACCCAAATCCAATTCTTTTGTCTACATGTGACCCATATCGGACTTTTACATGGCAGTCTGAACAGCCCAATCCTGTTTTTGTTTTTTTGTTTTTTTTACCCACAAAACATCCTACTTGTGCTACTTACATATGTGCCACTAAGTTGGATATATATCAGAGTTTTCAAAGTGCCTGCAGTCAGAACTGCCATGACGCATTTCATCCGACTTTTACATCGTAGTTCTGCAACAGAAGAAATCAGATGCAGTAAATTTGAACATAAACAATGGATGACCTAAGAAGTTTTCTCTGTTTTTCTTAAACTTTGTTTTGTCTTGTCATGATCTTGTCATCATGATAGTGTCGGCTCCCTTTGCCCAAGAACTATAAAATTAATCCATAGATGGTTGCATAATCCACTAACACTTCCATTAACAGTGTGGCCAAAATAATGTCCCACACAATCTCAGGCATGTCTAGTAGAGTAAAGCACCATCTCTCTTTATCAGTACTCACTAGAATAGTGATCCAAAATGGTCCACATTTCCACAAAAGGGTATCTCTGTCCCAAAAAACAGAAATAAACTGTAACGTGTATTACCATGCTTCCCATCTTGTTGAGTTCTGGTTTTAGCGCATCTTCATAATGACAACTAAGAAACTAAGAAACCACAAAAAAAAAACAGTTCCTTCTTTTAAACCTTCATCTTTTAGAATAATTTAAGCAGTCAAACAAGTTGACAGTTTTTACTTTTACAGCTTTAATTTCCCATCATATTTGCTTATGTTATAAACTTAAATTTATAGAAGAGACATGATTTTTTTTTTTTTTATCCAATTGAAGCTCTTTTTAAGGAGGAAGGATACAATGTCTTGTACAAGGTTTAGTTATGAAAAATTTGTCCCCAAAGGTTTCAACAAAAACATTCAATGTTAAAGAAAATTGCGAAGCAGCAACTGGCACAAAAACCGCAGCATAAATCTTGCAACACAAAACAGGCAAGTTGTGTTTCATGTCATTGAATCCGTATCTCCCACATAAAATAAGCCCCTTCATATTTGAAGCATATTGCCTGCGTCATTTCTTCTTTTGTTCAGTTTATTCAAGATTAGCACGTGGGTAATCTTTTAATGCACTTTATTCATCAAAGTCAAAAGGCCGTCTTGGGTTGACTTTAAGAGTGAAACCAAACAAACAAAGCTGTTCAGACATCACTCTAGACAAATAGCCCTACCAGGCACCCTTAATGTTTCACAATAAATCATACAGCAAAGAAATTGTTGGCAAATGGGTGCACACTTCAAAGCCCTTTTAATGGTTTGACATCTTTTCAAATCACTACTGTCAACTTTTCCAAACTGCTATCATTATTTCCAGCAGCTTTCTTGGTGAAGACATGACAGGAAAAATACATTGAGAGGAGAATTTTCTCCTAAAAGATCGAGTCTTTGTCACTTTCTAATGCTTATTCATCCAGATGAGTGAAAAAGCAGTAACCTGATCAAACACGCTGAAAGCGTCTTGGAGTCTCCTTTTTATGTCTGAAAGCTGCACACAACCTTGTCGGCTTAGTTAGCTTTCCACATGGTTTGCAAAAAAGTTTTCATTACAGTTGCATTATTTGATAAATGTAATGAGCTCCAAGCAGTTTCCATCATCAAAGCCATTGTAGTAACTTTGAGGAGACTGTAATTACCACTACACTCCTTTAGTTTTTCTGTTTAGACACTTGATGAAAGCTTATATCAGTTTGGTAGCTACTGCATGTGAGAGGCAGTGTTATAAACAATATGAAAGAATAAGTAAAGGATTCAGATATTTTATTAGATTGAGTCTAAACTGAAGCTCAAGTGAAAGTATTCCTTTCTAAAATGTTAGATGTAAAAAAGAAAAACAGTATATGTGTTTATTCAGTTCAAATTCTAAAATACTTTTTGATCCCAAAGGAAAAATTAAATATGTGCAGCAGCAGCTCAGTTTGAGATGAATATGATATTATTTGCCCAGCTGTTGAGAAGGAAGTGGGACATTTCATCATTTTAAATCAATGTTCATAAAACTTTTAATAAAAGTTCTCATATTAATGTAAACCTGATGTCACACTGTTAATTTTTAAGATGTGAAGAAACAAAGTACATTTTGTAAAACATCAAGTTCTGACACACCTACAGAATATTTGTACATTTCCAATTCATATTATCTTGTAATGCCGATGTAGCTTTGGACTCAGATACGAAGCTCTACAGCCACATAAAGATAATCACAAAGACAGCCTTTTATCACATGAAGAGTATTTGGATCAAATAACCTGATGTTCCAACAAGGTCTAGGGGAACTCATCCATGTGTTTATCTTTTGTTGAGTTGCTCTACACTGCAACAGTGTCTTCATAGATCTGTCTAAAAAAAATCAGAAAGCTGCACCTGATGCAGATCGCTGCTCACATTCTCACTAAAAAACAGAGCGCATCATCTCAATACTAAAGTTCTTACATTGAAGCTCAGAGAATAAACTAAAAATTATTCTAACGTAGAAATTCCTGGATGGCATAGCAACAAAATATATTAAGGATCTTTTGCTGTTGTATCAACCACTCAGGTCTTCTGGTTCAAGTCACTGATTGCACATTGTCATGAGTACTTGTAATTTGTTTTGATTGTTTTTTGTAGTCATTCAGAAGCTTTAGTAACTATACAGTGTGAGATTTCCCAAAATCTAAGTAAACCTGAAGAGCTTGTTTGACGTTATATGTTCTACAGTCTCAGCTGACTGCCTGGATACTTTGCAAAATAGCAAGAAATCTGTGTCTTTAGCACAGTCTTTTCAATAAATAATAATTAAATGTGTTTTGTTCAAAGAAAGGCGTGAAAAATTCAGAGGTCTCTACTCGTCACAGATAAATCTCATCTTAAAAACCACGATGCAATTTAACTATGGGGAACATATTGAACTATTCACTGTAGATTGAGCAGCGAAAAGGATTCTCAATAATTCAGTGAATAGTTTAGTGAATTACCCATCTGTTTTGAAATGGCCTCCCTGTGGTGTTGCTGAGCATTTAGCGTCACAACATTAAATTCATGCTTTTCTCTTCTTTCCTGTAGGAGTTCTGGAATAAATCAGACTTTTTGTATGTCTCATATTTGTGTGATAAAAGGAAGCACAACATATTGTCAAAGCTTTTATGAGTTCTGATACTTGCTTGTTTACCTTGGCATTATTGGTTGAATCATAAAATGAATATACATGTGATTTTTAGTTTAATTGAAACTATTGTTTGTAAACATTTTTATTTGGTCTTTAGGGGAAAGATAAAGTGTTTTTGCTAAGACTCAGTTTGAGAAACAGATTGGTGACTAAAGAGATTTAATTAAAATCTTTCCTGAATGTATAGGCATAATAGTCAAGAATCTGTTATGTAACAGAAAAGTGGTCAGAGGGTCACTGGCTGAGCTGTTAATGCAAATAACCTCATGTTCTGTTTCTGAGTGTAATACAGGTGGCCCTGTTTATCTAGTTTAACCTCGTCTCTCTCCTACACAAAGCAACTAAAGAGGCTGTTGCTGTTAATAACATTTTGATGTGACAGGTTTTGCTACAAGCTGAGGGCTAAATATGAATATGTCCATATTACTGGATTGAACTGATAGAACATTTCTCTGTATAAATTTAACCTTTTTGTAAAGTGCCTTGAGACGACATTTGTTGTTGAACTGAACTGCATATAACACCTTATCTAGTTTTCTCCAAAGGTTTCATTTAAACAATTCCGACTGAGATTAGGATATTCAGAACAAAATCTATAGCTTACGAGTTTCTGTAACCAACTGGGAAATTGATGCACAAGAACATGTTTACGTCAAAATGGTAAATGAGAAAAATACTTTTAATGACTGAAGAAGATGATGTAGGCAATAGCCTCGCTCAGCAATCAGGAAACCTGTAATGCAGCCTTGCCTCTCTTCAGAGCTGATGACAGCCTCCAAAGAAAAACAACCATTTAAATTGAGTCAATGCATGCAGTACGATGATTGTTAAGACTGGAGACCTTGAACAAATCATTTTATTCTTCAGTAAAAAGAAACAAAACAATGGCTGGTACGTGGAGCTTTCACTACTAGCCATGAAAAAACTGAGTCTTTTTCATTTTTTCTTTTACATAGGACACATTAAAGACGAGCAATCAAACGTTGAAATTAATTATCTGATCAAAACATGTATATCAGCCTTTCTTGGTAGACTGAACAAATTAATTCTAATGTGAGAGCATTTTTTTATGTGATCCTGTGGATTCAAGACAGATCTGTAAGCTGTTGCAGCTTCATTTGTAACATCTCAACATTTTTTAGAGGATTCAGCTTCTTATTAGCTGGAACTAAGCAGGGCGGAGAAGCAGAGAAATATGGTCTGACGTGTGGATGAGAGTTTTGTGGCTGCCAGGAAATTCACAGTTGTTTCTTTTGTTCTTTGGGATGTAAACATGGGGATGGAAGTCAGTAAAATAGTTTCTGAGGTCTGTTCAAATCCAAATCCCCAGTTTGGAAAAATAGTATTTCCAGCTCGGCTTTTCAGATCAAGAGTAATAAAACTGGCAACAGAGGACTGACACCATCACAAAATATGAATCATAGCGAGGGCAAAACAGAATAAAAAATGTTTTATTGGTCATTTTAGAGAAAAAAAAAGCATTTCCATGATTATTAAGTTTCTTTGAAAATGAGGAAAAACATTGGTTTCATACTATTCTCAGTCTTATTTGTACAATCACATTACTTCAGCTGTAATTGGCTCATGTTTGTCTTGTAATGCCTGAACTTCTTCTATAAGAATCCATAAAGGGACAACATATCTAATTATAAAACAGAAGCGCAAAAGCATTTTTTCTTTTTAATTTAAACAATCTGGCTCACCACCCATTGTGGGAGAGCCTAGGGAACATCACAAGCACTTAAAAACAAGTTATGTCAGCTCTGCTCCAAAAGAGGTTTTACAGCTTATTTGCATGTCCAGTCAGTTGGGAACAGTCATCCCACTGTGTTGTGCACAGTGCAGTCGCTGGAAAAAGAATATTTTAGCAGCGCTTAGTGGGTAATGTTTTTTGAGTTAGTATGTGATTCACAGCTTCGTAGCTGCTGCTAAATTAAAAGGCAATTTTACTGTTTTAACATAATCTGGTCAGGAGTTTTTGTATTTATCTGGTCACCTCTCAGATGGATTATTATGCTGGAGATTCTTTAGAGGATGAGCTTAGATTCAGAATTCATCCATTATGTTTGGTGAAAATGACAAGTGAGCTACAAATTTATAGACTTTGGTATTGAATTGCTAATTCAGCTATTTTAATATTCCCTTTAATCACACTGCTCTCTTTGTGACCTATGCATTTCTGATATATGTTTTTTGTTGAAATTAGACAAGAAACGCTTCTCTGGGAGTTCATGTCTCTTGATATTTATCTATATTTAGTTAAAGTTACATAAATCTAAACCGAAACAAGTCTTTTTTTTTGTGGTTCTTAACAAAATAAAAAGTCAGATTTGTTTTGTTGTTGAGCGAGTTGTCAGAATGCTTAGAGAGAGAGAGAGAGACCTGCCCAGGCAAACACTATTACAAAAAAATTGCAGGAGCATTTGTTTATTCAGAGATAGTCAAAATATAAACATTCACAAACCTTTGAGTTGAAATTATAACAACATGCAATATAAGACAAGAGAGTATTATTATTACATGGAGACAGCTTAGCTCTTAAGGAGAATGTCCTCCCAAATCTGGCCTCATGGGTCATCTTGTCTTTTTTAAAGAAAATCCTAACCTGTGATTATGTTACATGGAGGCTGCTGCTTCTGAAAAATGGCTCTGAATGTGATATTGGTATAATTAATGGTATTTACGTTTTCCTGATAGTATATTGGCTTAAAATCAACTGTAAATGACAAAATACTGTCAGAAAATTCTGCACAACTGTTGACATCTCTTCAAATACAAATACAAAAACAGAAGAGCAAAAACATTATTTCACAACCAAAATATAGACGCATAAAAGAAAAGTTAGGAAACAGTTTCATTACGTTGCTGATTTAGGTTTCAGACATAGTTGCTATTTTTTCTAGAACGTATTGTATACCTGATGGGACATTGTGGATTTTTTGAGTTAAGTGTCAACATTTAGGTTTGCTAGAATGAATAAATGTGAAATAAATGTCCTGATGTCATGTAACAGTTGCTAATTGTGGTCAAATGTTATGGTACATTGCAGTTTTGAGAAAAGGAGGGGTGAAAGTAGTGGTGGGTTGCTTCTGTGATCCAAACACATAAACTATCAGTTTTGGTTTAACTCTGGTTGGATGTAATGCACAGTTTCTTTTAATATGGACACAGCTAGGTGGTCTAACAACACAATGATCCTCAGCACACATAAAAAGTAGTTTTGGAATATACAAAGCAAACTAACATTAAGCTTCCGGAATGGCTACAACCTCAACTCTACTGAAAATGCATCAACAAACTCATCAACTTTAATGAAGTCTGCCAATTCTGCCAAGAAGAGGGCTCAAATATTCAGCTTTGAGGAGGAGCTGCTCCAAAGGTGGCGCTACGTCCATTCAGGTATTTTGCACAGCTGATTGGTTGATACGGGACATTGAAGAATTTCTCAATCATGCATGAAAGCATCAGGACGGCAGTCCAGGAATAACATTACAACATGATGTAAAGCTCAAAAAAGTCAATTTTAAATTATACTGACCATTTAAGTTGAGCCCCTAAGATTTCTGGAATAATTACTTTAAACTTCTACTAATAAGGTAGAAGATGGGTTTGAAGTTCAGATCTGTAAGGAAGGTGTTTGGTCATGAAGGATAATCAAGAATCCTTTTCTCTTGAAAGTCTGTTTTGGTTCTCAGACTCTTGAGCGTGACCAAGGAAATATGTTTACTCCCACTGTGTTGTTCACGGCAATGAGCTTTGAAGGATATAAGAAAATCTCCTCTCAGGGAAAAAAACACAGGATTGAAAAATAATTGCTGTATTGTATGATCTCTGTCTTGCTGAGATGGCTGCATGATTCTGCATTTCTCAATTTGAAGTTAACCTTAAGATACCCATTAAAGTTTCCATTTATAGAAAAAAACACAACCCCACAAATGTTGCATGCATCTATCTGTTTATTTGCTCTTGAGTTTATTGCTTTGCTGGTTTTATTACATGGTGTTGAGACTACAAGCAGCACTGCATTACACTGCATTTCTTGGGGGAAATGAAGCCTGATGAGGGGAAGTGGAATTGAAAAAAAGTAGGGGACTGCATTAAAATAAGAATGAAATAAAATAGGCAATTCCATGGAGTGTGAACTCTAAAATGAAAGGTTTTTTTTTTTAGTTTCTTGCCATTAGATTTCATAATGCTTTGTCGTTAAAATTGCTATAGCTATGGATAATAGCATCTGTGTTTAATGGTCAGATGGATGGGCGATCTGGATGCTCTGTAACCGGGACTTTCGGAAATCAAAATCTTTTAAAAAATCTTAGACAAGCTTCACCGCATGCAGACGCTTCATGACCTCCCTTCTTCCCGTCCAGTCACTAATAAATGAAGACGTCTAGTTTAAAAGAAAGAAAATAGATCATCCTTCTGAACAGACTGAAATTGATACATGCATTCTTTCATTTGTAGCTGATGATGTGTTGTTAAGTTCTCTGTTTGTTGTCCCACAATTAGTTTTTTTTAAAAGATGATGCATCTTGTCTATTTCTTTCCAGTGTTTCATTGTGTTGTTTGTATTTCCACAATTGAAGCCACCAAATAAAATATCTTCCTTTCTTTATTGAAAACTATTTGATTGTGTATGTAATTGCATAAGTATCATGATAAATATACACATTTGTGTTTTCATTCTTATAAGTAATACTGTTGTGCACAACAGTATTACTCATGCTTTCTTTCTTTTTCTAGCATCCCAGTAAAAGAATATCAAAGGTTTTTTTTCACGGTTTTGTTTTGGTGTATTTGTGCTGATAGAGGACAAAAAGAATGTGTGGTCCCCAAAATGGGTTGAACCAAACAAAACAGGGATCTGCTCCCAATCAGATGCACCCAAAAAACCCTGAAATGGAGATGTCCATACAAGCTGAATCTTTTTCATATAAACCCGGCCAGTCTGCAAAGGATTTGTGCATCATCTCTGGTTTTAAATTCATTCAGGTATATACAACCCACCTGTTAAACCCACAAAATATAATTTTTGATATAAACAGAAACCTTGCTGAAATCAGTCACAGCTCCTGATAAAATCCTCTTTCATGTTCCTCCTGAGTAACCAACTCATGCCCTACCTTAGTGAACCAAAGAGAGCAAAGAAATCAGCAGAGTCTCTGCCTCTTCTCTTAGTTCCCGATAAATCAGGGAGACAGAATTTGCCCTTTTTCCTTTGCAAAGCAGAACGCTGTCATTTCCTTGTTAGAGGTAATTTGATTGGGTTGTTCCATGTATTCCTGCATGATGACTCAAGTGGCTATGAGCATAATGTGACCTTATTGTGTTTGACACATATCTGAAATAATTTTCTTCTCTCACTTGTTGTTTCATTAGGATCTTAGAGTGTGGCAGATTTTCGTCCTTTGTGATCGTCTTATCGCTGTACGGAGCACATTGCTGCCCGCTGGTTATGATTACAACCCAACCTGCTCTGACATTTTCTTTTGTCTCGTTTCTCTGAAACAGCAAGTGTTGATGTATACCTGCTAGGGATGGGGATTTTATGAGACAGATGACAAAATGTCAGTGCTTTTCTGCATGGAAGAGTTGGATTTTTTTCATGCAGTTTTGAAAGTTTCCACAACTCGCTCACTATGTTTTCACTCAAAAAGCTACCACTTAACAGAATAAAACTCCTTTCTAGCAAACTATTTTAAACCTCCAACTCATGTGAAGCAAATTAAGGTTTTTTGTGTGTGCATAAAACTGAAAAGTACAGAAAGAGTAACCTTTAGGAGAAAGAACTCAATGGGCTTAATCAAGGCAACTGCCGACACAAAGGTACCATGGGGCCCATAAACAGTGTGAAGTGGGAAATCAGCTGCTGAGTTGTATCCATTGATTTTCTCCAAAGAATATGAATGGCAAATATTAAAAGAGAATATAATTGTTTATTGCTTTTATAAGAAATTATCTTAGGGGAAAAGCTTTGAAGATATCTGTTTGTGTGGTACTTCGTTGGATGCAAACAATGATATTTGTACCATAGCAACATATATATCGAGTTTTACTTCTTATTAGACTTTCATCTAAGGAACTTACTAAATGTTGATCTTGGGACAACATGAGTAAAACATAAAGTATTTCCTTTCTTCAAAGTAAAATATGTAAACTTCTGCTTAATTGCTTGATTATTTCATTAAATTCATTCAAATTGCTGTTTGTTGGACACGAAGCCCATGAAAACAAAAATATGATTAAATAAATAAATCTGAACTCTAACATGAAGAAGATTACCTCAATCTGACTGTATTGTTGAATGGTACTTTTATTGCTGTTGACTTTACATTCTGTTTACTTATATTATGCCGTTTCAGAACCAATGTCCAGTTCCAATCCAGTATTTCGGGAATCTCTGATTAATCATGGAACTTCTTTGACAAAAAATTACTTCTTCAATAATGTGTACACTGACATTAATAATCTGTGTTTGTTGCAACATATCTTGCAAAAACAACAAGAATATTGTCTTACAACAATTCATTTACATGAGTGAAAAGGAGCAGGAAGAAGAAAAACCTTATAAAAACCCCTTTCTCAATAATTACAAAGTAAATATTTTGCTTTTCATGGCCGCATATGTAAAATTGGAAATATAACTTACAAATAACATATCGTTATCCTCATTGTTAACTCAAAAGTGTTTTTTTTTTCTTAAAAAGTATCTTGAATTGGTTTAAAGTATACATTTTTTCAAATCCTCTTCCAAACTGTTCCTTAATTTGACTCCATGCACCAAAATGCACATTTGTTTTAAAGTAATCCGCCCAATTTTACTTTGGAAATCATACTTCCTTCGGTTATTTCTGTCACTTGAGCTCAAGACAAAAACTTAAATTAAATGGCAATAACGTCTCTCTAGCTTCAAACATAGCAGATACAATTTTTAAATCAACCAAATCCCTTAAATTCAAAATATTTGATTGAATAAACAACTTATTTGTATGTTCTCTACAGAATTCTTGTCTTTCTTTTGTGTCACAAACAGTGGCTTAGTTTTAGTTTTATATGTGTTGATACATCGATGCAATGTGTAGGGCAACACATTGCATCGATGTTGCAAAATATGTTGCATCGATGTGTAGGGCATATCGATGCAACATATCGATGTGCCCTACATGTTCCATATATGGAACAAAAAATGAATAACATAAAGTGTTGAGAATTCTAAAATATATTTTATTTTATGTCACATCAGAATAACAGACATACCAGAAATTCAAAAGTACCAAAAGCAAAGCTCTAGTAGCTTAGCTAATAAAAAGATAGATTAAAAAAGTACACAATTAATAAAACTAACAATATCCTTAAATGTTTTGTTGTCCATCATTGTTGGTTGCTAATATTGCTTATGCATTACCACAAATGCACAAATACAAAAGTGTAGGAACTAACAATAAGGAGAATCATTTACATTCTGTATAATAAAATCTTTATTTGGATGGGTATGATTATTCTGTTCTCATTTATAAGATTTGATTATTTCCAAGCAGGAGAGAAGAAAAAAAATGTGTAAAGGTTCAGATTTGAGGTGATAATGGCCACTGCACAGAAGAAATGTTGTAATTAAGTGAAAAGCATCAAATCCTTCAACCAGGCCATGTGCTTATTGAGACAATATGCTAACAATGTGGCAGCCAGGCAAATAATTTTACAGGTCAAGAACATTTATTTAAATTATGTAGTGCAGTTTCATTGTTTACCAGAAGAAGCTCTTGTGTTTACCACAATAGCTTGGATTACCTGCAGAAATTTGTATTTCACTGCACAAATCCTGAGCTAAATCTAACCAACAACATAAATAAGGTCAGAATAATGTAGAGGTCAACATGCGCAAAGAGCAAGGGAAAATAATGAAAGCTTTCTGCATTCATCTTTACAGACTGACAACATGCTTAGAGTGGAAATAAAGTCAAATGTTCCAGACATTTACAAAAAAGGATTATTGTTGCTTCTGTTAAGTTTTATAAAACTAGAAAGACATCCTGAGATATTTTTACTCCTTACTGGAATTACGCAGAATTATCAAGTCAAATTTCATCTCCTGTTACAAAATGGAACTGGAAATAGAAAAAAAAAACACTCTCAAAAGTGTTTCCAACCATAGAGTGTTGTGCTTAAGTGATTAACCTTAGGAAATCAATGTCAGAAATGGAGGGAAAGTTATGCAAATCACCTGCATGCAGGTGCTCCCATCAGGTGGAGAAAACTGTTGTACAAGTGTTTTTTGTGGCATTTTAATACATCTAATAATGTTTTTGTTTGATAGGAAAGTAAACTGTCTTTCTGCTGTGCTTCAATATGGCAGCAACCTTTTTCTGAAAGCACGTTGTCAAAGAAAATCTAACGCTTACTTGTCTAAAAATGTTAAATGGTTTTCCTCTCCATGACAAGGAAGTTCAGTCCGAATCCTGGCCTTCCAATGAAGAGCTGAAAGTGAAGGAGGCAATCAGAGCTCGTTTGTTCTGCTCTAAACATCAACTTTTCTTTTACCTTCCTCACATGCATCATGCTCTATAAAAGACAGGGAAAGTGAGCAAAGAAGACACACAAATGCAAATATATGCTATATATGTTGAAAAGATAAGGATTTGAAAAGAAGAACTGGGAAAACATAAAAACTAACTGCTCAAAAAACAGTCAGAAATTTTCATATTTGAAGTATTTTTCTTATTCAAGTCAGTTTTTGTTGTGGTGTTGGACCAAATGAAGGCAGGAGGTATTGTGTGTTAAAACATCTAAAAACCAACATGAACAGAGTGAAATTAAACTATAAGATATACTGAACCATGATAATTACATCTGTGTACCATGAAGAAACACCAAAATAACAAGAAATACAAGCCCAAAAAAGTAATTCAGGGAAAGCAGGAAGAAAATGCTGCTTGGAAGGAGAAACCATCTTTTACCTTTTGTATCTGTGCAGGGATGTGCAGAGCTCTTGTCTATCTACAGCTGTCATTGAATAAGAGGTTGCAAACATGGACACAAATGACTAACAACCACACACACACACACACACACACACACACTCCAAAAGCCAACTGAGAAATTAATAACAATTAACCAAACATGATTATTTTTGGAGTACCCAGAGAGAACTCACACAATGTTAGTCTGAGCAGAAACATGATTATTTTTGGAGTACCCAGAGAGAACTCACACAATGTTAGTCTGAGCAGAAAGACACCAGGCCAGCATTTTAACCCAAAACCTCATTACAAGATAACACACTAGCTCCACCGCGCAGTCCACAAGAGAAACCAGAAAACCAAAAAAACACAGAATACCACTGAACACAGAACCAAAACCAACATATAAAACACAAAAACAAAGCTACCATTTATTATGCCACGATATAAATATTACACAGGGAAAGACAGACTTGTTCCTGAGCAGAAATAATTCATTTCTTTATATTGTATCCAAAAACTATTTCTTTTTCCAGAGGCTGATTTAAAATCCCTTCAGAGAACCATTGACAGAAAACACATCATAGAACAGGAAGATAAAAAACAACAAAAAACATACTCTAATCAACTCAACATAAATATAAGACCAGACAAACACTATAATGCTCTCAAATGATAAGTATTCATAATACTTTTTGTCTGAGATGTAGTGGACAGAATGCTTTCAGTTAAAATAATAGTTGAAAAGAGGCTGAGCAGTAGATTAAGGACGATAGGTAATGCTGTGCTGTGATCAGACACTTGAAGTCAGACTGGCTCATGAACAAACCTAAGATCCTTTCAGAGGTCAAGCAATGAACCACGGAGTAGACACTTTACTGACTTAATCAAGTTCCTATTAGAATCCTCAGCAGGAGCTGAAAGCACCAAAAGCACCATTATCCTTGGCAAGGCGTGTTTCAATATGTGTGAGGTACAAATTTATAATGAGAAATCAGGTCTTTCTCAGTGCCAGCTGCAGAAAATATCCTGTTTACAAACACCTTCTGAAACACTCTATCCTGTCTTTATATATTAAAAATATACAAGATAACATGCATATATATTTTTAAATAAAAACACACATTTCAGACAAATTCTGACTTATCGTATGAAATATGGCAGAGCCATAAGCTTGAGTCTCTTTAATATAGTCAAACTGTTTTTTCTCTTTAAACAGTATCCTTGCTGCAGTTTTTTGTGGATGTAATCAGTTCTCATTCAAGAAGAGAGAGAGGTTTATCAAACATTTTTTTATGGTAGGTATCGTCCACAGAACAGTTGTGAGATGTAGCTCTACATATTTAGTGTGGGGGCAAAGATTTTACAATAAAAGATAATTATTCATGTCAGGTAAACGTTAGTAGGATTAGAAACTGTTGAAAGCAGAACTACACTGAAAACTCAGAAGTAATTATAAAAATTTTTCATTCTCCCTGTTTCAAGTTTATACTGTAATTACTCCAAAAACGATGCAGGATGACATCCTTTGAAAATTATAGCTTTTGGACTAGCAATTCTGGAGTGCTAGTCCACATAGCACTCTCTCTTTCTCACTGTTGTTTTTTCAATGTCACATGCTGTTTTTAAGTTAATTATGTGAAGCACTTTGAAATGCCTTGCTGCTGAAATGTGCTATACAAATAAAATTTGATTGATTTTGATTGGTTGTGGAAACAGAAATCTGAGGGAGCTCCCCATTCAAAAAAATAAAATAAAAATAATGCCAGTGTCTGATCTGATCAAGTTGATACATACGTTCATTATCGGTTCCTCTGGAATACAAAATTCTGTTTGTTTCATTGAAACTTAAATTAGCATACACCCAAGTTTAAGGTAAATTCGTGACTTTGTCGTTACTTCAGAACTAACTTGACCTTTATTACTTGCTATTTATTTTTTATACTGTTCAAGCAGCTTATTTCTTGAAACTCTTATTTTAAGAGATTTTTGTATGAAACTACTCTTGTCTTGCTGTTTTGGGTAATTTATATCAGTATTTTATGGTTGCTAATTTACCAGCAAAGAGAATGTTTACCAGATTTGCAATAAAGGCTGATTAAATTGTTTTTGGAACCATGTGGGTGGATGTAAGCATATAGGCGTGTGTGGATTGATTAAACCATCTGTTGCATTTATGTCTAAAAACCAAATCCAGTAATAAGGGCAATAATACAAGATGCAAACTTTATCTTTTGACTGTTAAAGCGAAACGCTCTTAATCTTAAATTGTAAGAAATTAGGAAAATAAAATATTATATAAAGACAATCAATACAGAAAGAACCGTTTGCAAATATACTGTATGCTGCGATTATTGATTAGCAGCTCAAACACATCTCTGTGCTTTGATGACATGTGGAGCATTGAAAGGATGGTTATAAAAGACAAAGCAGAAATACATTACAAACAGTTTCTGAGTGCAAACCCTTGTCGCTGTCCAAGGTGCTGCAATTACTGAGAGAGCCTCAGCTCAAGGAAGGAGAAGTGCTCCTCTTCCTCCTGTTGAAACGCTTTAAGTACCTCTCATACTTCACAAAGCTCTTGCTTTCAGGCTGGAAAGTATGCAAGACGTTTTCTCCAAACATTCAGCTTGAAACCTTGGAACAAAAGCCAAACTTAGTCCTTCATTTGACTTTCGTTCCAGCAAATGCATAGATCTTCCCTGAACTGCAACATTAACATGAACTAAAGAGTTTTAGGCTTTTCCATTTAAACTGCCAATAATTTAATATTTAAAACACTTGATAAATATATTATGGCCCATAACTGGAAATTCATAAAAAATATGCAACAAGAAGAAAGAATAATAAATAGTCTAATTTGAATTTCTATCAGCCGATGTTGTGGCACTAATTTGCACTAATTCTCCACGGCAGTTCCACATTAGACTGGCACTAACTGTTTTATATCTCTCCAGATATGCAAGTTTTGAAGTGCCATTATTTTCATCTTTACAATAGAGAGGCTTTTTAGCCGTCTATTATGCTAAGTTTTTTTCAGTAACAGTAAATTTCACAGTGATCTAAGCTGGAATAAGCAAAGGAAAACGGACAGATGGATGGCCTGTCCAGCTAAATTAACATTTCACTCATAGGTTCAAACAAAACATGTAAATAAAGGTAAATGGATTGAAGTACTTGGGTCTGATGTTTTATGTGAAAGTTGAATAAAATTGCACATACACACATTTAATCCTTCTCATGCCTTCTGGGGGCCCCACTAAAAAGCATGAAAAACAGCATTTCTAATCTCCCAACTGTTGTTGACTTTTATAGCACTTTCATTTATGCTTTGCCTAATATATTTTCATATTTTGTGAATGAAAATACCAACTTAGCATATGCTCTTATTTCAATATTGGCATTGGGATTTAACACAGCATTCACAAAGCTAGATCTACACACGGCACTATCAGTGCTGGAAATGTTGGGACTGAAGTTTTAATAAATTCAGAATATCAGTGGAATACATTATTTGGAATTGCTTGCATTTCTTTAGAGAAATCACCATCAAATTACTTTATTGTATTGCAGCACTGGTAGCCACTACTTCTGCATTTTTTCACACGTTTTTACATTCTTGTTTGTTCTACCCTGTACACATTCAACATCATACACAATCCTCTATGTCAAAGTTCATGTGTATACAGTTCAAAAATATTTTCCCTCCTTTCTTTTTCTTAACTATACTTTTTTAATAAATAAAAATATATATTTTTTATTAATGAATTCTGTTTGTGTGGGGAAATGTTGCGTGCTCAGTTTGTGGAAATGCTAAAGGGTGATGGGAGCGTACAGGAACCAGCATAACCCAGAAACTTTACCACATAGAATTGAATAGAATCTCCATCAGATGTTTAATCTTTTATTCTGTAACCTTCTAAATTATTTACTTAAGAATAAACTTCATGTGGCCTATCTAAACATGTTGTTTTCAGTACCCTTATTGTAGAAGAACAACCACAGACAATGCAAGTTTATGAAGATAATCGTGTTTAATTGTGATTTTGCACATTTTCGTTAAACAAATAAAGTCAGCATCTGATCATAGTTTGGTCATATGTACAACTTAGTCACTTTAAGCAATTCAAGACCAATGAAATGATCAGAAGAGTTTATCAAAAAGTGGATGATTCCCAATTTTTTCCTGAAAGAATTGAGCATGCATGGTAAATTAATGACTTAAAGGTTATATATCAGCTTGTCAATGTAGAACAGCAGGTTTAGAGATTACTTTTATTAGGACTCCCAGAGAGATCAAAAGTACTGATCTTATTTATCACATTATGTATTGCTGGAATATGTTTTCCCTCTGGTCTGTAAAGCAGGTGAGTGGTATATTTGCTCTATGTAACTTACAGTAAAATAAGATTGATTGTTACCTCAAGCAGTGTGTTTTTTATTGGCTTCTGAAGTTCTGCATCCATAAACCTGTACGGTGGTTCAGTGTTATGTCCGTGAATATTTCTCTCTCCCTCTGATCCCTCTCTGGCTGTTGTTCTTTGTTCTGTGCATCTCCCCCAGAGTCTGAGCCCGTCTACTTCAGTGCTGCATCTCACAATGAGAAGACCAGCAATGATGTTTGCATTTTCCAGATTGTCTGTCCATCCAGTGTAACCCGTCTTAGAGCATTCTTTTCCCCTGTGTCCAATAAATACTCGCCTGTAGCCTAACATTTGTCTTTTCTGAAGTGTGCTCTCAATATTTTACTGACTTCCTGGTTTGATCTTCCTCGTAAATACTCCCCTCCTTTAAATGACTTTCTACTGCTCATTTTAATTCAGCTGCATGTCAGAGCTAACCCTCTCATCAATCTGGGCATCATTCTACGTATGTGAAGCTACTCACCACTTTCACATCATCCACATCAAACTCAACACTGAATCTGCCGGCCCTACAGTACACCAATTGATTTTCCCTGCTTCCATCTGGAAGTAAGGCACTCTTCTTTATTTAATAGTATTCAGTATTTACTTCTCTGGTCCTCCTTTCTACTTACCAATCTACCAAATTATCAAAAATCCTTCTCTTCAGATTACATGCAAAGTTTTATGTAGGTTGAAAAAGCTGAAGATTTCCACACAACCAGGCCTCTTTTAGAAACTGCAACAATCTCCCTCTACTGGTTACTGTATGTAATTGCAACTTTAATCATCTTAATTTTCAAGACAATTTTCACTTAATGCACAGTTTGTACACACATGCAGAACTGCGACTGCACCCAGGGTGGAGAGCATGATGAAGGGACGACCTCTGAAACATCCGTAGGCTTTCATTTACGCAACACAAACCTAATCGATGAGATAATGCATGTTGTGGACTGGCCTCAACAGGTTCATGCATAATTCATGGTGAAGGATGGCATGTTTACTGTTGCATTCATTTAAATTTCATTGCCTGTGATGAGTTTACGATCTAGTGTGTGAATCTTATTAGCAAGGTGTCTGGAAAGGGGCTCTCACTGTTTTACAGCTCGCTATCTTTTTCATGCAGTATTCATGATGTGCTGGTAAAAGTTTGAATTTATTGCTGTGATATTGAGCGGTGGGATCTTTTCAAATAAGCAGCATCTCAACCAGACTTTGCGTTCTGCCATTGCTGATGAAGTCCTTCCTATCAGAAAGCCTTTTGAGGCTTTGGATTAATACGCCGTCTGAAATGCCTCCTCTCAGCAGGTTCAAACTGAAGAGGAAGAGCAGGTTCAGAGTGGCTTTCAGACTCAATAACCATCATTCAGCCTGTGAGAATATTTTCTCCTAGGAAATTAGCTTAATCCAATAAACAGCTCTTATTGACTGGACAAGAACATTATTATCTAGAGAAGGACAGCCGGACCAAGACTACACTGTGATGCTAAAGGTGTTCTAATATACCTGGATGGGCAGTGATGGGTCGGTTTAAAGTCCATCTCTGTTCCCTAATGTTACCAATTAGGATGTAATAGTTTATCAATAGTTCTCCACAACTAAATAATCAATAAGCCTAGGGTCAGATAGAGGGCAAAAGCTGTTTTGTGCATTACAAAGCTTTTAATTATTGGTTGTTGTAATATGTTATTAGATGCAGTCTAATAGTGATTACACATCATCATGTGAAATAGTTAGGGCTCTTCCTGATGTTTCCCTGAAGTCCAAGTTTTTAACAGAATTAATTTATTTCAATACTAAACTACTTACTCTAAAGTATTTAAATATTCATTGTAATACACAAACAGGCTGAATTCTTTTCTCATGGTGAAACAAAACATTACAAATTTTAACTTTGTGATTAAGATTATATTTTTTACCAACAAAGTGAACCAGAAAACCTGGAAAAGTTTGTATTCAGATACCTTTTGTCCAGACGTTCTGATTTTGACTTCTTTATGTAACGGTATGCACCTAAAAACCTTCAGGTATGAACTCCATATAAACTTCAACTTTTTCTCACCTTATAATTAAAACCTTGTGGTGCACCGACTGCTTGTCATGGTTGCTTTGAAAAACTATTGAAGAAAAGCAGGCCTTGATTCATTCCTCCCACATAATTAAATATCTCAAAGTAAGCTTTAATTTCTGACAAGCAGAGACTTCAAAAAAGTCATGTGTGTAGACATGATGACCAGCCATCAAACCAGAAAAAACATATAAATTAAACACACAATATTGTATAGTTTTAGAAATGAGAAGGTGGTTTCTGCCTTTATATGTTCCTGAAAAATCCTCATCAGTATTTAAGCTCCATGATTTTTCTGGACTCCCAACACAAAATGTTAATGTTTCTCTGAAAAGTAAAAGTATATCTAAAAATAAAAATTATATATAAATATAATAATTACTTTTTTAGGCAGTAATTTACTAATAATAGCACACTTTCAACCATTATTTTTTGTTCTTATGATGCATCTTGCTGTCTGAGTACAGAACCAAAGGGAAATCGCCTCATCAGTGAATCCATAAAGTACTAACTAAATAATTAAGAAAAGAAAAGTCCTGGGTCAAGCCAAAGGCCACTTTTGCCCCTGCTGCTGCAAAATAAAACTTTTCCTAGAGCCACAAAAAACAATTTACTAAATATGTACTGCATCAAATGTTAATGAAAGCTGACACAGTTAAGCTAAAATGTATTCCTATTTTCAGATTTTTGAACAAAATGAATCTTCATTACATGAATGAATGAGGTAACCATTTTTAATAAACATGGAAAATTAAGAAGGACGAGCAAAGTCACTTACGTTTAAGAACCTGTTGTCGATACTTACAGAAAACTACTGAAATGGCCATTTCTTATTGTGTTTAAAAAGATTCCTTTTGGTTTTGTAAGAGCCACATGTGGCACTGGAGACGCCAGAAACCTTTCAAAGATTTGTTAATAGTGAGGAGTGGGACAAAATGTCTCCAGGTTGATGTCTCAAGTGTCTCAAAAAAGTTATTTCAATCAAAGGGCTTAAGAGCAACTATTATGGCTAAGGGTGTTCTAACCCTTTCTGAGTTAAAATACATGTTTTTCTAAAATCCTTTATTTATTGAGTGAACAACTGTGCTGCTTGAGTCACACAGAAGACAACTCAAAATAGGTGCAGGGCTTCCTACAACACATTCATAATTTGAAATATCAATAAGGGAAAGACAAGAAGAACACTTGATTACCATAACCATAATAAACAATCAGGCAGTTGATGTTCAGGAACATTGATCCTTAATTCCCAGGACTGGATTGCTGAGAGTGGAGCGAGACAACACGCAGGTAAACAACCACTCCCTGGTTATTATGACAGAATCAATCCATGTTTTACTCCAGAGCACTGAACTGCAGCGCAGTAGTGTAGCTGTTAAAACCTGTACTCTAAAGATAACATGTCCCTCCATAAACTCTTACACGGTTTTCACATAAGAACGCGTTTCTAAAAAGATCCCTCAAGCTAATGCTGCACATATGGCGTATCGGAGAAGCTAAAATAGTGATATACAACCAGATAGCAGCTGCAGCAGTAGGATAGCTTATATTTATGGATGGTGAAATACATTTTCATACTTAAATTTTTTTCCCTACATAGATACCTTTTGTTATTTTGATGGTCAGGCTTGCAGCTCTGTGAAAGTTGTCCATGAGAGCTGCAGGCTGTGCTATGTCCCACTGACACAACGTCGTGTTTTCTTCCATTAAACATAAAGACTTATTTCATAATAATTTTATATGAAACATTTCTGATCAGAAAATGTTATTTTTGTGAGCTACAGAAAAGTTACTCATATTCACTTTCAAAAACCTCACCAAGTTTTCCTGCATAGCTGGACTCCTCAAGAAACCATGGCTGCTTTTCAGCTGTTTTCCATGACTACACACTTAGATGGCATGTTACGGTTAGAAATGTCTGAATTGTCAACATTGCAGTTTCTTTTCTGTAATTTCAAATAATAAAATACCGCCATCAACAACCACAGTCCCTGAAGCTACATAATTATATATATATTATGTAGCTTCATATATGCCATCGCCTAGTGCAGAGAAAATTTGGATTTAGAAGCTCTTATTTCTGACAAAAGAAGAGCTTTCTCACAAAAGAAAGCTCTTTTACTTTGTTAAATATGAAAAGTCCAGATTGCTTTGAAAATGTGTAGGTGGCTGTGCCCCTGAAAAATGATAAGGTATGGATTTTAATTTAAAATTTTACAAGAGAAGAAAAAAATGTAAGTTTCAAAAGCAATCAGAGGTTTTTAATTAAAAACACCATGTTTCAGACTGGATTATAACTGAAAATCATGCTTTGTTGTTTTGTCCTGCCAAGCTGCAGCAGACATAATTTGGAATAGAGGAGAACCACTGATATTTCATGCCATAAACACAAGGTAGGTGTCTCTGCTGCATATAAATAGCAACATTGCATGCCAGCCATCATTACACAGCAGCGTCATTAAATATTGCCTCAGTCAATCAGACCTCCAGAAAGAGCCTCTGGGAAACATTTGTAATGCCAGAGTGGTTATAAAGTCGAACCTGCAGCTGTCTGGGATCTGATGTTGGGTGCTTTTTATTTGCAGATATTAGTTACATACAGTTATAGACACAGCTAGGTGCTATTTATTTTTGTGCTTTCGAGTACAAGGTGTGTAATTGCAAAAAAAGTTAGTGTAAAAACAGTTTAACCTTGGCAAGTCAAGGACATAGCAATGTTTTTTTTAATTTTCTTTTTGTTTTTTTGATAATAAAAGCTTTGCAGCATTGCTGACACTTTCTGTTCAGCACCATCTTTCTCAGTTGTAGAGTCCTTTTGACAAGACACTTCACCTGCCATGCCTGCTGGTGGTGGTCAGATGGACCGGTGGTGCCAATTGTATGGTAGTCTTTCTTCTGAGTGAATATATTGTATAAAATATTTTGGAGTCCTGTGCACTAAAGAGCCCCTTGTTCTACGCTTTGCTTCGTATAGTGTCTTTACTCACGGCTATTGAGAAACAATTTCTTGTTAGAAGAATGGACTCCGATTTAAACGATTGGTTCTGATTTTACCCAATCTCTAATGTTTAGCTGTGATGTATGTAATGCACCAACTTGATAGCGAAGGAAGCTACGCTATGAAGCTTACCGTAAAGTGTGTGCATTGTAAATAACCATCCCCCACTGCCAAGAGAGAAATCCTGAGCCAAATGAGATGCTTGTTAACGAAAGACAAGAATCAAGCAGAATTTGCAAAGACATTTTGGAAAAAAAAGTCTCTTGTTCACAGATTTTATCAAAAATATCTGAAGTGAAATGCATCCTGGTAAGCTACAATGCAGAAGCACAATGCTAGGTGACACGCTATTGGCTGGGGTTTGCAAAGCAGCCAGTTTAGAAGCAACATTTATTTTCCTTGGCACTCATTGGCTGCAGCCCAAAGAGTGGAGAGCAGAGTTGTCTGATAAAAATTGTGGACATTAGCTTCTGCTTTAGTGCAATTAGTGTTGATGCAATTTAAGGCATATTTGGTGTCTGTAAACTTTAGACTAAAGGAGATTAAGGATAGCAGTGATCCCAAATCACCAGAAATACTCAGAAATATTCATCAATAGTCCTGTTCCATTTTTGTGTTTCTGGTGATATTTGCATCAAATATCTGCTGGGGCTTTAAAAATGTCGAACACTAAAATTTTTATTTATTAAATTAAGGAAGGAAAGATGGAGAGACCTAAGGGAGCAAAAAAAGGACGGACACAGGAGAAAGGACTCAAGGAAGAAAAGAAAGATCATACACTTCTTTTTCCTCACTTATCCAGAAAGTATTGCAATAAATTCTATATACTTTTTTTTATCCTGAATTAAAAAATACTTGACTACAATATTTGACTGTTGGTGGTCATTTCTGCTAATTTGCAAAAGGTTTCTGACTAAATTGAGAGCACTGCTCTTTCCAATCCCACACAAACTGACAGCAAAACTCTGTTCCAGGAAAGATTTTATAAAACGTAATTCCTCCCTCAATAACATTTCCCGCTTAAAGGGATTTGGGGGAGTTTTATTTCCTCTGATTTTCTGTATGAGTTACATACAGACTCCTGTAGAGAATAAACTCTCTTTATAAAGAAAACTCGGCGTTGTTGGAGCCGCTGTACTGCAATCTCCAGAAATATCTCAGTTTGAGCACTGCGCCTCTGTTGAGAGAAATTTTGTGATTGCATTTCACTCTCCAATGAATTGGACATTTTGCTTCACTATTACTCAGACTGTGGCAAATGGAGGTGAAGACATCAGCATGCAACACCTGTAAGACCTGAGCTTGGTTTATGTATTCTGCGATGGGATGCTGCAATAATCGGACCTAATGGAAACAGATGCGGTATTCCATGGGACATGGCATCTCCAGCAAGGCATGCTGACTGCCTGGTGTTCGCCTCAAAAAGTCCTTGTGCTTCTTTTTATTTCCAAATCTCTCATGGGAAGATTATGGCAGCATTATTTATGACAATTATTCTTTATATTGAAATAATAAAATACAAATAAAACGGTATCCTTACTGTAGGTACAAACAAATCCACATAGTCTTCATGGAGGTTTTTTTTGTGTGCTCTGAACATGCAAGGCTACAGACAGAAGAGACAAATTGCCTTTCTTGATAGCACAGACATTGCAGCACACAAAATTACCTCTGAAAGGCCATGGGAGAGGGAAAACAATTTCCTGACAAGTGCAAAAAAAATAAAGTGAAACTCAAGAGGCAAAGACTATTACTATGCAGAGCCAGTATGTTGTCTAGGAAACTAATTGGAAGTCATTTTATACTCAGCCCTAATAAAGCTAATGGAAGAAGAGGTATCATATCATACTCTGGCAAATTTCTCTCCTTATTAGCTTAAATCTCTGGCAGCAGTATATGTCTTTTGTTGCCTATTTGCAAGACTTTGCTGTCAGCAAATGTGCTTGCAAAGCTGCAGTAGGAATTTAGGACTGAGGAGAGATTCGCAACAAAGCGACAACGGCGCAATCAAAGTGATGACATCCCAGCTCTGTCACAAACCGCTAAAAAAAGAGGCAGGAACGACAAGACGGAATCCATTATCCCCTCCTCTCCACTCCAAATGAGGCATTGGCGAGCACTCAGAGCTCCCCTCAATGCCTTGTGAAGACATCTCACAATCAATGGGCTTTAATCACATCCATTTCCCCTCCTTTTTTCCCCACTTTCATAGAAAAGAAGACGAAGAAAAAAACTTCCAAGCTCGATCAGAGCTAATAACGCTGAAATGGAGCAAGATGTTCATCCGGGTGGGTGGAAGGCATTAGTGGAAGGAAAGGGTCAAAAGTTCACAGTGCCACCGCTATCTATGCTAGCATTATTAGAAGAAGATAGTGAGAAGCTGACCATTCATTTGTAGCTGTGCTCCAGGCAAGCCGGTGAATGCCGGACAGCATGCATGCACTATACAGGTCGGTTTTCAAACCTATTTAAATAAACAGTTCCTAAAGTAACTAAGGAGAGTGGAAACTGCAGTACTAACAGCTGTGGTGATGCCTTTTCATGTTAAAACCAGACCCTGCTACAGTGAGAGAAGAAAGGGGGAACATTGGGGATGACGCCATGATCGCAACAGGAGTGTGCAGAAGTTCTTTTTGCACATTGATGAGCTACATTCTGTTCAGTTAGGACAACTTCACAGACACCCTGTATCTGTTGGATGTGTGCTTATGTGTCACAGTGCAAACTGAACTTTGACCAGTGCATATGGCTCTCCGCTCCATGGTGCTTCACTTGTCGCACTGTCGAACGTCTAACAAATCAATCGGTTTTAGAGCACAGCACCAATTATTCTGCTTTTTAGGTGAAAGTTGTTATGCTCGATTCTAATCGAAGGGAAAATTAGAAAAAAGAAAGTTCTTAAGTTGCTGTTTAACTTCCCTACAATTGTTGCTCAACAGTTTAAGTTTACTTGGCGGTAGGTAGGTGCCTAAAAAATATTCAATTGATGACTATATTTTAGGGTAAAAATACTTTTTATTCATTGTAATAGGGACAGATCAGAGATTTTCAAAAAAACAGCCTTGAACAAAACATGATTCAAGAAAAATCTGGTATTCTGCAACATTACAAAACAAATAAATTCTGTTTTTCTGCATAAACAAAACAATTCAAATTCAATGACGTATGTATAAGTTTTTTTTTCTAAACTTCCTTTACTTACTGAATTTTATTTCATGCTATTGAAGTAAGTTTGCGAAACTGTCAAGATTTTGTTGAGGTAAAGTGTTCTTATTAAAACAAGATAACTACAGGCTGCTGGTGTTTACAACCAACCACATTATATTATTAGTGGTCCACCAGATTTCTCATCTAGCCTTTGGCAAACAAGTTAAGCAATGTACCTGTCAAACATGTGAGCACATCAACATTTACCTGCCCACATTCATGAAGCTCAGGAGACGGAGAAGACATGTATTCTGTTCTTTAAAGGTTGCGGTGATAAAATAAAGGACCGCTTGAAGGGGACATAAATTGTTTGTATGCACCGTCCTCTATATGCTTGCCTGGCTCTCACAAGGCAAGACATAATTTGTCTTTTCAAGGTAGGAACCTCTCTTTAGGTGACGGAGCACCTTGAGGAGTCCTGTGAATGCAGAAATTGTGTGATAAACTTGTTATATACAGTTGCTTCCAGTTGATTTCTGCAAAGAATACTGTTGTTGTTGTTGTTGCTCCTATTTAATTAACGCCTTCTCAAAATTATATGCAGGATGGTGTTTCAGTATGGACAGCTAAGTGGGAATTTATGCTTGTTTGTTTTTATTATTTTCATTACTGACACAGCAACTGAACAACTAAGTATATGAGAGGGTTGCTAAGAACCGTGAGACTCCTGAAATGACCAGATTGAAATAGTGTTTATTTTCATAAAAAAGTTTCACTTTTATATTGTCAACAAAAATGTTTTCCTTGAATTTTAACAGTCATTTCTAGGTATTTTTTGTCAACTGTGTTTGCAGGGAGTAAATGTTACCAGGAGTCAATATTTTCATATGCCAGGATCAGTAATTGCACTACTGTTGGTAAGTGATGATCAGCTGAATCAGGACTCGGTGTTCTCATTGGAAGGTTTGGTTTGATAATGCGGCCATCTTTAAAACCATGAAGAGAAGGCTTTTCAGACGCCTTCTCAGCTAAAACTGATCAGCAAACAGGAGCTTAAAATGATACCATCATCATTAGCCAATTCTCTTTGAGTTAACAAAAAGCTGCGGGGAAATAAAACAGGAAATTTAATGTGCACAATGCCAACCTCAAACATACTGAAACATTTTTCACAACATAACAGTTATTGTTAAAGCTCCTCCAACTGAAGTTGAAATCAGTTCTTTTAAGTTTGTTTCTTTGTTTTGTTTTGAAAAAGTGGAGGATCAAACTGGAAGCAGAGCAGTTTTTGGGGCAAATCCAGCAAAAACTTCTTAAAATACTTCTTATTCTCATCAGCGGCTCCCTTGGCAGTTTCCAAAATGGATTATTTAACTCTGATGCACACTTTGTTGCACAACATCAAAAGACAAAAAACAAATACTTTATGAGCGTATGAAGAATTTATTCATTGACCTGAATTTGAAATGAGCAGAAGCTTCTTGACAACTTTATGTTTGAAATGATCACAACATTGTGATGGGATTAGATCAGCTAGAAGAAGATGGAGTTTACTTTCGAAAAGAAAAAATGGGAACAGGTCTAAAAAACAGAAGTCGTACAATGTTGGGTGTTTAAAACCAAATTAGCGTTAACCCCCAGATGGAAAATGTAGTACTGGCAGGAGATTGATCTTTCCACAGATTGTCTCATATTACACTGTCACAACATAGTTACAATTTTAACAAATATGTAAGAGAAACAATTTTTAACTGCTGCTACTTTACTCTATCAATTTAACTTCAGGATTCCAGATGAAAAAACGTAAATATATTCTAGAAAGTTCCTGCTGGAGTATGAAAATCCAATAGCTACATTCACCAGACGACAAGGTGAAAACAATTCTGGCCACAGTTACCAAATGACTCAGTGTGGCTTCGGCTCGCCTCCGTAACCTCAGGTCAAATATCAACACTCAGATGAGGATCTCGCATTCTAAATGAATTCCTCTCCCACTGCAGACCTGCAGGAGGTTGATAAACTGGGCGAACAGGAACTTGCATGCGTACACAAATGCTCAAAGAACTCCCAAGGACCAACATGGCATCAATTTAATTCTGCCCACCGGAGGCAAATCAAAATCTGCCTGGGTCCAACTCGTTTTCCAGCAGATAATACGGGGGGAGATGCAGCTCTCCTTCCTGCAGCCGTGTATCACTGTGCTAACGTGCAGTGCACCGAATGCTCAAAACAGGAGGAAAGAGATGAAAGAGGGAGTTAGCTACTGGAGCTGGAGTCGGTGGGAGACTTTGAGGAGGATTTTTCTATTGATGCCCCTGGTGACTTTTTACAGCACACAAGCAACAGCCGGCTAAGAGTAACAGCTCCTGTGAGGCTTACCAACACACCTGAAACCACAGCTGAGGCTTTGTAATGACTTCTCATCACTGAGGACCGGAGAAATCCCTTCTTTTGTTTTGCACATGGCAAGTGTCAGCTGGAGTTTTACACACTCAGGTGAACAGATAGTGTGCGAGAGAAAAATAGATTCATCACCAGAGGACTGCCTACATGCTTAACTGCTCCTCCCGTCTCCCCTGCTTACTCAGCATATTGATTCTAGCAGCATATACACCTACCTGAAGTAAACGTGTGGGTGTTATACACTCCCAGAGAGCAAGAGACGGCTCATTTAAAAGGCATGGATTTGGACAGGAGCGTCAGTGCTGCAGTTTATTAAGTGTGAACATAATAAGACAGCAGAATTGGTCAAGTTGGACAACTCTGGGTAAACCTTATCTTACCATCGGCTCATAAGCTTTTTGGTAAAGATACAGATAATTTTGCAACTGAGCCTCAGTAATAGCATTATGTAGTTTCATGGTTCCTTCATGTAACTTTTAGTATTTAACTGCTTCTGCTGTTTAAAAGCATTTTTTATTACTTTCTTCAAATTCTTAAGTTTATATCCACTAAAATTCCTGTTTATGTTATTTTTAAAGGCCTGTATGAAAAAGTCATGGCATTATACTCCTTAATTCACAACATTTGAGAAGAATAGATGCACCTGTTGTGAAGGCCACACCTTAAAAGTGGCAGTATTATACATTTTCCAGGCATATAGTGCCGATTTATAGCACAATCAAGTAACTATGATAATTCCAGTTGTTATAAAATGTTATTTAAATCAAATATGACTCAAAAGATATTTGACTTTGTAATTTAATGCATTCTTTAAGAAACTCTTGCTCTTTCTGAAACTCTGCCTTTCAGGAAATTGTCACATGGCTCCTCTATTAAACCTTTAACAACGTTTTCACCAGAATTGCACGGAGAAGCAGCTTGTATAATGAGCTCAGCAGACGCACAGTTCCACCAGGTGTTTGCTAATTGCTGGCAACTAGTCTCAAGGAGCTGAGTAAGAGAATCATTTCTTGGCACAGAAAGGTAATTGTTTCTATACTACAAAACATTTAAAGAATAACAACAATTCAATATTTAAACATCAAAATATTTTGCTCAAAATTGGAAATAAACATTGAGTCTGAAATGAGGAAGTCATATTGTGTCTCCACTATGTCACAGCTCCTAATGCTAAATCTATTGAAACGTGTTGCCTAAAATGACTAAAAACAACATCCAGGCCCCAACATACGTCACATTATTCGTATCAGTGAATTTTACTGTGCCCTTAACCAAGGGTGAGGCAGGTGATGCAATAAAGAAAGCAGACAGGCATCACATTGACTATCAGCTCATTTCATATCATCACCAAAGACTGAGCAATCACACCCCGCGGCTTCCAGACAGCGAGCCTTTTCACGTGAGCCTCGCATTTTGTGCGGTGTGGAAAATAATTGCCCTTCTTGCCAGGCGGCAGCGTCATTAAGTCAGAGGAAAAGTGAGACATGCCATCCGGTTAAAATGATAGGACACACAGGAAGGAAATGGCAGGCTGTTCAGCTGGCAAAGACCTGCGCTGAATGCCAAACATTTCAGCTGTTTACCAAGTGGAGAGATGGCTGAGAGAGGCTGTATGACTGGACAGGAGCTGTGAGCTGACTGGGTCACATTGATTATATGGAGACGCTGTCAAGTCCACGTGATGTCCAATAAAATATTCTCTCTCTACTGAGCTAGAAGGATATATTCAAATGCTTGTCCTTTACACAAAAAATGAGCTTTTCTAGATGCTATGTAATATTTGAGGACAGGAAAAGGATCATCAGACCAAAGAACCTGTTTAAAATATTCACAGCGCTTCACTTTTTCCTCATTTTGCTATTCTAATTACAAACTGTATTAAATTAATCCCTTTCCCACAAATTCTACACACAAAAATCCTAATATGACAATGAGGAAATAATGCTTTTGAGATTTTTGCAAATTAAAAACAAATATCAATTTTTCATATAAAAAATAGAAAACCAAGAAATCTGCAATAAAGCTCAAAATTGAGCTGTTTCTACTTCTAATTCTTTAACAGTTTCAATAGTTTAAATTGAGCCCACCTGTGGTAAATTTAATTGATTGTAAAAACAGTCCTCCGTTACATAGCCAAGGTTTGTGATGAGTTTAGTTTGACATTCTGACCCCACCACACAACAGTAGTTTATCACTCGCATGTGTGATAAATTTAATTAAGCTGTCCAATGATTATAAGACTAACTGTAGAGGATTTAGAATTACGTCTTCAGTGTTTCACCTGTCACCTCCGTACATCCAGAACAGTTTATTGATGATAAAGTGATCAACTGAACACATTCCTGAGATTAATTTATCAATTATTTTAACAAAACCAAGCTTACCTTATAATGAGGTCAGTCAACAGCTACGTTTGCACTTTGCTAAACTTTGCCAATATTCTACAAACGTCAAAAAAGGGAAACAATTAAAATCACATAGGAATAAGCGTGTTCCTGCAACATTAAAAATATGCTGCGCCATGATCCTCCAACTTCCTGTCGTCTTCTTCGTGGTTTGCGCCAGTGGCAACATCCGGATGTTGGTCATGTGATTTGTGCGATGCTGATAAAGCGTTGCAGTTTTGATAAGTCCAAAAAAACCACCTCATCCTAGCGCCAAAACGAGTTTTTTTTTTTAAATGGTGTGTTTCTTAATCAAATTTATTTTCAAAATGTCAATTTACTTAGTTATATAATTGAAACACATCTCCAACCATTAAACAGTAACTAAAACTGCTTAAGGCGTGTCGTTTAGTCTTGGCACAAAATACTTCACTTCAAGAATTACACCATCATTAAATCAGAGACCCTTCTTAAAATTATTAAAAAGCTAAATTATTTTAATGAAACAAAAATAAGTGAATCACCTGAAATCCACATGCCAACACAGCTGAGTTATTCCAAACTGTTTACATACGGAGAATGTAACATGAAATGACAAAATACATTTTTACATGAGACAAAAAACAGGTTCAGTATAAGTGGCAATCCATCCATCATCTTCTCCTTATCTGGTGTTGGGTCGAGGAGGCAGCAGCCTAAGCAGAGGCCCAGATTTCCTTCTTCTCATCCACTTGGAAATGTAACTAGTTACTTATACTGTAGGCATCTGTACAACAAGCAGTTTTTGTTTACCATTCCAACAGGGATATTCTTGAAAACGACTAGTTCAGGTGGGCGGGTCATACCTAACAAGCAATAATTCTTCACAACCTTCTCTGTTAAAATTGACACAGCAGATTCAGTTGGCAAACAGTTGCTCATTTTGGAAAATGTGTTTTAACTATTTAGTATTAAAAGCAAAGATAAAGTCAAAGTGGTTCCAAAAACATGGTACATAGTCACAAAAATACTGGAAACCAGTAAGCGCCTTAAAAGACAAAAACAAGAGCTCTGAAACTCTGCATTCATGTTTTATTAAGAAAATTGGGGTAGTGTGTATGAAAATATTAGGTACAAATAAAAGCCACATGGTAAAACTGAAAATGCACCAACAAGGGAGAGAGTGGATGATTGAGTGAGTTGGTGGTTAAACGGCAGGACAGATAAATGAACAGATGGGGTTGGGTGGGGCGGAGCCGGGGAACATTTCACGCAGCAGACCGTCGACGGATGACAAATGTTCCTCTCTGCAGCTGTCCTAGGTAGATCCTCATCTTTGTACTGTCGCTCGTCTTCCTCACCCAAATCTGGACAGCAAACACAGAAGGAGAGGAAGACCTGTCATTTATCAATGTCATGAAAGGATGTAGTGAATATCTGCACATCATGTTTAGTTCAGGCATACAACTACAAATAAGTTACATTTCCTAGTCTTAGTGTTACAGTGCTGGTTAGAGGTCAAGGTAAAGCAGGACTAAACCACGGTCCAGTTGGGTTTTATATCATATAATAAAATAAAAATAGTCTGGTCTCGATTCAAGAATCAACCTCAAGATTACAAAAACTTGATTTCAAGAATCAACCTCAAGATTACAAAAACTGAAAATTGTATTAGTTCCTAAATATATCACAACGCTAAAATAAAAATTATTTGTTCACTTTTGTTGCTTCCCTAGAATTGAAGAGAAAAGATATTGGCCGGATGCTGATCATCAAATGCCACAGTTTTATCAATCATCTCTGAGAGAAACCACAACTGTAAAAGCATCTGATTTAGCTGTGTGTTGGTATGTAGAATACAGCTGTGGGTTTAAAAAAAGAAGACCTCAGAAAAGGTAGTTGCCAATCCTCCCAGGAGAGGAGGATCTGGCAAATCCTTCTCAAGGTCAGAGTGCACGGTTCAGAGAAATTGCCAAAGAAGAAGAAGGTTAGCATGTTCAATGTTAACGCTTATGTTAATAATAAAGACTCAACAAGCTTGACTTAAAAAGCCAGTTCTTTTCAAGTAGGATTTGATAGCCTGACATTAATTTGCAAATACAGAGGAGAAACCATAATAAAGTATCTTGACTGTAAGACACAGAGCGACACAGCAAGCACTGTGTTGGAGGGGTGATGATTTCAATTATAAAATACTTTAATGATCCCAATTGGAAATTAAACGTTGTTGTAACTCATTAAGTGAAGATTCTTCAAAAGAAAAGCCAAGTAGAATGGCCAGAGCAAGAGGAGAGACTGATGCTGCTAAAGGTGGTTCAACAAGCTGAGTCACGGTGAGCAAACAAAGCCTTTCCTTTCTGGATTCATCTTAGTCATTTCTGGTGGGTATTTGTATTCACTTGACATTAGCCTGAAATCATTTTCATAGTATATGAACTACATTAATTTACTATGTTACTTTATGTAAAAATCATACAAATTGATATGGGTATAATGTAGGTGATGATGAATAAAATGCATAAACGTAGGCTCATTTCTAATTTATGAACTTATTGGAAAGTACATTTTTTGGAGCAAATTGTCTTCACACACAAAAAATACTTTTAGTAAACACATAACACAACAGTGGAACAGAGTTACTTTTTAACTACCGACACCTGCAAGTTTAAAGGATGCAACCAATTCAGCTAATCAGCCAAGAAATTAAGTAAATTACAATCCAACCACCGTCGACAACGCTTTACATCTCAGCTATAAAGGCTGCCCTAGATTTGAAATTTTCCTTGTTCATTTAAAACCCATAGCTTCAGTTAGTCATAAAGAACAGAGCATTTCATCAGCTGTTAAAGACAAAGGAGCTGCCAAATGACAAGATTAGAAATTTGCATTAGCATTTGACCTAAATTACAACTGAACCACGGAGTGAGCAGGGCTAATCACGTAGATCGTACTGACTGGTACGCGCTGGTACACTAAAGTCGATTAGTCATTCTTGTACTAAAAAAGGTTTTAATGATCACAAAGCAAATGTAACTTAAAAAATTAAGTGTAGTAATAACATGAATAAATTAAACTTACCTCATTGGTCCCAACTGAGCTGATGACACAGCTAATCTTTGTGTTATCCTTTGATTCCAGGTAAATGGCTTGACTCTTATGGTACCTGTCCCAGTACAAAAAAAAAACAAAAAAAACATCAATTTGACTCAGTCGTAGTCAAGGAAGGAGACAGCAAAAAGTTGCAAAAGTAGTTTCATCAACCTAAACAAACCACATTTATCCTGAGAAAGCACCAAATAAATAATTGGATTAAAACATCCAAACAAAAAGTCTGGATATTTTTCCAAAAGGCTCCAAACTGTCAACGGACAAAGCGGAGCAAGAGAAACAGATTGGTGCTGAAAATATTTGATCATTAAGAGCCTACTGAAGAATAATGATGCATGCATCTCCCTGTGGCGCTTTGAGACAGCTTTCTGTCGTCGACGTCTTCTTCAGCCGCGAATAAATGAGACTTCGCCTTCAAAGGGATACAGCTCGCACCTCACAACTTGCTCCTCTCAACTTTCCGTGGCTACGGCAGCAGCTAATAGGGCAGAATTCTATTATCTTCTTCGCCTTTGAAAGGAATAGATGTTCTGACATTTCTGATTCAGACCTCCACTCTCAAACAGAAGGGTGTCAGGGCTGAGTCTGGCCAAGGATCCTTATTATCTTTGCATATAAATCAAAGGAGAGTGCAACACTGGTTGCTATGCAGACACATTACCCAAGAGGAGGTTTTCATGTTTATGTTTGATTCAAGCATTGGTATACATTCAGCAAAAACTGATGCAGTTTTCAGTAGCCTGAAAAACGTTGAAGACCAAACACGTAGCAATGGGGCCATCTAGTGGTGGCAGATGTAACACGGGAGCAACTTAAATTACATCCTAGCAAACAAAGAGTCATGCTTTCTCTGATGACAGAGATAAAATCTCACCATCTTTTATCATAGTAAAGTTTCCCTTCCTCAATGCGGGCCTCGTAACGCTGGGAGGGGTTCTCCATGGGAGCGGAGGGGACGTGCTCAGGAGACGAAGGAGACACTGGACATGGTGACACAACCAGAAACATTACAAACACGCAGAAAAATCAGTTATATAAACAGCAGGTTTGTGTATCTGGTTTTGTTGAGGGGCCTCAGTTTCTTAACTGGATGTAAAGCCAGTTAAGAAAAGCCATAACAATTTCTCTTTTTGATTGTTCCAAATTGAATAAATTTTAGTCAGGCCAACAATGAAATTGATTTAATCAAGAGTATGCTTTGCTTGACCCTTAATATGCTATTATGGGAATAAAAATCCTCATTTTGTACCAAGGTCTTGCACATTCACTCCTTCCATTTCATATGTTGGAATACATAAAACCCAACCAGGTAGAAAGCCTCTCCTTCTCCCCCCAGACATTGCCAGTATTTGCTGCATAATGAAGGTTTTTCCAGTTGGGTTTACAGTTGAAACCCAAAATAAGCTATTATTGACATGGAGGGACATGATTTTAAACGTAATCCATATTAATCATTGAAATTCAAATGTGACTGAACTAAAACAATTCTGCAATTGATAATAAAACAACATTTAAAAACTTAATTTTGTCTTTATTCAGGTTTAACTTGTTTGAATTTAAAAAAATGTTCGCATGGAAATGTGACAAGAAAGGAAAATCAGAAGAAATCTAGATGGAAAATGTTTTGCCCTACAATGAATATCAAGCGTTTCCCTTAAAATAAAGCTTTTAAAAATAATATTAGCCATTGAAGATGAGTTCTGACGTACCTGGTCGTTTCGGTGACTTTAGCTGTAAACCAAAAAAAGAAGTGATGAAATTATTTGAAATCAATTTTGCGAACACATAAAATTTATGTTAGAACTTCTGCGAAAACAGAAGGACAAACCTTATTAAGGGTTCTTAGGTCTTCCATTATCTGATCATCTGTTAATAAATAATTTAGCTGAGGTTTGAAGAGTCAAGGTCGACACGTCTTGCATTTTAATACATGGACCTATATTCTTATGTAGCTAATTGTACAGAGTTGATGGGAAGGATATCTGGTGCTGGTTTCCTTCGCTTGTCAGGGATTGGGACTGGATCATTGGGCCGCCTCCTCAGCTTCCTCGTCATAATGGGTTTCACCTCCATCGAGTCTGTTAATGACAGAAAACAGGATAATAATATTATCATTATACATTTTCAACCATAACTTGTTATAAACTATGCCAGCTCTGACTGCATTCCTCTGACTTCCTTAATGCTCTTTAGAGATTTGAGTTCCTATCATAGTAATGTATTCTGGATTATATGGAACCATCTCATCTAAGTCAATATGTCATGAAAGGGGATAAAAAATGCTGAATGTGATGCTATCAGAAACTCATCCTGCTGCTGCTGTACTCTGAGGTAACCAGTGGTATTCTAACGTACAAGCTGTCAAGTTCCATAGAAATGGTCGAAGTGAAGAAAAGTGAAATACGCCTCCTGCAAAACCAAATTACAAGCTGCAATGTCAAAACCAGGAAAAGGAACATCAAAAGTCAGATTAGCAGAGGTGCAGAAGAAAAAGAAAACTGCTGTCAGTTTCTGAAAATTACTTTCTTCAAGCAGTATTAACAATTACCTAGCATCTTATTTTTTTTTTTTTACAGTAAAATGATTTTAATGTACAAAAAAGATCACTTCTTGTTTCAATTACTGGAAAATCCTAACAAATTAGTTTAAAAACAATCAGTTCTTCTAGCTGTCTTTTCATTTAGCACAGAAGATTGAAGTTTTAATGCAAGAAAAATGCTGACATTGAAAAGTATTTGAGAGAACTGTAAGCAAACAGAAATCTGGATTTTCCATGTTTGTTACTTTTGCCTGACAACTGGATATTATAGTCCAAACTCACTCAAAATATTCATTTTATTTACCGGTATTTCAATCCTTAATTAACAAACGTATTCATGTTTCCTTACCACCTGTTAGCTCCATTGTTAACTTCTCATTCTCAATCATCTTTTTCTTTTCCTCCAGCTCTGCGATTAGGTTTTCTTTCAGTTCAACTTTTTTATCATCAAACTCCTTCACCGCTGCCTTCTTTTCTTTTATGTAGTTCCTCTCCACCTGTTCTGTCTGCAGAAATTAAGCAGACAGTAACCACGCCTGCCTTTTAACTGAAGGGAAAAATAAAAATACTGAACCTTTTTTTTTTTCATCAAATCTACTTACCTCAAGGTGAAGAAACAACTCTATAAAGAAAAAAAGAAAAAAAAGATCACACTTACTTTCAATCTACAGTATGTGATCAAGCTCAAAGCTCTATGGATCGACATAGTTAGTTTTCTTGTTGTGAAATATTAATCACGTTTCCATCAAAGAAAATAATAGAATATTTTGGATCAAAAGCAATTCATGAACTAAAAACTACTGAGAACCAAAATGAATTTATGTTGCTGTAGGATGCCGATTGCATCAACCTGCCGCCTCTGATGGAGTAGATCAGCTGATCTGGATTCTTCTGGGATAGGTCACACATTTTTTATATTTTATATTGCATATTTACTGTCATGTGAAAAGTTCTCCACATGTGAACTATTACTGACAATAATAATTTCCTGATGAACTAGATTCTCCAGGCAGGAGATATAATGTTCTTGTCTAACAGCAAGATCATAAAAATGCTAAATCACATCTGAGCTAGAATGCATTCTACATGACCAATTAATAAACTTAGATTGCTGTGACTGGAAAACATTTTTCACACCTTTTAAGAGAAAAACTCATCCTACATTACTTCAACATGATCTGGTTCATCTCCTGGTGGACATTCAGATAAAACACCCACTAAAGTACAGATTACTCCAAAACGTAACCCGCTCTGAATATGGATGCATCAACATCAAAACGTGTCGTGTTCTTGCCTGCATTTCTTAGTCTCTCTTTGTACTGCTGGTCCAACTTCTTCATCCTTTTCTGATATTCCTGCAGAGTACCTGCAAGGACGAAAAATAAATCACAACTCTGTCTTTCTGTGTTATCCCTCATCTTACTGGCTGTTTTAATTCATTCTGAGGAAGACTGAACCTTGGACTTTTGTAGCTTTGAAAGAATAAACTCTACATTTCAAAAAGCGACAAAAACAGCACAACACATTCAACAATAGTTTCAGTCTGAACTCAAAGGACTCTGTGGGAGCAGCTGGTGTGGCTACACAACTGCAAACAGCACAGTCAGCAGCTCAGACACAGTGAGCATTCATAAACAAAAGGCAGACTAGATTATTATTTCTCATATTTAGCTGTTTGTTTCTTTTTCAGTTTTTGACCAAGAAGGCGTACTTATTTGAAGCTTTCTTTTGGTCAACATTGTGTCTAGGTTATTGTAATTATCATGTAACTAAATGTAGATAAAATGCACTCGTTTTCTGACATTCACTGAAAATAAAAACTTTATTTGCTACCTTCCTGCAGCTGCTGCAGCTGTCTTTTTAATGAGGCCAGCTTATCCTGGTACATTCTGCAAAGAAATGAACGACACAGATCATAATCAGAAACCTTTAACCTAAATTTATAGCAAGAAAGGATAATTCTCTTACTGTTCCTTGATTTCCACATAGTCCTCCTCATCATGTTTGGCAAGATCTGTCTCACTTGCATCTTCTGTGTCTGGAAGCAAGAATGACAGGAACTGAATTAAAATACTGAACTCTAAATTAAACTAACACACATATTTCAGGAGTTTTGTCAGCATGTTCGCTATGATTATCTCAGGCAGATTAAAGAACGTGCGTGACTCTAGTGAGGTAATGGTGAACATCCTTTTTTAGGATGCCCTCGGATGTGTTTGAATGGGAGATCACGTCCACATTTGTGAAACAACACGAGAAAAAGTTCGGCTAATGTGAATGTGGATAAAACCAGAAGTGCATTTCAGTGAGATTAATCAACCGACATTATCAATAACATTCCATGTCATTTCAAACTTTTAGCATTTGCCGCATCGGATGATTATCAGCTCATTTTAGTGGTGGTGCTGTCAGTCCACCGGTAAAAAAAAAAAAAAGACGCTAACGCTTTTCACCGATGCTAAACGTCGTGTCAAACTCAGAAGCAAAGTTTACAGACAAGAGGCGAACTGAATCGGTTAGTTTTTATCTCAAAAGACAGAGAGAAAAGAAAGAAAAAAGGCCAAGTTAAGCTGACACAGCAAGTTTCATTTTCAGTTAGCATTTGTGTGCTAGCTGAAGTTAGCTCCGTCTGCTGTTAGAAGAGTAACCCGGCTGTAGCTCACAAGGACATCAGAAACACACCAGAAGGAGCAAAACTACATAAAATAAACCAAGCTGTTCGTCTGGAAGTCAGCGTCAGAAGACTAGCGAACCTTGTAGTGTTGTCATCGCCTCGTTTTGTTTCTTGCCTTGCTTTAATAGAGATTCACCGCAATCCGTCTGGTCTGAGTGAGGAGTGTGAAAAGGGCACAGCAGTGGACACAGCAGGCAGGGCCAACCTGTCAGCGCTCACAGCTAACGTCACCGAGCTCAGTGGCTGCCTAATTATCAGTGCTTATCATGAGCAAAAACTACTGGGGAGGGGAAAAATAAATGATCACTAATATGGCAATGAATGAAAAAAGTTATCCCGTAATATTCCCCATCTTGAATACTGCTTCTTATTACATATATTGATAAATAAGTTTCATACGGGGTGATACAGTAGTTACAACGCATTAACAAATGGTATGTTAGAATGCCCTAAAGTTATTTTTTTTTATTTTCCTATGAATACATTAAAATTACGCTAATCGTTCAGCACAAAATCGGAAAGTATTTTTTTCATTAATATGCTCTGAATGCTGTACAATAGCTTTATCATATTGATTAAATGCAACAAAACTAGCAACTCCCAACATTTTCAGTTCATAAACCAACAGCATCTAATTCCACCTACACACTTTTATGAGTTAAACAAAAATCAGCTACTGGTTCAGGACACATGCCTCTATAAAAACGTTGCAGTACATTTTCTCTCATTTGTCCTCTTATGTACTACAGCTCTTTAGGGAGGAAAAAAACAACAAAATCCATCAGAATCAGCAACTCGAGACCTCAAAATCAGTCGGGGGAAAAAAAAAGCTTGCATATCTAATAAATACCTATTATGAATTAAACACTAACCTAACTGAGATTGACTAGCTGAGATTAATCTCTCAGTGATCACCAGATCAAACACTGAAGGACACGTTTTTTCTCATCTTTATTAAAATGCAACAAGACTGAAAAGTCAAGTTTCTGGTCCGTAAGCATTCATCATATTTTCTGATCAGAATTTATTGGATTTAAGTCTTTGCTATACGGAAATTTCACATCATTCTAACAAAAATAAATACATATTTTTCCTGATATTTTATGTTTAAATATTTTCAGTCCAATCTCTTAACAGTGAAATAAATTTCCGCTAAACATGTCTTTACTATAAATAACCTTAATAAACTTACACACTATCTAAATGCTCACCGTCTAAATTCCCTGAATGGGTTTTCCGTTCTCACTGTCGAGTATAAAACATGCGGCTGAAGGAAAATTGTCTAAAGCATGAAAACCACCCACTTTTTTGTTGCAAATAATCATCTGGGTGGAGTCTATAGTTTGAAAGGGCACGCTAGCGAGTTACTGTACAAACAAGTCGTTGTTGATATTACTAGCTATGGGAAGTAAAGGCAAAATTTACCCTAAACCAAATCACACATTGCAATTTAAAACACCTATTAGCAAAAGTAGTATTTTGAAACGTCTGGTTTGAGATGCGTATAGCTACATTTTTGCAAGAACCGCTCATTTCCGTTTCTTTTCCAAAGATTAGACGGAGCCCGACAGTTAATGTGTTGCTGAGGATTCCTTTAAACGTTACCTTCTTCTGAGTCTCTTCCCCTGAAACTTCGGTCATCATCGTCATCCACGCTATCGAGTTCCTCTTCGTCGTTGTAATAATCCACCATAGGAGAAATCAAAGTGGAAGCCATTTATCCGTGTGGATGTAAACAAACATGAAATAAACAATCGATTTGTGTTTTGCAGGCTTCTTGAAACTGCGCCTACAACTGACAGGACCTCTGTATACCAAGCTGTCCACGTATATGCCTGTACACAATTTATGTAAAAAAAAATAAAATAATATAGGGTTACGCTGACTGTATTGAATAATTTAATTTAAGATAAGACAAACTGTGTTTCATAACAACGTACGCTTGACAAAAATAATATATTTATTAATTGTTTCAAGAGCGCTGGAATCTATGTAAACGACCAGAATGCCGATTAGAAGATGAGAACTCCGTTTCATTTTTGAGATCCAAATAGTTTGGCTCAGCTACCAACAGGAACTAACTGTGTCGGTTCTCAAATGATTCATTATCTGATATTGATACTAGTTTTGATTATGCAGGTCATGTTTCTGTATTTAATTGTACAAGGCACACATCACAACTGTTACCATGTGTGGCACATCTTTACAGAATTTACCTACATTTGTTAACGAAAAATAATGCTTTCAGGTGAAAAACTGGGTCACATCGTTCATTCAAAGAGCTGGCAAACTCACATGGCTCGGTTACTATCAGCACATTTTTAATAAACTTAATTTGGCTTGATCACTGTCAAGTTTGGTGTGATTAAAAAAAAGACACATCACCAGCTTCAAACTTCAGATTGAGCCTGGATGTTATTTTGACTCTCCTTATTTTAAGATGTTATAGTTAATAGTAAGTTTTTAAATACAGTTCTTTTTCTTCCTTTTTTAAATTGCAACCTTTAAAATACAAATATGCAGAAAACGTAATGGTTTTGTTAATCTGAATACAGGTTTTTAAAATTTTAATACAAATTAAGTGGCCTTTTTTTACTCTTGAGTTATTTCATGGATAACTATATTTACTTGAAGTTCCTCGTTATGAGGACAAAAAAACTTAAGTTACAACAGCAGATGGCAGCATTGCATCGAGTATATTTTATTTCTTTCCTGGAGTTGCAACAGAATCGGGTATGACTCAGGTCATACATCTTTAATGATTTGCAAAGAAAATAAGGAGCAAGCTTTCTGAACATTTATTTTTATGGGAGGGATAGCTTTGTTTTCGTTAAAGCAACTTTACTCTGACGCTAAAATATGTGCATTTGATCTTGTTAAACGAGCACAGACCATCTCAATAATGTATGAATATATTAGAAAAAAAAAAGAAAAAAAAAACTTAAGAAAGAAACCCAAAGCCTGTAACGCGCACATCCTCCAGCGGTCCCCTCAGCAGGCAACTTTATTTCCGCCTGCCTGTCAAAGTAACTGTCAAACACGAGCGAGGGGTTGTTCTGCTCTCCCGCGGCTCCGTCATTCAGGAAGTCTAGACCAACTGACAGCACTTCGCGAAGTCGCACCGACATCTTCAAAGTCGGACTAAACACTTTCTGAAGTACGCATTATCTTTTTCTTTTCTTTTTTAACCTGGACGACTTTCACAAAAGGTGAGCGGCTTTCCCCCCTTTGATGTTGCCACCGTTTGTCAGTTAACAGCTTGCGCTAAAGCCTCGCGCTCTCAAACTGAACTGACACTTCCTCTCGTGTCTGCGGCTAAGCTACTGTAGCTAAATGTCAGAGGGTAAAAAAAAAAAAAAGTGGGTTCTATTGAGTACATTGAAGTTGGAGATGGTCACCGTCGTTTTGGTTTTAGTTCGGCTTGTTGTCTGAACGCCAGTCCACTCAGAGGTGGTGAGTAGGTAACACACAGACACCAGCATCGCTGGGTTTAAAGTGCGTAGGTTTGTCTTTTTAATGGTCATAACGAAGTGTTCATTCTCGCTTCTCTGCACCTGCTCATAAATATATTTATGTTTATATAAGGAAAAAAAGCTACGCCGAAATGTGCATGTTTTACACCTGGAACTGACGAGGGAATACGCTTTGGTGTTTGGTTTGCTCCTTTTGGAGGGGGTGAGTACGCTGAGCCAACGGGTGACAGGTTGTAGTGGAAGTGTAAAGCTGAGGGGGGGTTGTAAGACGACAATGCGACTGGATGTTGTGGGAACTTGTCCTGTGTGTAATTTTAGCACTGTCATGCAGTGCATTTCGGTGTGTAACATCAGAAATGACTGTGGTACCTTCCATTGTAGCCTGCCTTGTTGTGAGTGAGATTTTACTATCAGTGCGTAGTCACAATGGATATTGAGACAGCAACGTCCGCCACAACATGACCCCGAACCTCATTTTGGTTCATATGTCTGCGCTCGTTTATCAGTGTTTAGCATAGTATTTTTATGCTCTTAATTTTAGGTCAATGTTTCATTCGTTGTCTGCGACAATAATAATAAAAAAACGCACGTCATTTGTTATTTCGTACTTGAAATAATTTTCTCATGTCGTCACTTGCAGACAGACTTATGCTTGCTTAAATTTACAGCTTTGACAAAACGTTAGGCATGCTCGACGCTGTGGAAATGGCAGATGTAGATGGCAAGCTGAGCACTAAAACCCAATCTGACCCAACATGATGTCATCTCTTGTGTGAGTGAGCGAGAGGCAGCAGGAGCCGCGTTACAGAGCTAAACTGTGTCATTTGTAAAGATTTATTTTAAGAAGCCTGCCCACGGAGTTAAAGACAGGAATCAACAGAAAGATCTGTAATCCTTCACTATGACATTGAAACTGCATGTCATTCAGATTGATTTACGGTATTTTTAGACATTTTGTTTCCACTTTGTAGCTTAACAGGATTGCAGTAGTTGAAAACAAATGTAAACTCAATTTACTTCCTTTGCATAATAGGCTGGTGCATGGTTGGCTGGAAAGGATGCTGCTCTACCTAAGCACATACAGGAAATTGTATGTTTTTTTTTTCTTCTTCCTCTTGAGGTTTCTGATTTTCCTAGTAGGTTTCAAAGCACAGTTATGTGGGTCCTTTCATATCTCCTAGTTACCTTTTAACCATGCCCTGATAGTCGGAACAGAAAGTGACACACTTCCTTGTGATATGCAGGACAATTCACTGTTTATGATCCTAACTTGACCGTGTAATTTGCAAATAAATGTTGCTCTGTCTTATTCTGATTTTTGTCAGTGTACTGGGGTACATATTATATAGTGTAGAACAGCAAATATAGAGATTCTGTGCCTGATTTTTCTATCACCGATTTAGTAAGGGTATTGATTCAGATTTTGAATGATAAATGTCAATCTTTTATTTTACTTCGTTGCAAAATTGTGTGTGTCTTCTCAGAATAGGTATAGTAGAACAAAAAGATGATTTCTTTTAAAATGTCCAAACATAAAAAAAAAAATATATATTTCTCCATACCTGAGTATCTACAAATACTGTTTTGTACATTATCCTACAAGATTATGTAAAACAAAGATTTATATTCTTATCCATTTTACTGTTAATTTCATGTGTTGCCTCTACACATGAACCTTTGTGTTGTGATCAGTCATTTTTTTATATTACGACCAGAGGCAACATCACGCTGTTTGTGTGAGAGAGCAAGAAGATTTACACAGTAACAGAATTTTACTACTTTAAGACAAAGACTTGATTATTGAGTTGATATTTCAAAGCATCTTTGCCCCCAGATATTAGCGAAGTTAGTGTTACTAAAAGCAACTGCTATGTGTATTTCCTGTAGAAAAGTTTAAACTTTCATGAGATTTCTTAATCCAGACAGAATTTGCTTAACAGGGGAAGCCAGAGCAACGTTGTTGTCATATGTTCACCTTTCTGTTATCTGATGATCTACTCATTGTAGCTGTCTGAATGAACAGCCAACATGCCTTTATTGAAAATATTCTTCCTTTCTAAAAGATTTTTAACATCTTTTGTCCACACATCTGCACTGCATTTTAACATACCTTTGCTAGCTAGCTAGCTTTATGCATCCATCATGGATTAGTGTAAATTTATTTCTTGTTAGCTGAACAAAGTTTGTACATTTCTGTGGAGATATGGACCTTAAATTGTATTCATAGTGGTCTTTAAAAGGTCTTGTAACATCTTAAATTTGAGTTGATTTCTCAGTATTTTAGTCACCAGATTTAGGGTTAAATAGTCTTTTAATTTCATTAGCATTTTCTAGTCGCATGATTTTCCCTGTCTGCCAAAAGTATGAATAATTTTGGGCTTCCATATATAATTCCACAAACTCCATGATCTTGTTTAAACCAAGCCACCAAATTATTTGTACTTGCAGTCATGTTGTTATTGTAACTATCTCTTGTGTCCCAGGATATTAAGTAGCAACCAGAATGCTTTTGCTTTGATGAGCTGTGATGAGAACACAGTTACTAAGCAATATGGTGTTATTGCTACTTTGTTACTGTTTGATGCCAAGTTTAAAAAAAAACCTTGTTTGCATCTATCACTTCCTAATAACAGGAAGCTACAACAAGAACAGACTCTTTTATAACACACTTTGAAGACAGAAATTTGTCCTGAAGTAGGTGGCTCAGTTGATGTGAAGGAAGGAGTGAGGCATCATGGGAGGTTCAAATTGAGCCACCTCCGAGCCATCAATGGAGGGTGCCAGAGAGCCCCTTTTGTGAATGGGGTCAAAGCTGGGGTGTCACAGGCAGCACCCCCACTACTACCCTCATTGTTAGCATCTTATGCACAGCCTCTGTGTTTCAGGTGTTGCTTATCTAAGCTCATGTTGTGAGACGGTTGACTGTCGAGTTTGAGTTGCCTTTGCAGCGATATCACAGTATCTTTTAATAAAAAAAAATGTAATGTTTCCCTACTGGCTAATACAAAATTAAGCAAGCCTAAAAACAAAATTGCTCATGTAAGGTTACTGCAGCCTGTGGCATTGACATTATTACTTTGCATAGACAGACACCACAAATGGATGAGTAACAAGATAAAAAGCATGTTTTTTGTGCAATGGTGGTATTCAGTAAAAACAATTTCAGCTCTTGAAGTCTAGAGGTATTTATAATAATTTTCTTAAAGCTTAGGGACACTGCAAAGCTTCATGTAACTTAAGCAAAAAAGGATGTGGAAAGATGGGATATCATTAGATTACTTAAAATTGTTCATCCTATGCTATTTTGAGACAAGTCAGATCCAGTTTGGATCTGGGATGGATGGAAACCAGTAGGATTTGCTCATTATTGTCCTTGGTCACCAGGGTAAATACTATTAGCAGAATAAGCTGATGAAATGTTTTTCTCTGTTGTAAGCATTGAAAACATAGAGGAACATACTGAAAATCAAAGCTTGTAGAGTTATGTGTGAACCATGGGTTTAATAGTATACAAAACAGATGGCATGTCAAATCTGAATTCTTGGTCAAAATTTCAGCTTCAGAAGATATTCAAATGGATTTTTTTTTTTTTTTTTAAATTTTAGAAATTCGCTGTTAACTGCAATTATTAGCAATCTTTGGTGTTTTATTTTTTACTGGTCAAAGTGGGAAATTATGGAAGTTTTTAAATATTACAATAACTTTAAAGGAAATATTTTCTTTCTTTTTTTCTACCTAATAACATCCTTCCTAACACATCTGATACAAATTTTAATTAACTTTCTAAATATAAACAATAGGAAAGCATCATGCCACTGTAATGTTTTTCACCTGAACTGAAAACAATGTACTTGTTTCTATCCACATTTCTAGGGGCTAAAAACAATGATTTGTTCCATTTTTCAAAGTCAGTATTAGTAGTGTTGGTTATCTATGCGATAGGACCAGAGCCTATCAATATTAAAGTGATGCTTCCAGGCTTAATGTTCTGCAGTGATATGATAACATAGGCATGCTGCCTTAGATGACAAGGAAAATGTTGCTCTCCCTACCCCCAATTTCTCTTGCACTTGCAGATGTGCTCATGCGTACTGCTTTTAATGATGATTTCAAAAGACAGCAAAACTCTGCACTGCTACAAGATGTTGGTCTTGTGAAGTCAGCAGGAGGAGAACCAGCGTATATATTTGGTAACTGGATTAATCAACAGCTATAATGGCACCTATTGTTGTAATAGGAATTTTAAGAGCAATATTAAGCCATCCTAAAGATGGCTGTAATTGATTTGATTGATCATCTCGTAGTTTTAAGGTCTTTTATTCATTCTACAATCAATTCATTCATTTAATTAATATATTGTTTCATGTCTGCAAATGCTCTTGAGTTTAAAGGAGCAGTATTATGTAAAATTTACTTTTGAGCTTTACATCTTGTTATAATGTTATTCTTTCATCAAAAATAAACCTGGAGTGTTGCCTTGATTCTTTCATGTATGTTTGAGAAGTCCTTTAATGTCCTGTGGCAACCATTCAGTTGTGCAAAACACCTGGATGGGACAGAGCATCACCTTTGAAGACGAAGCTCCTTTTCGGAACTGCAGTTTTCAGGTTTCCGAGCTTCAGCACTACAGACCACCTCTTTCCCGTGTTTCCTCACTCAGCTCCTTCAGACTAGCCAGCAGAAGTTAGCCAATTCCTGGTTGAACTGCGCATCACCTCAGCACATCAACTGAGCTCAGCTGAGCTTCTCGGTGCAACGCTGGTAAAAACAATAAAGGGTTAATAGAGGAGAGATGTGATGACTTCTTGAGGGTGGAGTTGCAAAAAGAGCAAGAGTTTCTTAAAGAGACAAAGGCCCAGTTTCACAGGGTTACATCACGAAGTCAAATCTCTTAAGTTATATTTTATATATATAGCATTTCTATAACAACTGTAGGTAAAATATTTGTGCTATAAAATGGCACCACATACCTGGAAAACACATAACACTGCTGCTTTAATGAATAATTAGAGACAATTTCTTCTGCATGGTATTCCTAGATTTAATGGAGACAGTGCATTCGCACCACTGAATGTAATCCCATGCATCGGAAAAATGTAGAATGGGTCCAGTCATGACTCCAGCAGCTGATGCGTACCTGAGTCACAGTCTTGGTTCTCTACATGTTGTCTCAGAGGGAAAGAAACTGTGTTGCAGCATATGCACACTGATCAAATACCTTTAAAGTGACCGTTCCACCTCTGCTGTTCACTCAACACCTTGTAATGATGACAAACCGTCTTGGTCTGAGCAGTTGCTTTAGATCTTTGGTCACCTGGAAGATCAAGCTGTCATCCTTTGAAGTTTATTCTAATGAAAATGTTGTGCACATGAAAAGGAATTCATTGCAGTTTATTTCATGAAAGCCCATTTGGGGGCACATGATCACCTGTAGTGACCCTCTTTTTTTTTTATTTTTTTTTTTATTTTTTTTTTTTTTACGTTTTACAAGCGCTCCTCTGACACATCTGGCTTAAACACACAATTTATTGTCATTTTATACCATATAAAATAAGAAATATTGCCCTGGTAATCACACCTCTCGAGCATTACCTGTTCTGTTTTCCATTGTTTTTTCTTTCTTCAGAATTTGTTATAAAAGAGGCATTTTGGAAAGTTGGTTGCAGTGGGTGTGGAAAGTTGGGATGAGTGACTTCATTACAGCCCTCTATTACAAGAATGTCTCGAATCCTCTGGGCCAAGTTGCAGCTGTGGCCATGAGTTGCCCCCCCGCGCCTCTTTCCTCTCCAATGTTGTCTCTTTTGAAACCTCATCATGTTTGGATGCATTTGCCTCCTCTCCAGCGCTGTTGTGAAATCTCTAAGCCTTTATCTTTTCCTTCATGACTAGGCTAGCTCAACATGCTGATGAATTATGAGCAGCTATTCCCATCAGCCAAACGTACATCACCATTGGCGACTGTTGATTTGTGTTATATCTGCCCTCCACCACTCCTCCGGATCTAGGGCTTATTTTAGCTCGGCAGAGAGAAGGAAAAGGCTCAGACGCGAGTATTTTTAGAAATACTTGGTAATAGGGCTCTTTTAAAAAAAACATTCAAAGTGTCATGTCATAGCCCTACAATTTGTTTGTTCTGCTGACTTTCCGTTGCATCCTTCAGGGATTCCAGTGTGCAACACTAGCTTAGCAGAGCTGGGCATGTCAGCAAGGCTTAGGATGCATGCTTATGATGGACACGTCTGCTGATGTGAGTGGGGATGAGGTAATGTGCTGTACCACACTGCTCTAATTTGGGAGCAACCGTTGACTAACACAAATGCTTCTTTGTCTCATAGCTATAAAAAAGTCAGTTTTACTCTGCAACCTTGAAGGTACAAAGTAAAAAAAAAGATTGTTCATTGGCCAACTGAATTTTCAGGTTTGTTGAGGCCGTTATTTTTTTCAGTGGGAGCATTATCCAATGACTGTTGATCATTTACAAATGATTCTGGGTTTTGAGGATGATTCTTTTGTTTGTTTGTTTTTGGCGCTATCGGCCAACTCTGTAGCAAAGGCTTGAAAACTCCTCGTCTGTCAGGCTACCACAGTGTGCGCCAAACCCACCCCCATCCCCCCAGTCCCAAGAGAATGTAGGCCTCAGCCCAAGCTCTGTGCGGCTCTAATGCTGTAACTGGACAGCCTTCATTGGGTCAAGTGGAGATTTGCTTCGGAATCTAGGGGAGATTTTGTAATGCTCTCACCAACCACCAGTGTGTCAGGATAAATACAAGTTTGAATAATTGGGGAAAAATGATTCTGTCTTTGGCACAAGATCACATATTTTAAACAAAATGCAACAACATGAAGGCAAGAAGTTGAATGTCAGGAACATGTCTGGTCTTAGTTTATCAGTTTCTTATCTGCATACCTCTGATTCCTTAGACTAGATGAGAACTGTTCTTTGCTGGAAATGTATCAGAGATTTGTGGCCAATTCCTGATCTATCTTTTTTTTTTTTTTTTTAAGGTTTGACCTTCCTATACAGATATTAATCCATTTGTAAGTTTTCTTGTCATAAAGCTTCAGTAATCATTCAGTACATTGGAAGCAAATGCAGATAGTGCAGAAAGTGAGGGAGCACACATTGTATTCGAGAATTTCACTATTTTAAAGTGAAGAGAATTTGGAGTTCAGTTTGTAAACTAAATGTAACATTTTATGTTAAATTTATTAGGGAAGTTAGCATTATTAAAATTGACAGTTTGTCCCTGTAGAACATAGTTGTTTTGGCCTATTTTCCGCCAGTTTTCCAGTAGTGCAACTATATTTTATTTTTTGCGTTATGCTTATGCATAGTGTTGTATTAAAGTAATTCACACCTCACGACAAGCTCCTGATCAGTACTGTGATGGACTGGCGACCTGTCCAGAGTGTACCCCATCTCTCACCCGAAACGTTAGCTAGACATAGGCTAGAGATGGGCACCAGCATCCCACTAGGGATAACGGTTTAAGAAAATGGATGGATGGAGAACAGCAAGTAACGCAAAGGAAGCATGTTTGTTTTTGTTGAGCATTTGGTGAGTGTCTCCTCACTTTCATATTTTCTTTGTAAATCACTGAACTTTGCGATGTAATCGTAAAAATAGAGCTGGAGCTGAATACAACTGAAAATATCGTGCAGTGTTTGCCAAGCTTTATTTGACCTTTGAGATTTCCAGAAGACTGCCAACATTTCCAAATTCAGCATGTTCCATGATGGGCAAAGGTCGAAAGCACAAAATCAATAAAATAGAGAAACTGTGGTGACATCTCACATCTCTCTGCTTTCTCTGATTTCATTTGTAATCACCTTAATGGCTCTGAAAATATCAAACCTTGAGATTTTTTTTCTTGCAGACCACAGAGTGTTGTTACCCTGATCTGGTAGCACTACGGTTTGTTTAATTTACTCATGAGGAGAGAGAAGAGTAAAATTTTGCAACAAAGAATGTACATTTTCTCCTGTGTGTTTTATTTATTGGCAACAGAGAATATACAATAGGAGATTGGCTTGAGGGAAATAAACTGTAGAACAATCCAGAGTGAGGACTTTTACCACTCCACTTAGAAGTGCATTGTAGAACAGTTTTGCATGGCTTTCCCATCCTAAAAAGCCTGAAGTTAAACTAAGCAATTGTCCAATTAAACTATGACTTGGAGGAAGCTCTGCCAGTCAAATCATCCAACCCCACTGCACTGTGTCCCTCACTCTTTCTTGTGTCCTCTCTCACCAACAAACATAAAAGTGTTCATCATACGGAAACACACATGTGCCAGAAGGCCTCAAACCTTAGAATAATTGCAGTTCTGCCAACATCCCAAAAGGCTTATAATGAAGTAGTGAAATTATCAAGCCATCAAAGTATCAAAGAGACCAATGCATGCAGACACCATCACTGTGTTTATAGACAATGACCTTCCTGCCCCATATCCAGCTATTGTTTCCTGGTAGGACTCTGGGCCTCCGTCAGATAGGCCATAGAGTCTCCTGCAAATGCTTAGCAGAGCAAAAGAACATGATTCAGTTGGTGATGCTGCTATTTTAAAACTTTAGATGCTTATTCAGAATATAATCATAAAACAGATAATAATTGTATAGTATATGGCTGACTCTTTGTCAGTGTCAAAAATGAAATTACATAACATTTCTCAACCCAGATTCTGTGTGGGTAACATCCAGAAGCATGCAGCTGCAGCTCCTGTATAGTCAAGCATCACAATATATTATTTCTAAGTGCTTTTTATTCATACTCAAGATAATATTGGCATTTAAAACTTGTTAACTTGACTCTAAAAGCCCAAAGATTTTTTTATTTTTTTTTGCCATTGCTGTATAACTCCAATTTTGTGGACTAAAATTAGTCACTCCAACTGACCGCTTTCCTTATGTTTACCTTTTTAGCCAGACCTGGTATGTATGGCAGGATTTCTTGAAAGTTTTGTTTCCCATTTTGATTTGAGTAATTCTCAGCTCAGCTCACCAATCTGCAATTCTTCTTAATTGACACCTCACTGATCTAATGCAGTCATACATTTTTGGACATGACTCATTCCAGGGAAAAATTAAAAAGCATCTCTCAAACTTTGTGAGAAAGTGTCCGCCACAGGGGGTATTTTATATATATTTCTTTTAGGGGTTTTTTTTCTTTAGAGAATTAAACAGATTTGATGAATCCATCCATCCATCCATTTTCTGAACACCCTTGTCCCTCAGTGGGGTCGGGAGGGGTGCTGGTGCCTATCTCCAGCTAACGTTCCGGGCGAGAGGCGGGGTACATCCTGGACAGGTCGCCAGTCTGTCGCAGGGATTTGATGAATCCATGAGATCTAAAAGAAGAAGAGGGTGGCTAAGTTCTAACACTAAATGAATTCCCAAGCTAATGGCTGGCTGACTACATAAAACTGAAATCCTGAAGCTAACAACCCATGGGCCCTCTGCTACACTGTGTAAACCCTAATGATGATGGTATACATAATTTATATTGTGAGTCTATATAAAAAAAAAAGACTAAGTGACAAAACACATGGGAAATGACTCAGTGGACCAGATGTGCATTTCTTTTTTGGGGGTTTCCTCTCTTAGATTTCCCCTCTCTGTGTCTTTTATCTTTCAGTTTGTATGATCATTCTGTCTTCAGTTGACAAAGAAAGAAAATGTGAAGATAGGATACAGCTTAGCATGCTTTGGCTTCTCTCATTATGCTGCATCTTTTGAAGTCAAGCAGGTAAATAAATGATCAGCAGCTGTATTACTTCATTTACTTTGAAGCAACCAGCCACAATCAAAGATCAGATTTAAATGGTTTCGTTCATTGTAGCATACTGTGCATACTTTGTGAAACTTTCCGTAGACCTATTTTGTTTTTTTATTTTTATGGTCAAATTACACTAAAGGTGCATTCAGACACCTTCACTCATGCTTAATTTGGGTACATTTGCTAACAGTATTAAAAATATAACAGCATAACATTTTATTTTGTAATATTCTACTCTGCAATTGCACTTTTGCTTTGTTCCCAAACTCAACGAGTAATCACATAAAATGATCTCAGTCAGGTCTACAACATCAGGAAATTATTATAATTGGGATATTAATGTTGAATATTGTGATGACAATTGAGCTAAATTTTCCTCACTCCTCTGCAAGCTGTTCCCTGAGTTGAGAGGCTAAGCTCATGTTCATTCTTTTAGCTTCATGCAGAGTGGTTCTAAAATTTTTCTGACTTCATCAAACCTTGGTTAGCATGCAAAGATAAAGGTCAGAGAAAAAGCAATGATTCTGTACCTTCTTTCTAAATCAGTTGCATCAGATCATGGAATGTTAAAAAGCCTTGATCATCCACCATGTCAGAGAAAGATGGACACGTCTAAGGCTTAGTAGTTACTCAACTCTGCCATTTATGGCAGTGAAGCGCCCGTCTGTACTACCTAATGGTTGCTCAACTTCTCCATTAAATTTGTGTCTTTTAAATATTTTATTGTGAATAAAACTCTGCAAGAAGTGGCAGTAGCATGTTGTAGTCTGTAATCATTTTCCTTCTTCCCTGCTGTCATTATGTAGCCATGAAGTAGGCCTCTGTTAATCTTTCTGCTGCTTTGAATTGAAAAACCCTGTTGGGCTTTAGAGAACTACACTCAGCTCTCTGGTGCCCAAATGTTGAAAAGCACACACAAGCTTGGAGTTAAAACTACATCAGCTGGTTGGTGCTTCCACACAGGTTAAAGGTTCTGCTGTTTCTGTGGGAATCTAAACTGCTGAATGAATGACCATACCCTCTTGTGTAATAATTACTGTGTGGTGTGTTGATCAGAACATATACCAAGTGTGAAGATTTGCTACCATTGTTCAACACCTTAGTTCTTTTACATGGCCTTTTGAGAAAGCAGCTGGGTGATGCAGTACATGGTCACTAAGCTGTCTGGGACTGTTCTTGATCTCTGCATAAGTCTAAAAGTTTCAATTTATGCACAATCTTGATCTTTAGATGTTGTACACATTGCTTAAAACATATTAAAACTAAACGGTACTATAATTTTTAAATGTCCCTAGGGGAAAAAATAAAGCCATTGTGGACAAACGGGGTTCAATATCAATGCTATCTGAGGTCCTGACCTTTGGGGGTCACATTGTTAAGTTTGACTGCTTCTGGAGCTAAACTGGTATGAAAGCAAAATACAGGCTCTTCGATTAGTGTTGGTGTCACCATCAGTGTGTGTAACATGACTGAGCTCAGCTGGAACTGAGGTCATATTGATTGGGCAACAACCCCGGGCTGTCTTATGATACTATCAATTCTCCATTGTATCAATTATAATTGTGGCTGAAAATATTCCAAAGGTAAAGACAGCTCTCAGGATTGGGGTACAAACACTGGGAGAGTATACCAGACCATATGATGATGATAATTCGGGAATAACACAAAAGTCTCTGAAAAGATGAACATGTCACTTTCCGGTGTCCAGAAATTTCACATGAAACATAAAGCAGACTTGTTCAGGTCCACAATCCTCTTCCTGGTATCTTGCCAATTTTATTTGATGTTTCCGTGATGTCGCCCAACAATCCAGTCTGTTTGGGGTGTTGGATAAGAAAAACAGAAATTACAGGTCATCCACAGATGGGTTTCCAGTTGTATCAAATGATATGGATTGCCCTAGAAGAGGCTTTCAAAGTCATCACTACCCAAATTGTCCAATTTGTTTAAATTTTTTGGTGTAAACTTGGTCAGTGTAAATCTGAGTTGAAACCAGGTCAAAAAGTCTTTCTCCCTTTTTCTACTAAGAAGTCATTGTGACTGGAAAAATACTTCTCTATGCCATTTGAAATGTATTCAACTGTAAAATTCTCACTCTGTTTCTTGTGTATTAGTTCCCCCAATGTAACTTATCTTGTAGGTTTTCATTATTACTATCAAAATATGTATTTTTTAAAATGCATTTTGACATGCAGTCAGAAGTCAACCAAACAAAACTGTTTTAATCACAATAGGAAGACGAGTCCCACAGTATCTTTAGGGTCTTGGGTTGTCACAAGTCTTCTGTGGTCGGTAACTAACGTGAGTCTGTTGGAGCGCTCTCTGCCAGTCTCTTCACATTACTTGATGGATCTTTCTAACACAATTTGCATCATAACCAACATGTGCATGTTGGAGTTTGTTCAGTGAGTCAGCTTAGAGGAGGTGGCACTGATGGAGTTGTGATTTCAAAATAATGAATTGGGACGCTGCATGTGATACATGAGTTTCAGAACAAAATGGCCAAAATGATTACCCATGAGAGAAGATGTTACATAAACCTCAAACTCCCACATTTTCATGTTTTACAGCATTTACAGACTGTGATGGAAATAAAGATTACAATTTGAAATGTTCTCAGCTAGCTCTGGTATTTTATAATACTATTTCTTAAACATTTAAGGTTTAAGACTTCAGCCAGCTATAAAGCGAAAGTGAACTGCAAGGAGGAAGTCACATGTGATTTTCCAAGCAGTTCTTTGGTCTGTTTGTGTAACCACAGCGGTACTTCAGTCTCTCGCTCTCTGCCATCTTTTTTGCTGCTACTGCGTCTGTCCCTTGCATGAAAGGCAATGTGGTGGATACCTCACTGCCTTCCTGCTGCTCATAATAGCCAGTGTGTTGTGATACTGCCCCTAACAAGCAGTTGTTGCAACTAATGTTATCCAGCCCATTCAGTCCATTTCTAAAAGTCCAGGGGGAAAGTGAACCAAACCAAGTGAAGGTGACATTTTTTGGCAGTCCCCTGCACAGTAAACAGTCCTTGGTACTATTCTGATTTGAAAAGCAATAAGATTAGGCCACTTTATACATCAGAAACTCAAACTTGAAGTATTTGATTCCAGATCAAAGTTCAGTAAGCTAACTGGGCCTTAAGTGCTTTGGCTTGTTTGTCAGGTATGCCAGATGGGTTTTTTTATGATGATGTGTACTGTTTCTTTTAATCTTTAATCTTCATTATAAGTTATTCTTTACTCAGAGCTGCTTTGTTTTTTGAAATGCTGGGTAAATATAAGCACACAACCTAATCACGACAGTTCTGCAGGAAAATTGTTTAACTTGTAGGTTAAAAGCTTTTACAACCTCTCTCGTGTTCATGCAAATAAATATACTGACTTAGTGGAAGGCAGATGTTACTTAAAAAAGATTAAAAACTACATTGTAAAAGCAGCCAATGTAGAACAAAAACATCTTCAAGAGCAGTTCATATTTCTACATATATTATACATTTTGCATAATTGAGTGAATGTTGGGATGCAGTCTGTTGCCAAAAACACTTTGAAACTTGGTTATTAATTATTCCACATTGTAATTAACATTAAACTCAAACAATAGCGAATGTATACTAACAGTTGGTGTAAAACGAAAAAAGAAATCATCTCTTCCTCACCTCAAAGAATTAGTATTTTTATCTCTTGGTTTAATTGTATTGAACGTGAATAGGACACAATGGTAGCTATTCGCGGTCATAGTGGTAGCCATGAAAAGCCTCCACTTCATCCCGTACTTTCTCTGATGTGTAAAATTCTAAGAGGAACTACTGAATAATGTAAGAGCCTCTTGCTCTGCCACACCGTGTGCTTTATTTGTCTAGCTTGTGTTATGGGTTGGAGGTATCTGGGAAGAATAGAAATTGATTATGCGTGTTTGACGAAAACACTGCAGGACTTGGTAAAAGCAAAACAGTACACCACGCATACTATTGACCTGGTTGGATGGGGAAATAAGTCTCAGAGACACAAACCCTGATTGTTGCCAAAGAGGATAAATGGCTTTAATAGAGAAAACTCCAGGCTTTATTCCAGAGGGATAGGCATTGGACATACATATCGACTCATCTGGATTCAAGGGATTTCTCCGTGGGGGGGAACTTTGATCCCAAATAAAGAGTCAGCTTTGTTTAGCACAAAGTATGTAGCTAGTGATCTGAATATGTGAATATGTCTGCATCTTCTCACCCCTTTTCAGGCTTATAGGGTGTCTCCGATGAGTACATACTGAAGTCATTTTTTGTTGTTCACGCTCATTATGAATGATTTGGGAAATAATTCACTGAACATTAGCATTCATCTAACTGTGATGTCAGTTGTGGTATTGTTGTTTTTGTGCAACTTAACGATGTACACCAAACCAAAAATGTTTTATTTAAGAGTTAAATTTGCAAGCTTTTTTTCTTAAAAGTTCACATAGTGACAGACCTGACCCCTTAAATGGTCTTTCCTTTCATAACTTCTGGATATTTGCAAACACACCGTCCAAAGCTAGCTTAATACTGCTGTAGTCTGAGATCCTTTATATGGACACATGTGAAAGTAAGACGGTGGTATAAAAATCCTTCTCACGTGCAAAGGCTTTTCTGTGCAGAGAGTATGCTTATTCTGTTATGTTATATAACACCTCACAAGTCTGTATCATTGCAAATAGCTTTTTTTACATTAAGGGGATTAGGATTGATATTCAACTTAGCTGTAAGGGGAAAAAATGGGTCTCTGCTCAGTCACAAGTCAGGAAGATGAAGCTCAGCAGTATGGAGAGCTTATCTACTTTAATGGACATGTCTGCAGCAGAGAAGGCTGCAGCACCATCCATGTTTTCCTGCTTGTTCATATTGGTAGCACTACAGTACGAAACATTTTCT
>NW_006799959.1:3260499-3307699 GCF_000485575.1 Poecilia formosa
GAAATCATTACTGATATAAATTTGTTATAAAAGTATTACTGATTGCTCTTTAAAAATTAGGTAACTTTATGTTATTAAAGGTAAAGTTTAAACAGTAACCCCCTTCAAATAAAGTGTTACCACATTTTCTAACCTTGTTAGAATAATAGAAATTGAGAACAATTTGGAAAAAAACATTCAGCAATCCTTTAAGTTTTTGCTGCAACTGAAGACAGGCAAACTTTGGCTTATTAGCATAAATCATCATAGAAAATCCATCATATCTAAGCTTTACTATCTGTTGTTTTGAAGGACATGCCATGTATTCAGGTGAAAACAAAGTCTGTAGGAATGAAGCATTTCTGCAATCAGAATGACTTCACTTTATTTAAAGGCTGCCCCATTAATTATGAATTTAATGTGTTCTTTTTTGTTGTGGACAAATATGTTTGTCAGATTGCTATATAGTGGGACAAATGGGACAACATTTTGCTTCTTAAATGAGAAGATTTTTTTTTGTATTTAATAACTTAATGTCTTTACTTTGAAGTTAAACCACACTAGGAATTAAAGATGTATTTCTGGATGGGCCACCTAGTACTTTACTTTTCACCATTCAGTCCACCAGTGACCACAGTTATCTTATATCTGGCTTTAATCTAAACAGTAAACCTTTTATGTATGTGTTTTGTTTGCATATTTGAATGCATGGAAGAATCGCATACGTTTTATCAGAGTTCATAAACCTGTGAGATTAGACTAGACCCCAGAATGTAAAAATCCTGTTTGATGTAAACTGCATGAGCTCACTCTGTGTAAATGAGTCACTGCTATAAAAATCCACACCATGCCGCCCTGGTAGGATAATCAGGACATAATGTTTCACTTCATTGTATCAGAAAATATCATTTTTTTTACATCCAGGGGGAATTTATATATTGTAAACAGATTATTCTGCTTTTGTTTTATATTAAGCAATATTTAACTTCGATGTGCAAGTCCACCTGCCTCAAGTATGAGTCATCAGGGTCCCATGTCGGTCATCAAAGGATCTGCTGGGAGTTAAACATTTGGATACGGAGTCTGAAGTACCGAATAAAATCAGACACCTCACTTCTCAAATTCTAATTAAAATAGATAAAACAATTTGGAGCACCATTGTTTTTTAACGTTTGTCATTTTCACTGTCATTAAACGATTCCCAAGGTTTCTTTCCAAGCAGCCATGAACACTGCGTGCATCATGTGGAGCCATGTTTTAAAAAACTTTAATAAGAGAACAAGATGAATCTGGAACCAGAAGAGCTCTAAACTTGGCTGGAGTCTGTTTTCTATCCAACATCAGCTCATTTTCCTCATCCTAAAAGCTGTAAGATATTTTGCCCTTGAACACAAATACAATTCAGGGCAATAATTATTATTTAAAATCTAAAAAACTAATAGTCATCCAGATTAAAATTAAATAATGTTCCCTTTTTCTTTTCAGTACATTTTGCTTGGCTGTTTTTAAGTAGTCTGGACTGCAATCAAATTGTGATTATCATCATTAATTTTGGAACTGCAAAGTAAGAAACCTATAACTTTTTGAAGCTGAATTTAAAAAAAAAACATTTCTCAATGGATAGTCTACATATTTCCATAACTGACTGTTCATAAATGCCAAGTGGGGAGGAGCGTGTGAGGGGGAGGAGAAGTGCAGCCTCAACTTTCCCAGAGGCTCATGCAAGCGTCAGTTTGTGTTATAAATCATTCAGAGACTCTCAGAAGGGGCACAATACATTTTTATCTCTGCTCTCTCATCCCTCCATCCTATCGCCCTGTTTTATTATTGAATACAGTTCCTTTGAGCACACAGTCTGCCACACGGCTCCATCAGAATCAACGAGCGGGCAAGAGGTTGGAGGTTTAACTAAGAGCTCAAAAGAAAAGGGTGACAATTTAGGTGAAAAGGAGGAGACAAAACATCTAATTTATTCAGAGTTCAAAGAAAAGTCACAGGGTCATTACAGAGCTGAATAATGTTTACGCTTCAAGACTGTAGGGCTACTTGTAGGGAGTTTGTTTCTGTTTTTAGGCCAGTCTGTGTTGCGGAAAGGTCAGCTCGTGTTCGCTGGTAACACTGAATGCTTCGCCACCTGCTTGTCGGGACAAAAACGGCGCAGTAGCTGACAGCGCTCTTCTGTCAGGACAACTCGCTCAGATTTGATACGTCTGTGTGGGTGAAGGAGAAATACTGTTTGTGCTTGCTGGTGGGTGAACAACCGAAAGGTTGTGTTTGTCCAGATTGTTGTGATCTGTCATTGAACATTAATAGGAGGTTCATGAAGAACTTGTTCAGCAGCACACAGAGGTCAAATCCCCTCCATTCCTCCGCTGTGCAAAATGGTTTTAGGTGGAAGCTCTGATCTTTATGACCCACAGCATAAATAAGCATAAACAAGTAGAAAAACCCCCAGATAAAATATAACACCTGAAGTTTTATTATAAAAGCTGATAGAGTAACTGGCAGATACTGAAGGGATAATAACCACTGACAAATACCAAGGAGATTTTTAATGCCAGTTGAGTCATTTCACAGTATGCTCATCCTGTGGTTATATGGAAGCTCTGCATGTGTTTGCACAAGGCGAGTATCACTTTTATCACTCTTATCTCTTGTTTTATTAGCCATTCAACGTAAGGAACGTTTTACACAAAAAATGCAGCTCTGATAAGAGTGAATAGAAAGCAAACATCATTTTGGTGTGTGGCGTATTTGCCGAACATTTCCATGAGCTCATAGAATCTCTTGGCAGTCTCACTGGATGAACTATAGAGCAAGGCTGCCACTAAAAACCCTTTTTTCCCCTATCAACTGTTTTTTTTATTAATTAGTCTAAGAAATAAGTCACAAGTAATGTTAGTTATATTTATCATTTACTTCACTCAGCAAAAAAGTGACTCCTCCAATAAAAACTTAACACAGTGTTGTTTAAGTTAAAGACTCAGAATATTCAGTATGTTGTGAACACCAAAAGAAAATATATGGTATATAATTTAACTGGAGAAATATAGTGTCCCAAGGAAATGTTTCTGTAAAGAAACTGTTTACAAAATCCTAAAAGATTTTTACATAAAATCACCAACATTTCTAATGTCGATACATACTTATGAGAAAAAAGGTATTATGCGTAACTCTCTACAGGTGTCTTGGATCTTGTGCCAATTTGTTTTCCTGGTTAATGTTGGTTTGACAAATATTTAAAGTCCACATTCAACATTTTCTTTCCTGTACGTAATAAAGAGCCATCTAACAAGCTCCTTTCTTCCTTCCCTTCTTCCCCATTAAACCTCAGGAACAGTGTTATTCCAGTCATGAGGGAAGCTGACAAAACTGCAGTTCTGGGTTTATTCTGAGGAGAGTGGAAAGAAGAGGGAGACTGAGGATAGGCTAACACATCCTGTCACACGTTTCTTACCGGTAAGTCGTCGTCATGCACCTCATTCTCTGTTGCTTTTGCTCTCATTTTCTTTGTTATACTCATCCTGTCACTTACTTTTCACCACTGTAAGCAAACATTTTACCAACCAAGGTTTTTGTACCGGTGCATGCTCTCACACAGAAATGCTCTTCTTTGCACAGTTACATAAACAAACAGGACAGCTATGAGCCACCCTTATACTGGGTCCTGGTTTGCCTTGTGTTGAAAGCTCAATGCGAACACACAACAGGGTTAATCTTTTCTTCTGGCTTTTGCAGCACATTTTCTTAATTGTGTCCCAAATTTCTATTTTTGCAAAACCACATCACTCATTTCTATTTGTCAGATAAATGTAGTCTATTTAGTTTATTGAGTATAATAGTTGTGTGATCTTAAAAGACTTTTGGTGATATTTTAAAGTCAGAATTCGATACTTTGTTTTTCTTTAGGTGTAGTTTTGCTAAATAAACTCCATATTGTATCAAGTGATGAAAGCCTGAGGTTGATCCGTTGTTTTTGAGATCTTTTTGATTTGAGCAATAACATAAATCTGTCTTTGCTGCACACAGAACCTTCAGCGATCATTATAATTTGACCAAAAGTCAAGTCCGCATGTGTTTGCGTGTGTGTGCAAGGCTGTTGGCAACCCTTCCTGCTCTACTGAATCACATGCTGGTTGGTAAATAAAGATTAGAGAGATAGACTGTAGTTGGACGAGTAACTTGACTCTGCAGGCATAAAAGTTTGTTTTCAGGTGTATTGTTTTTTCTTAGCAGATGGCCTGCTAGTTCAAAGTCAGATAGTAGAGTTGAATAATTATCCTCTGAAAATGTTGGTGATATAACAAAGGCATTGCAATCAGGGCTGTATATGAACCAAAACATGTGTCGCTTTTTAAATGGATGTATATCTGACTCATCATACAGCTGCAGTCAAACTGCAGTGAAACTCTCTTGTTCCTGCTGATGCTCCTTGTGTCAAACTTTAAGTTAGTGCTGTGCTAACACTAGCATGTCTCCTTTTTGGTTCAATATGATTTTATTAAACTTACAACATATCACATTTGATGTGAGGAAAAAAAAATCCTTGCTGTTATCCTAATTTGGATAACAGCAAAGGGTATAACCAAAGATAAGTCATTAAAATACCAGCAGAAATGTTTATAAAGCTGGACAACAATTTTTAAGAAGTGCTTCAATGCCCTAGTGCTAATTAAAACTATTCTACTGATTTATATTTCCACATTTTATGGGTATACATAGTTTTCTGTCTACATTTTTTTAGGTACTATCTAAAACTCAGATTTTAAAATTTTTTAAATTCTTTTTACACCAATGAAACTCCTTTTGTACACACTGAAACTGTAACAATGATTGTGATTTTGATATATTGTGCACCATGAGAAAGAAAGATAACCGAGTTTCTGCCACCGCAGTAGAGCAATGACATTTGAATAAAATGACTGTGCCATTCCACACGTTCAGATAGTTTGTATTTGTGTAAATTCTCAGAATAAGCCAACTTCACAATTCATACTGAAACAGCTGTTTCACATGTACTGCGTTTAAATTTCCTCCTCGTTAGCAAGCTGGTATTGTGCTTAAAATAAACTTTTTTTATTATTCATACAGTAACGAGGCTGACCCACTTATTGTAACGCAGAAGGCACACATATTCATACGCAAGCATACGTCACACACACACACACACGCACACACACACACACACACGCACACACATGCAGTGCGCTCTGAGGACTTTGATTTCTTCTGAGATGAGAGGCTCTGTCTGCTCACAGTATGTTTTATCTGTATTTATGATACAGAATTATTAAAGTGCACATTATTATTATTATTATTATTATTATTATTATTATTATTATTATCCAACCACTCACTGAGAAACGCACAGAGAAAACTTAAAGTCCTAAGCCTGCTCTTTAGAATGCCATGGTAGGAGTTAAGGGAGCTGGATTATTACGTAATTCTTATGCTTTCACTTTGACACACATAAGTCTCATAAACTTCATCAGCACAGTTCTTTTCCCCCACCATTACTGATTAGGTCTGGCAATTTGAATCCCAGTAAGAATTCCCACAGTCTGTCTAATTCCTGTTTGTGTCTAAAGCTGGGAGGGGGTTGGCCTAAGCTGATAAACCCCCTGGCCATCAAACCCACACACACACACACACACGCACACACACACACACACACACACACGCATGCAGACGCACATATGTACGCTTGTGTGTTCTCTCTACACATCTCAGCTGTATCTGTGCTAATGTATTTCTTTCCACTCTGTACATTGAAATGTGTTAATATTAATGTTCATGCTTCTATGTGATCACACACACTCACTGTCAAACAGAACCTCAGAAGGAGGAATGGATTAAATGAATGATGAAGGAAGAAAAACATTTTCTTTATCTTTCTTTTTCTTGTTTAAGAAAAAGGAAGATTAAAGAGGAAATCTTAGCAAAGAGACATGAAAGAACTGATGAAGCCCAGAGACCAGCGGGATAAGATGGAGTTTTAAAGAAGCCTTTTACGCATCCAAGTTATCAATGTATTCAAATGCACACATTGTCATCAGATAGTTTCCTCCTTTTTGTTTCGCTATGTGATTGTGTTACTAATTAGGAACTTGTTTGTGCTTTACATGCAATGAAAGGCATTTTAACACAAAAATAAATGCTTTTGGTTATTAGTTAAATTCTAAATTTGGCAGCAATAGATCAAAGTTTACAAAATTCAATATGGAATTTTTTGCAAATAAAAAAGGTTTTTTATCTTTTAACTTTGAATCTTTGAAAAGTACTGTTTACTCTTGATCAAATCCTTCATTTATTCATTCATTGTATTGTAGTTGTTTCTGAAAACTACAAAACCCTTGATGTAGGGCAGTAAGCAGCCCTGTTGAGAGGAATTTAAAGCTTTTTTATTTCTGTGGGAAATAAAATGTTATTGTTGGTTATTTTCAATCAACTGCTTCATCATAAAAAAGTTTATGTTAAAAAGGTTTTGATTTCATCAGTTAACCTAAACCCATTAATAACTTTTGTGAGACTTACTTTATACTATATTTGAAGCAATGTAGCCGAATGCTGTAAATGTAAAGTACAAGATTTGCATGCCAGGGCTAAACACAGAAACTTCAGTGGAAAAGATGATGAACTAAAATTAAAGGTAAATTCAAACTGTCATGAAGATAACTCACCGTACTATTTTGAATAATTTAAATAAACCTAAATTTTTATTCATAATTGTCTTAAAGGTCTTGCATTTAAATCATTTTACTTATACAGAGAAATATTTTCTCTGCATAATTAGCAAAGATAAAACAATATAATGTCTAAATAATCAGGCTTATTAATCCGTGCCCACAATAAACCTGGTCTTTTAATTACAATCTGGCATATCAATTAGTATAGCACAAGAGGCTTAGAAAGGAGGAAGTATCTGTATGTTTGTTCATGTTTATGCATGTCTTATGTGAGCATATTGACCCACATTTAACACATGGATGCTTTCATGTACATGCATACATGTATAATTACTGGGATGAGGCTGAAGTTAATCTTTGGCCCTTTTATTTTGTGTGTGCATCTAACGTAACAGTCGAAAATGATTTTTTTTCAGTTTGAGAGGAGCATCAAGTTCATGAATTATTTTTGAGTTGCATCATAAAAAATACAGTTTTGGATGTGTGTTTGATATATGCAAAATATCAGGCCATTTTGGCATAAATTCTCTAATCTCCTCTTTACAGATTAAAGTTTATATACTGCATCGTCTGTAATGGATCATTGCAGAGACTGCAGTAATCATGCACAGACAAACCAAATGAAGATGAGTAATGTGGACTTAACTTTTATTGATGTTTTTTGTTTTTATTTTTTTGTTAAAGTATTTATTCCACAAATCCACAGTTTCTGGCTACACATCTGTCACTACACTCTAGAGCAGGGGTGTCCAAATTGTGCCCGGGCACAAATTTTGTGAGGCCCCTGACTGCAATTTAAGGACGGTGGATGACGCAGACGGAGACTGTTTATTTTTAGTTTTCTGGCACAGTTATTGCCAACAAGTTAAAATCTTGTTACACTGGAAAGTGTTAGGTACAACACAAAGCTTTCATCTTTTAATAACCACACTTTTTACATTCTCTTTAACTTATAGTGGAAATGACTACATTTGTTGTAACCAAAACTACTTTTGATTAATGTATTAAGTTTTTATAAAACTTAATATTAAGCAATCTAAAAAGATTGACTCAAGTCTTGTTCTCATTGCTGAGAATAAGCTAAAATTCTTTATATTTATTTCAGTCAAGCCCAAAATATTTTTTTCTTCTTTTTATTTATGGCAGACGTACAAAACCCCACACATCCCTAAGTATCCCTAAGTATTTCATTCTTAGTTTGATGTTGGGCAGCTTAAAAAAATCGTCATATAATTGTTTAATTTAAAATTTTCATTATTATTTTTTTTTCCAAATTCTTTTGTTTTGACTAGATTATTTTGACCCATGTGACAAAAAGACACCACTGCTATAGAGTCACCAACATAATAAACTGTTAGAAAATGTTACTTCCCCTTTGACACTGAATAAAACAATAAAATAGAGTCCCCACAACACTATCATTTTTAGGGGGTTGCCATTGTCATAGCACAATTTTGATCATGGGAAATCTTTATCCTGACAATAGAGATAATACAATAATGCCTATCCCCACTGATATTTTGTGGGCAGCTGGTACAGTTGTGTAGTAGTACACATGTAGTAAATAAATCACACAGCACAGATTTAATCTGCCTAAGCTATTTGCCTAATCAGCTCTTTTAGAACAATACTCTTTATAGATTCAGACACGTGCACACACAAAGCGGCATTCTTTACTGGACTGGTAAGAGCTTTACCCTGTGTTACAACCTGTTGTTTCCAAGTTGCATCACTTATCAGAGGAAAGGAGAGGAGGACAGTAGAATGGAGCATTAGCAGGTGGGATGAAGCGTCTAATGATCACATAATTTGATGAAGCTGCTTCTGTGTTGTGTCTGTCTTTAGCAAACTTTGCTTTTTTTTTTCTTTCATTTTATTGTTTCCTCACATTTTGACATTCTGTGTCAAGAAATCTGAACAAAAACTTAACACAAATAATAATTTCGCAAATAGTGAAATTACTATTTGTGTGTATTCATGTGTTTAGTTGTGCAGTGGGTGTGTGTTTCATGAGGAGAGAGTTGAAATTGATGTTGAGCCAGTTACTATCTGGAGAACTCAAAAAGGAGAGATGAGAGGAAGAGGGGCTGATGCAACCAGAAGACAGACAAATACAGACTAACACAAACGGACACACTGCTTCGTTCCTCAGGTCAGCAAATAGACAATACATTTGTACACATTGTGAAATAAATACCATTCAGAAAAAGATGCAAGCATTAGAAATAAAAGTGTGGTTCTTTTTTGCTTGAAGGTATGTCCACGTTTGTGGTTTTCACATTTCTTCAGTCCCTGTTTTACCAGCTTTAAGCAGCTTTTTTTCTCTCTTTTTTTGGATTTTTTAAAAATAATTCACTGAGGACACAGCACAGCTCTTTTGGGTGATTTACAACTTTCTTGTCTGCTACATAAGATTTCTTAAGTCCCTGAATCACACAAACCTTTAAAAATGCTTGATAGGCCTTTATTTATTTTCTTATTTTTTATCAAGGATCTTGATTGTATAAAGTTTTTTGTTATTTACCAAACGTTCACCCTAGGCTTAGTCTGATGCTAGTGAGACAAAAATAAAATCTATATTTGACTTTAATGTTGGTAACATGTAAACTTGCCAATAGGATTTTCACATCATCTAAATGGGAAGGATGAAATGGAATCTGTTTTCATAAGGTTCGCAGCATCTTTTGTATGATTAAAAAAGAAGAATCATCCCAGTATGATTTTTTTAATGATACAGTATTTTAAAAAAGTTCCAATTGTAAATATTGAAACTAAATGATGGTATCATTCTTTGATATCTTTACAACTTTACTATTTTACTCTAATTTGTCACTTAAGAGGTCCTGGCACCAGCAGGACCTCTGACCACCACCCAAGGTCAATTAAATTAATTGTGATTAATGAAACGTCTGATGACCTGAATTCTCAGATTGTATACTTGATTATATACCAGCCCCGATCAGTATGCTAAAGAATGTTTACATGTCAGATCTATCATTTTGAAATAACAAAAGCCTGTTTAACTGTTTAACTGTGTAACTCCATCTGCTCTCTTTCACAAACACACACACACACAAATTTAATACCAGCAACTGACATTACATTTTTTGAGAACTCTTGTTTAGTGATGTTAAGCAAATTAATGACATTAAATTGAAGCTTCTTTAATATTAAGTAGGGCATTAATGTTACCCATAACCTGTCTTGTAAAGGAATGAAAGAGATGTGCTGTAATTCTTTTAGACGTGTTTTATTTGTAAAGATTCCATAACTGAATGATTCCAAAAAAGTTTTATTCATTTCTTTTTTGTCATTTTCATTGACATAAAGAGACGGCTCTCTAACTTTGGGCTGTGTTTGAGAAGATCATTGTTTTATTTCACCATGGGCATTTAATTCAACAGCAAGTTGAACATTTTTTGTTTATTATAGAAATGAGCTAAGATTAGTATCAGCAGGTCGAGCTGCACAAAAACGGCGATAGGAAATTGGCCACAAAATCAGATTAAAAGAAACTTTTTCCCACTCAGAACCTCAGGACGGTCATCTTTGTGCATCTGGTGCCACTGAGGCAGACTGCACCAAACCTTGCCTTTAAGACTGATATTTCTGGGGTGAGTGTGATGGCTTATATCCCTTTAAGGCCAGAGGATTAGTATGATGCTGATGCTTAGTGTCTTGGTCTGTGTGTCTTGTCAGCCTCCTCTGTGTGGGGCCATCCTTTGGAGCCAGATTTGCTTGCTGCATCTGGCTGATGTGCAGAGAGATTTCATGGTAGACAGAAAAAGAACGAGAGAGACTGAAATCAGAGAGATGCCGTGCGACGGCGCACATGTGTGTGTTGCATGTGCAGTGGAGCTAACTGGAGCAGTTTGTCCAGGACGCATACACGCTTGACGGCCTGGCTGCAGCCTTGTAAAACGCAACACCCTGTGTTGCTGTAAGCGAATGCATGCACATGTACAACTGTTACACACTGTGCATGTGTGGAAGTGATGAATCCATGACTCAACTTCAGCTGTCAGGCTTGTGTGTGTTTGTGTGTATGTCTGCGCAGCACGACAAAGCTTCATCATCATGACTGTCTCTTTTTTTTTTTTTTAAATCACCTACCAACTGCCTGGACTCGCTTATAAAAACACTTAATAATGTACAGACACATACAGGCATATTTTTAAAGAAACCAAGACATCTGTTGAGTTTAACATTGAGTTTTCCCCCAAAACCTGCATGGAATAATGAAAACCTGAAAAGTTGATGAGGTTGTTTTGAACTGTGTTCCCAGGTCTAGCTGGCCAATGCCGGGCCCGTCGTGGATATCTGGTGGCGGTAGCGGCAGCGTGTATGCGATAGCGGTCACCGGCGCCTAGCCCATGTCCAGCCCATGATGCCGTCATCCACACGGAAAGGAGTGACGAAGGATCCCGAGCTGGCTGACCTCTTCTTCAAAGATGACCCGGAGGAGGTCTTCTGTGACCTACATGAAATCGGGCATGGCAGCTTCGGAGCCGTCTACTTTGTGAGTGCTGTCCTAAAAGTTTATCATTGAAAACAAGGAGTTCAGCATTTGTTTAAGTTCTTAACTGATCAATGTTGCTTCTTAATGTTATTTCTGATTTAATCCCTATTTTCCATCTATAAAACCTTGAGAGTTTTGTAGCTTAAAGTTTTGGCAATAATGCAATTTAAAAATTATTGGCTGCTGATATAACTTTTTAAAGCTTAGCGTAATATACAGCTGGGTTTAAACTCTTTACAACATGACGGAGCATTAATTCACAGATATACCGTTAAAAAACCTAGTTGTTTTACACAACCATTATTTATTGTTAATATATGGATTTAATTAATCTGTAATGACTCTTCAGTTGTAAAATCATCCCCTCTCAGCACATTCTATGCTGCCTTTAATTTTAATCTTCACTAATTACTCATCAGGCCTTTGATTTTAAAGCTGCATGGAGGCGAGATGAGAGAATGTTGCATCTCCGCTCTTTCTTGTCCTCTTACGGATCTTTTTTCTCCACCCCATCCCACACTTCAACCTCAGATGTAGAGCTGGGGCGATCAGCCCCCCTGCATGGTAAACAGCTGCCCTCTTTACATGGAATAAGTGAAGTCGATGAAGGGGCTGCGTTTTCTCTACTGCTATGGCTTTGCCATCTTTTTTTCCACCGTCAGTCGCAAACATGTACAAATAACCACAATACATCAAATGTTAGACAAATAATGTCCAGTGCTGTGTTCACTTTAACTTTCTTCTAGCTTAAAAAAAGTTGGTAATCACAATTATCACAGATCAGTAAACAATAGTAAAAAGCAACAAAAGCAGTTAGTAATGGGAAACAAATACTAAGCAAAATTACATTCTTACAGCTCTCCAGATTGACTTTAAATAAAACATTGATTTTCTATATATTTTTTTAAATTATTATTTTATTTCTAAGTGTGTGACTCTTGTTACAAATCCTGATAACCTTCTTTCAAAAGAAAGGGTATGTCTGTAATTTATAGACAGGAATGTGCAGTTATTTGCAGCCACTCATTAACCTTAATAGAGATAATTATAATGAGCATATCTGTATTTTAGACAGATCAGAACTTCTCTCATTAATATTTTAGCATCTGCATAGTCATAGGACAAAGAGATTTTAATATGAAAATCAAAGTCAGTCTCTAAAATAAATCTCCTGTGGAAATAATGTCCTTGCTGAAAATCCACTGCTGAATAAAATGCAGGCCATCTGCAAACATGGGAGCCGTGTGGCAGCTGCAAAACCTGAAGCACTAATAATGTGCTGGGATTACTGTAGGTTAGTGACAGTGGAGAAGCACAAGTTCCTGTATGTATGTGCATTTTCTCTGTTTTTAGGAAAATTCATCCACTATAACGGATGTCTATATTTTCTGTGCATAGAATCAAAGATAAACTCTTTTATTGAGGAAAACGGTTTTATATCCAGACCACTTGGGTGTACAGTGAGGAGATTAAATAGTTATTAATGACTAACTCAACCCCACATCTTCTCCCTACATGCTGGGATAACAGCCTTTATGAAAACATTAAGTTTCATTTCAGTTTCACATCATTTTACACACACACACACACACACACACACACACACACACACACACACTCTCGCACAAATAGACTTAAGTTCCTTCCTGGAAGACCTGTATCATGCCTGTATCACTTACAGCGTAAGTGATACAGGCACATCATAAACATAAACTGACGGTCAATCGTAGGGATGACATTTAAAAAACCCCATAAAAACAGCTGTATCTGTTTTCCGCTGTCATTTGAATCAGAAGAAAATACTGATTTATTTGTTAGTGAGCTGAAGCTGAGCTGGGGATTCAGACTCTCCCTTGGGCCAGATGCTTCCAAGGTTAACACCACAGGGTTAAGGTGGTCATGTTGATCTGGGCTGACAGCTCACACACTTTACAGTAGCTACAGAGAAACCATGTGGCATGCACCTGCAGGTTTCCCCTATTTACAAAGTAGGATGCTGTTGTCAGGTGGAAATTTGTTTACTTTCAAATGAGATGCTCTGCTGATTCATTTTGTGGGAGAAAATTGATATTGTGTATGCTGTGTGATCCTTTTTATGGAGGAAATTTATCTGGTCATCCTATGTAACTCCACACAGCAAATCACAAAGTTAATGTTCAGGGAATACTCTAATCTTAATCTAATGCTTATGTATATCCAGCTGTCTACAGTTGATGTTTCCATTAATATGATTGATTTAAAATTTCACCTGTGTTCTTCAGTCTTTAAAAAAAATCTTACATTTCTTATTCTCAATATTAGTCTTCAAAATGTCTTGAATATAGCTAAATTATTCATACTAGCTTAGATTTAGCTGCCTTTTTTCTATTTTTTCTGCTATTGCTTCCTCCTTTGCATCATAAAATGACTCCTTCACGTCATTATATGCTATAATATGTTTATTGTAAGCTTTTACAATTAAAATATTGTTATATTATCCATAACAAGCTCATAAGAAACAGCCAATTTGACAAAACAGGGATTTTAATAGTTGGCTAAAACCTATCATAAGTAACAATGTTTTTTGTTTTCCATTTATTTTCCTTTGCAATTTTCCAAAAATAATTTACTTAGTATTCAATGGTTTCATGGTCATGAAATGGCATGACAAGGTAATGGTTGGATATGAACTGGTCAAGGGGTTACTTGACCACACCCGACGGAAATCACTTTACTTCCTAAAACAGCATGTTGCAACTTTGCGTTGTTCTTCCTGGTTTTCTCCCTTCCCAAGTCGTTGGCAAAACTTCCTGTGACCAAGGCGTCCGAAAAAAGAAACCAGAATTCAATTCCACTTAGATTATTTATTTGGTGTTAGTTTATAGCATCACAAGCCACTCTCCAAAACAAACACATTACATACCCAGATGTATATTATCAACCAGACCAATCATATGTATAGATTCAAATTGAGTTACGTACATTCCAGTCATACTTAGTCTATAACGCTGGATGTTACAAAATTATGTATCTTAGGATACTCACTGATTGTATTAAGTTATTGGTTTTTTGCAACAATACTTCCTGAGAAAGCATGTGGCCATAGTGGAAAGGAAAAAAGTCCCTGTTTTACAGGAAATAACAGGCTTAGTGTGAGCATCAATCTGCTGGGGCTTTGAGAAAATACAGCAGATCCACAAAACCACAACAAAACTAGACCAGCAACGCTATGTTCAGTTAGTGGCATCATCTAGGAAGAAAGAGATTTGCTAAAAAGAATAGATATAACTATTTACAGCTGTAGCCATGGCTTTTTCCATGGCAAACTCTAGGGTCTTCACAGAAAGTTAAGTAGTTCAACACAAATGCAAAGACTAGCAAAAAAAAAATAAAAAAATCAAGAGGTCCTCTGATATCTTGCTGCCTACCCCTTTGTTTTCTCTCAAATCTGTAATCTTCCCGTTTTTTCTTTCAGGCCCGTAACTCCTACTCCAATGAAGTGGTGGCCATCAAAAAGATGTCCTATAATGGAAAACAGACCACTGAAGTAAGAAAATATTCACAAAGTCAAAACATGTAACTTTCGAATGCTCTGCTGCAGTTTAGTGGTTTTATTCTTCCAACATGTTGCAGAAACCTTAAGTTTGAAGAGGAAATTTTATATGACAAATATGAGCTAACCTTTCTTTGCGACTTAGAGTTTGGAGTTGCATAAGATTCCCAATCTGCAATCTGTTTGAACATAGCACGATAAATTGTCTACTACAAAATACCTCCTACTTCAATTAGTTACTTTGAAAGAACTAAATAAAGTGAAAGTGTTTATTCTCCAAAGTTTAGGATGAGCTGTTGTCTGCTTTTTCTTTCCATGTTCTGTTTAGGAACCTGTATTTACAGCCTGTGATGACGGCCTGCACTGTAGTTGAACTCAAGCCCTTATTCAGTGGTTTTGGAAACGTTCTTATTTTCTAAATGTATGACAATGATGGGATTGTTTCAGGGCTGTCGCCTGATGTTTTCAGAAGCTTTTCAAACCCAGCCCAAGCTTTATTCTGTATTTTTTGTTTGTCCTGGTGCAACACAATCAATTTATAGGAAATGTACCTTATTGTTTGTGTGAATTAACTTTTCTTTTTTTTTTTTTTGCAGAAGTGGCAGGACATCATTAAAGAAGTTAAGTTTTTGGGACAGCTGCGACACCCAAACACCATTGAGTACAAAGGCTGCTACTTGAAAGACAACACTGCCTGGGTTTGTGGGCCCTTCTTCAAGCACTCCTTTGTTGTTTTTGTCTTTATTTATCCAGACGTCCTTCAGATTACTCTTTATCTGCATGTAGTGTTAATAATACACATGTTCAGCCTATGATAGGTTTGCAACACCAGTTTAAACAAATTTGACCAGATGCTCTGTATCGTAGGTGGCAAAACCATGTGAGCTGTTTGTTTATTTTTCTGTTTCAGCTGGTGATGGAGTATTGCCTGGGCTCCGCATCAGATTTATTAGAGGGTGAGCATATGAAGCTGCATACCTTTTCATGCAGTGTCTCCTTATTGAAGTGGGTGATTGTGGCTTTGAATGGATCTTCTGCTGATCCAGAAGGCGACATTGATATTTCAGAACTAAAATGAAAGCTGGTGCGGTGGAGTAAACAATGCTGTTGTCTGTTCAGCTGAATTTCAAATACAAGCTTGATGTGTGTAAAAAAGCACTCTTGTTGTGCAATGTTTCTGCTTAGTCTTTATAAATTAATGAAGGGTTGACTGTTTGTCCCACTATGAGAGAAAAACATTTGGGTTTGTTTTCCATGCACTAAATACATCTACGTCCCAAAAGAGTTTTCTTTAAAAAAATGTATGTTTGTTACTGTGATTCTGAGATTAACTCTCATTATTATAGATTTAAACATAAACTATACTTATGATAACAAGCTGATGAACGTTTTTTAGTCAGGCTATCTGCTCTTGTAGTCAGCCTGCTTTTAGTTTCCTAACAGACGCTGATCATAGTTTGCTGACTATAGTAACACTGCTCATTTCCACTAACCGCTATGGTTCGTTTTCACATGATGACAGTATGTGTTTTTTGCAACTGCCTTTTTTCCAAACACTTGAATTTGTCTTGTAAAAGATTGAAAGATTTATGAGCATGCAGAGCACAGTAATAGGAAGAGCAGCACTGTGTTACTATAAGGTTCGTGCAACCAGTAAAACCTCTGGTCACCAAGATTTTAGGCCCTAAACATGGGGTAAATTGAAGGTTTAGTGGATTTGAAGACAACTTTTAAGAAACTTTGGCTTACCTTCATGCTGGTAACTGTCCCAAGCCTGGGTTCAAGAACAGAGGGTTCAAACAGGAGGATTTCGTTGCTTTTTTGTGCTTTTGATCTTTGTTCCCTTGCAAATCAAACCATCTTCAAACGAGTAAAGATTTGGTCTCCCTTAGAGTAGTCTTTAGCCATCATGAAACTTCTCAATCAAAATTAAATGAATTTTTTACATTGGCACCTAATCTTGCTGTTTTTACTAACCACCCATAAGGAACATTTTCTCTGTGTGACATCATTAGATTTGTTTAACTTTAATTTCTGTATTTTCTCTGAAGTTCATAAGAAACCACTGCAAGAGATGGAAATTGCTGCCATTACCCACGGTGCCTTGCTAGGACTGGCTTACCTACATTCCCATAATATGATTCACAGGTGAGTCAGTTAACTTGCTTGCTTAAAACATTTTCCATTAGGAATCTTCAGTGAATAAGTCCAATAATGTAAGGTTAGTAATGACACTCCTATTTTTCCACACAAGCTGAAGGTTTGTTATCAAGCTGTAAAACACTCATGTCTGCAATCATTCTCAAAAAAAGTACAGGGATAATTAAAGTAAATCTTTTCTTTTACTAGTGAGATGATATCAGACTGAGATGAATATTGTATCTGTAAGTGAGCATGTCAGGAACAAGTGCAATAAGGATGTTTATCTTTACTGACTCACCTTTGTGGAAATATAAAGCCGTCACCCCAGCTAAACAAAATACAACTGTATCACTTTATAGTGTCAAAACTTTTTCCACGTTTGTACAAATATGGGTTCTTGTTATTCACTGTACTTACAATAAATAAGTATTACATTATACCAGATATCTTTTCATGTTCTCAAAAGAAAATCTATTTTTTATGAACAGGTTAATTGATGGTGCAATCTTCAAAGATATTGTCAGATAACTTTCATATATATATTTTTTTATTTTCCCCTGAAAGCTATCAATAAATTTGTACCTGGAACTGGTTTGTTTTGTTTGTTTGTTTGCTTTTTTTGATTAACCCACATAATGTCACCTTTTCTCTCTTCCCTCATGCCATGTCCTCACCCAGAGATGTGAAAGCTGGTAATATCCTGCTGACTGAGCTGGGTCAAGTCAAACTGGCTGACTTTGGCTCTGCCTCCATTGCCTCACCTGCCAACTCCTTTGTTGGAACACCTTACTGGTCAGTATACACAACACAGGGTAAAAAACCCAACAAAATGCAATTTTCTAAGAAGTCAAATAAACTTTACGAGCATACGTTTTCCTGGAAAAGCTCTTTTAACCACGGACACAAATACAACATTTGAAAGAGAAAAACGCAACATAGACAATATAACATGATTCTATTTAAAAAGGACTTTAATTTTATAAGACTAACAATAACTTTTTTGGTTGTTTTCCAATGAAGATAATGGATACAATCTTTCTCTTTTTTCATTTTAATTTCTTATGAGTTGGAATGTCGCAATTACATTTCAAAAAAATAGTTTTTAATATTAAAAACAGATTTGAAATTTAATATACAATTCCAGGTGCTGAAACTGCTTAGTAAATATATATATATGTATATATTTTTGTAATGATCATGAAAAATTGTTTGACATTCTTGTCGCCATGGATCAAACTTGTAAAGAAACAAATCCGTATATTGAGACCACATTATCGGTTTTTGTCATTTTTAATCTCTAGATGGGATTTCAAGTTATTAATCACAGAATCTTTTTTACATGTAATAATAACTGTAAACTAAAATATGTTAATCTATTCCCCACATTAAAATGAAAAAAGAAAATCACACATTGTTCATATTTGATTGTAAGTGAAATCAGCTTTGAAACAGCTGGACAAGTTGTCTTATGCACAAAAACTGTGACACACTCGTTTATAGGAACACACTCCAAAAACCGAGCTGCTATCACAGCACACCAGAGTCTTAAAAAGCTTTGAGAAGCTTAGCAGATTATAACATTTTCATGGATTTTTCTCCCCCTTGTACTTAATAGAGTATCTGTGTGTATCTGTGGGGGTGTTTGCATGTGCCTATCTCTGTCCACAGGATGGCCCCAGAAGTGATTTTAGCCATGGATGAGGGTCAATATGAAGGTAAAGTGGACATCTGGTCGCTGGGGATCACCTGCATTGAACTGGGTAAGCAAATACCTTCCAAGCGGTTTAAATAAAAGCTTTGACTAGATTATTATAAATTATTATGCAAAACAATTAGTGGGAATCTGCATTTGTTTTTCAGTCTTTGTGATCCTGATAGGTTCTTTTTAAAACTTTGACACAAGAATAAAACCACGTGTCTTTCACTCTCCCATCTGTTCCTGTTTTAGCGGAGCGTAAACCTCCCTTGTTCAACATGAATGCCATGAGTGCCTTATATCACATCGCACAGAACGACTCTCCCACGCTGCAGTCAAATGAGTGGTGAGTTTTAGTAATTCCCTCATATTCCAACACAAACATATTTTCTGTTTGGACTGGGTTTGCTGTGTCTATCACATGGCATGTGGTCAGATGGTGAACTGAGCAGTTCTCATGTAAAATGACAAAAAAGGGAAGGTTTATCATCTAGATTTTTGTCTATGAAGGAAAAAAAACAATATTTTCAAATGTCTCTATTCCACCACCAATTATCTCATTTTACCAGCTGAAACGGAAACATAAAGCAAAAGTGAAAAACAGTTTTTGCACTTCACAGTCAAACTAAAACTCCCCTGTGGCTTTAGAGCCCTGTGACAACCCTTGTGCAAAGTCACTCTCCGAGTTATTTTGAATGCAAGGAGGAGGTCCTGACCAATAAAATTCAGTTTATTTACATCCTGACCACGGGGCTATAATAAAAGGCAACATCATTACAAAGCAGGCTGGATTATTCAAAGATATTCCTGTGGTTTAAATGAACTTCTTTTCTCTTGTCTGGTTTAAATACAGTGTGCATCCAGGCACACATTAGTTGCTGTTTTACTGAGTAAAATGGCTCCCTTCATGCATTTTGCTGGAGCTTTGAACCTCACAGCTCCTGACTGTGAATGTTAATAGATTCTCTTGGGACAATCCTTCCAGACATCAATAGTTTTATTTATTTATTTCTTGGAGATTTAATTTAGACCAACAGTTTTTAAACAGCCTCTTGCTATCTCTGTGCAACACCATCTCTTCTAGCACAGGGAGAAAAAGCTCTGTGTTTTTTTAGCTATAGCCTGCAGTGCTACCAGATGCTATCATACTGTTTGACATTTTTATGCCTGATTCATCTTGTAAATGAAGAAACCTTGTGTGTTCATGCTGTACATTGTTCCTTGTCACTAAGAATACTTTTAGTGTACCATAATATAAGTGATTGAATGATGTTAAAATGTGTGCCTTAATGAAGAAATTAAGAGATGTTAATTTGTACTTGGGGGACAAATGCAAATAAAAACAAGACGTAACATATTTTATCAAGGCCTCAGAGGCTTTTTAGAGAACATTAACGAACATGAAGCATTGTGAAAACCAAGGACCACAGCAGATAGCTCAGGGATGAAGCATTTGATAGCATCTGTCAGTTAAAATCTGAGATTTGGACAACATAGAAAAACTTTAAACCTACCCAAGTGTCACCTGGGTAAAGTCAGCATTAAATGTTAAATGGACTGTTTCTATATAGTTCTTTTCAAAGCTGATCACTCAAAATGCTTTACATTAAGCCCACATTCTGTCATTAGGTGACACTGGCACAATGAAAGAGTAGGCATCTTACAATCCTGAACTTGTGGGCTTAATTTCAGCTTCCTTCTGTCACATGTCAGTGTGCCCCTGGGTGAGGCTCATAATGTGTCTGTGTTAGTGAGTGTAAATGACTGAATGTGGCTCTGGTGTGGTAAAGTATTTTGAGTGGCTGGTATGCCTGGAAAAGTAGTATATAAATTCACTCAATTTACCCAGTTGCAGTCAGACGTACTCACATTTGGCTATTAGTCATTTACTTAATATATCTGGCTTTTATTGAAAAGTTTTAGAAGAATAACATTTATACATAAAGCCATCAAAAGATGTTTGTGGTTTGACAAACCTCAAACAAATTTGTGTGTCTTACAAATACGCACACATTTCTGCACCAATATCAGTTGGAAACTTTGAGTTGAATGCCTTGCCCAAGGGCTCATAGACATGTTAAAGAAGGGGAAGCCCCCCGAGCCAACCTGAACCCGGCTTGAGATTCAGGCTGGGTCGAGCCAGAATTGTTTGCCTGCCTTACATACAGAGAAAACCAAAAGAGAATTCACAACATATTTTCATGTTATCTACTCATTATAGTCTAAATAGAGGAATAGATAGTTTTACCTGTGGAGGAAGAAAGCATGTAGGGTGCTGAAGCTAATCAGACTGTACCAAACACAGTTGCACTTCATGTGCACACGACTCCGCCCTGCTAGTCGCATGCTAATCTAGGTCTAATTGAGAATCTGTTTTAAGACTATAAATTTGCTGTTAAGACACTCACACTTAGTTTGAGCTGGATAAGTAAACATTTTAGAGACACACCTGTACAGACTTGAAGGTGTTGCTGCAGTAAAATGTGGTTCTGCTCGTTACTGACCCAAGATAGAAGAATCCAAATGAGTAAATCGCGTAGAGGTTTGTGGAAGAAACATGGCACAAAGTTCAAGGGAGTCTGAATAAACACTGCATAAACAGCTTAATGGACATTTTAGCAACACATAAATATCTATTCATGTTTTCTGCAAATACTATGCAATTTGGGCAACTGCAAGTAATCTTTGTTTTGAAGATTAAGTTTAACTAAATACCTTTACTTTTCATTCAATTTTGATTCAAAAAGAGTTTTCTTTCCTGAATTCGCCGTTCACACCTGTTGTAAAATTAGTTTTGGTTTCCAGCGCCGTGCTGAAGTGACTGATTGTGTGGGACTGCACATGGTTTGTGGTATTTTTGGAGGAGCTCCAGCTGCCCAGGGCATTAGCAACATCCAGCCAGATAAAACCAGTAGAGACATTAGCTCAATAGTGTTCTGTACCAAAACACAAGGCCACACTGTGTGCACACATTGGCACATCACACGTGTACTTGTGGACCTGTGTTGGCCTCAGATGGGAAAAGCGCTACAAGTTTAGGTAAAGGGAGGCGAGGCGGTTGGAAAGTGCTGTGCTTGCGCATGTTCTGACCCGTCTGTGACCCTGGATTTGCATATTAATTTCATTAAAATCCCCACAGCCATCGGGGGCTACTTTATCTCAACACCCCATTACCATGATGTTTTATTCTGTAATGCGCTTTAAAGCATATTTTTAGATCAGAGTTCCACATCTCCAGTGGCCTGTATTTTCATTGCTCTACATATTTATATAATATATATATGGCTCATGTATTTCTTCTTGTCCAAGTGAATAACATATTTGTTTATTGTCATTGCTATTTTTGTTTAATATTCCCAGTTTTTAATGTTTGATGTGAGGAGAATTATTGACCTATGTCCCTGCCTTGCAGGTCGGATGCTTTCCGGAACTTTGTTGACTTCTGCCTACTGAAAATTCCTCAGGACAGACCCTCGTCAGGGGAGCTGCTACGAGTGAGTGGGCTTCCTCTCTTACTCTGCCAACTGTGACCTCACTTCCTGCCTTAGTAGGTCCCTGAGCCCCGAGGATGAGTCATTCCCATCCACCCACGGCTCCCCAATACGCAAGCACACACACACACAATGTCTTCAAGTGCAGGAATAGGGCATCCTGCTGAGAGTTGCTTGTTATTTCTTTGTGTCTTTTTCCTTTTTTGTCAGCTTTGCTTCCTCTTTTATGCCTTGCAGTCATGTCTTTCAGAGGAGGTTTATGTCTTTGCTGTCTATACATTCCTTTGACATGACTGCATACTATTTCAAGCATATGCGTGTGTATAGAGGACCATTATAACCATTTTAACCAACAAAGGGAGACCATTTGTGGAAAATCCTCAGTGTTTTCTGAATTGGAATGTGTTCTACTAGTTAGGTTTAGATGTATGGTGTGAATTAAGTTTTGGTTAGTACTAGTAATGGTTAAGATTGGGGAAAATGTCTAGACATTAGACAGGCACTAAAATGAGTGAAAGTCAATACAAAATCCCCAGTTAGATAGAAGTATAAATATGGTTGCTTGTTTTGCATTTTTTTGTAAAGAAACTCAAAATGGCATTTGCTGTGAATAGGCGGTATATAAATAAATTGAACTGAACTCATCAGTATGCGTAAGAAAAAAACTACTTATATACATGTGTATGTGTTTATAGACTTAACATTTAAAGGACTAAAGTATGACTAATAACAGAATAAGTTCAGATGTTAAGCACCTTGTTGCAGCTTAAAGATTGTGCGCCATCTCATTGATTTCTAGATTGCTGCATAATAATTTTTCATTCAAAAGTTTTAAATTGTATCCAAAACAAAGCATGTTGTAATTTTCTTAGCTGGTTTAATTGTTTTAATGTGGAGCATTATGTACTAAGAAAAAGAGTGTAGAAAGAGACCTAAACTGTCCATGAAAGGAAATATTTAATAAAGCTTACAGTTTATCTGCAGGTTATTCTATTTATTTGGTGTAAGCAGAGTGAGCCTATCTTTGGGTAAATCATGAAGGTTGGTTGAGATTTCGTGTTGCAGAGTTTATCTTGTTTGTGCGACCAACAGGTAATCCTATTGGGCTGCTAAGAGCTTTATGTTCTTGATGATCATGCTCAGCCGCACAGAGCCGTACCCAGACTTACGACACCTCCATCGCTTCAGGTGGTGAAGGAATGGTGTGAGGTTATGTAGCAGTCACATCAGGAGCTGTGAACTGTTGTCAAAACCTTAAGCCCTATTAGACGCTACTTTACTCTTCCTTATATCCCTAACTAAATCCTAATTGCAAATCAAAACATTAAGGAATTGTCTTATAGATTTTGTTCCAGCTTGGTTTAGTGTGAAAATCATGCAGGAGTGAGGTATTATTTAGTTATTAATAACATATTTCGTCTTCTCAGACATTAATGTGCAAGCTGTTCTTCTAACAGTACACTCATGCGTTGGCATATTCTCCTCCAAGCTCTTTAAAAGGAAAAATCAGGTCAGAAGTCTCATGCCTCTTAGGTCTACATGTTCTGGCTTCAGATTAATTGCATTCTCTCCCTATGTTCCTTATTACAAGTGATATTAATTATATAAATTAGGAAATATTACTCACTAGCTCTCTGTTAGAAGGAAATGCAATATTGTAGGTTGTATTTTCAATCCTTTCCATAAAATATAGTTCAAATAAATCCATAAAAATTGAGATGACGTCTTTACATACGTTTTATGTATGTATATTTCTGTATATACCTGATGTAGCTTAGCATAGCAATCCTGTCGTTATCAAAGAGAGAGGAAAAAAAATACAAAGTCCAAAGTAAAACATTTTAACATTTTGTGTTGATGAAAAATGCATTAACTGGTAAGCTGTACAGCTATTACCATTAGCACTGGGTTAAGACTTGCATTTTGGCACTAAAGGTTCATCCACATTACTAAAAAATAATTTCTTTTAAACTGAAATGATTACTGGTCAGCCTGTACGATACATCAAAAAGCTAAAGAGTCGGGATGCTTTTATCTTCATAAATATGTGATGCTCAACATGGTAAATCTTTAAGGATGGCACTTTACAGCAAGCCCCTTTATATTTGGAGAAGGAGCTGTAGGAGGGCTGTCACTTTTTCTCACATGAACTCTTTGGTGATAATCGTTCCGAGTCTTAACTGTTCGGTGGGGAAGGGTCGGCCAACCACCCACATTCTGATCTACTGTAGGTCCATCAAAAAACGGGACAATCACGCATCGCTATTTCCAGAGTGTGATGTCACTCCCTTGTGTCCTGGCTAACCCATTACACCAGCATCTGTCACATGGAGAGGAGGGCGTGCAGAAGGAGAGGGAGGGCTACAAATAGATCTAAAATTGTACTTTTTTTGGTAGCATATATATACAATTCATCCATTAAAGCGTTCAATATTTCATGAATGACAGTGACTCAATCTGTGAATCTGTGAATGTGTGGTGTGGTGGGAGGTTGTGTTGGAGGTAGAAATCCTTTCCCTTTTTTATTCTTGTTTTTTGGTTACTGTAATGTGAAGTGCTAAAAATAGTGCTACAGAAAAATGAAACCTCAAATCCTCTTTGTCATTCATCCACCTACTATTGCCAATCAATCACAGAAGATGCACGTAATAATATACATGCAAAACATCCCAGCCTGCAGCACATTACACCTCGATTAGTTTTTACATAAACAGCTTGTGAATTTGACATCAAATTTGTGAGAACTACATTTAAAAAAAAATTGAAACATTAAAGAAAATACATTTTTATTGACTAAAGATATTTTGAGAACTTGTGTATTTATTTCCTAGCGTGCACAACTGTTGTAAGAAATATCACACCATTTTTAAACAAAATTCAAAACTATCTACCTCATAATGTTTCAGAATTATTTACCTCTTGGACTGTAATTTCTTCAAAAAAAAAAAAACAATTATAATCAAAAGCTTTCTAAGCTTGATATTCAACTTCTGTTTTACTTGACATAATTTACCAGTTGTCATTAACTTGTCTGCAAGGCAAAATTATTTTAGAATTTAGTTGAAGTAAAAAAGGCTTAAGAGTGTTTATGAAAATCAATGTTTAGGGAAATATTGTTAGGATTTCATATAATGAGGTTAGTGGGGAATGTGGGGTGCTGAGACTCCCAGGATAAGCAACCTACAGGCGCCCTCTAGTGATAGAAACACTTGTCCTTCTCATTGAACTAGAGAACAAAGTGATTCAAGTTATAATCTTACTTGCACTTTGACATGCTCTTCCAAAGCTGTAGAACTTGTTTTTTTGTTTGTTTGTTTTTTTTTTTAAAGAGTTTATCTACAAGTTTTAAGGTTATGCTGCTGTATGTAACTGATCTTACAGTATACACAGGTAGACAGTAATACATTAGAAATATAACATTTATACTGAAACATTTGAAAAGCTTCACATAAATGTTTCAGATTATTGCTTATAAGTAATAAAAAATATATTTCTCACTAAATATTTTCCACTAATTTGATTCATAGTTTTTTAGTTGACCTACAAATCAACTAAATGTAGAAATGGACAGGTGAGTTTGTTGGCTAGTCAATTCAAAACTATTCAGACATTTAAAGAAAGAAGATCTAAAGATCAAAGTTGATGTCCAGTTCAAGTAATTCACCAACTAACTCCTGCTCTCCCACGCGCAGCATGAGTTTGTGCGCCGGGAACGCTCGCCGCGCATTCTCATTGACCTCATCCAGAGGACCAAGGATGCAGTGCGGGAGCTGGACAACTTGCAGTACCGTAAGATGAAGAAGATTCTCTATCAGGAGAAACACAACGGGCCCCTGGGGGAAAGCCAAGAAGAGGAGGAGGTGAGGAGAACTGGATCAAATTTGAGGAAATGATGCAGTGTGACTGAGATACAATCAGAGTAAAGAATATTTATACATAAATAACTTTGCTTCTAGTCACAAAACATTTTGTGTGTGTCTGTATTTTGTCTGAGTTACATGGATCATTCAGTTGAGTTTGTAATCTCTTAAATTAACAAATCTCTTTGTGGAAACTACACAAAGAGAAGCTCAGAAGTGGAAGATAAAGAGATCAATAACAATTAGGTAGTTGGGTTTCATAACTTGCATAGAACAGTTGCAAGCTAAAATATTTTTACTTTTTACATTCCTTTTGATTCCTCCAATCTATTGATTGTGCTGATCGAGGCATTCAGAAAATATCTTAGTCTATATTTTAAATGAGAATCAAATGGAATTAGAACACTTTTTTTTACTTCTAAGGTATTTTGGGACTTTTCCTGTTATTGCAAAGCAACAACAGAAGTTTATTATCTTTGTCTATGATTTGCATACTTCACAGACTTCTAATCTGAATAAGAAAATAGGAAAATAAACCTGCAAAACTTAATTTATTTCACATAAAAGTAGTTAAATGGGTTGATATTAACGTGGTTTAGTGATGTCGCTCATCAACATCTGTTTGTGCATGCGTGTGTTTCTGAACATTTGTGGTCCCAGCAGGACAGCGAGGCACCAAGCTGCAAGATGAACAGTCTGGGCAGCAACCACTCCATCCCCAGCACCTCAATCAGCACCGGTAGCCAGAGCAGCAGCGTCAACAGCATCCAGGAGGTGCTGGACGACGGCTGCTCCGACATGACCATGATGCACCCCCAGGACTACAGCAGCACGCTGGAGTCCTCTGCACACACCAAAAAGGTAAAGGTCAAGGCTGACGAGAGGATGTCTGTGAGTGTTTGGGACTAGAAAAGAAAAATTCTCAAAATCGCTGAAGACATGATGGTAGTGTGTCACCATAAAGACGCAGAACATTGAATTGACCGCAAGTAGTTTGTTTCTCATAATATAGTGCAATAAAGAACACATTTATCAGTGTTTGAAATGAAAAATGTTAGTAATGAAATTACTTCCTTTCTGAGATGACAACTTTGCACTTTTTTATTAAAGAGGAAATGATTCTCTACATCCTCTAGTTTCTCACATCTTTTCACAAGTATGCATAATCCCCTCCCCCCGAAACCATGGCAACCATCGACACACAGTCACTGTTTACGATTTCTTCAACTTCATCGCTGACATCATTAACACTCAGAGAACAAAGCCTGTGCATTCCAGTAAGCTGCACATCCACTGCTTTAACCCCCATTCAGCAGTCTTTTTGCACGCTGCCAGAGTTCACACAGGTCAACACAATGTCAGCCATTCTTAATGAATACACACCGTTTCTTAAAAAGCGCCAAGCAGAGGGCTGTCACTCCTGTCACTCTCCTCCTTCAGTTTCTCTTTTGTGGCGAGACGATACATGAATAAGGTTGTCACTTAACGGGCAGACAGCCAGCATGTTGTTGTAAGTTCAGGGGGCTGAGCGGAGAAGACTTGAAAGTGACACACAATGTTTTTCAGATGTTGATGGAGTTCGCTCCTCACACGACTCGGTTCCACGGTCCCCAGGCCCTGTGAAACCGAGTTTAAAAAGCGGGGGTGTTAATATTTCACCGTGTTTCATAAGCTTAGGCAAAGATTCCTTTTGAAATGTGGAAGTTGTTTGATTGAAATCAGCAGGGATTTAATCTGTTTACATCACACATTTGAATTTATCCAACTGCATACTTTTTACTTTAAAATATAAATCTATTACCATGCTTAATCAAGGTGATTTTTACCTTTTACTTTGGTTTTATTTGTTCCAAATACATTTTTTAGGGATATAACTCTTGGAGGATTCACATGATATCTATAGTGGAACTCTTAATGTTGTTTGATAGATTATTATATTGACAATTAATAAACATTTTCATAACTGCTATATGCAAAACAATAGAAAACTCTTAAAGAGCACAGAAGTTACAAACAAGTACGTAAAATTTAGTTTGTATAGCACCTTTTACAAGTAAAATCACAACTATGTTTCATAAAACGCATAAGAAATGCATATCAAACATAGCATCAAAGTGAAGAAAAATCCTTTCTGTACAAATAGGTTTTCAGCTGCGGTTTTAAATTAAGCAAAGGAATCGACACAGTGTAAAATCAACGGGAGAGATTTCCGCAATTGGGGCTTGAAACGACCAATTTGAAATGTTTATTCTTATTTAGATTTATACATAAAAATGATTGATAACAACAAAATGCAAGAAACATGAAAATCTTAACTGTTGTCATTAAATATTGCAGTTTCCAGCTGTGGAGGTAGAGACTATGTGTTTTCAGTGGAGGTTCTCCTTACTGTCTACACCTAGACAAAAAAAGGAAAAAAATGTTGCAGGATACTGCAATAGCACTGTTTTTGAGTTCTGGGTGCAGTACACGTTGATGAAAGCAATTTGCCTCATTTTTTTTTGTGCTTTTTCACAGGACCATCAGTACAACTGGGATGATGGGATCCACAGAGATCACCGGCCGGAGCCAAGGCATGCCTCCTCTGACAGAAGCAGCCAGGCCTCCAACTATAAAAACAGAGCTGGCTTTGCCACCATTAAGTCTGCTTCACTTGTAAGGAGAAATCAAAATCTTTCCACTTTTAGATGTTTTCTATCTTTTCTTTTCTGAGATTCCACAAAAGTTTTCTGTTTGCCTCAGGGTTTAAGAATCAATCGTTTCTAGAGGGTTCACCTTGAAAGCTGGGTTACTTTGAAAACAAAAACATAAATGGGACTTTTTTTTTTCTGCCACAAGACAAAATTTCAGAGTGTTGCGCGTATGCTGCAGCTGCATAGCAAGGCACAGAGGGGCATTCTTTTGTTTGTCTCTGTTAAGACCTGTCTGTGGATGTGCGGGGCGAACAGCTGTGTCTGGGCGTGACTTCTCCACACATGCTTGAACGATCTTATGTTTAAGCAGTGGATCGGGTCATAACTCCGTTTTCAGCCATCGGTTTTTCTTTGAGTGCTTTTTTTCTTCCACATGTTTAGCTTCTTTCTTTATCTGCTCGCTTTGTTTTTTTCACTTGTACAACACCTCAAATTATCACCTCCCTCCCCACTTTTCTCATTTCTTGCCCTCTTTCATTTGTTAATGCATCATTCTCAGATGTGACTCAATATTCTGTTATAAAGGTGTGTGAGGAAGGGGGAGTGCTCTCTTTCTTTCTTTCCTTCTATGGTTCCTCTTTCATTCTCTCTCTCCTTCACCCTCCCTGTCTGTTGTCATGGAAACCAGCTCTAGTAACTAGATAGTAATAGTTGTGTGAAAATGTGTGACAGTGTGTGCGCTCCCCCATCCCTGACCCACCAGTTTTAATTCTGCTGTCCGGTCTTAAATCAGACATCTGATGGAAAAATAAGGCAGCGTGTGTTCGCTGTCCTCAGATTGTCCTTGACCAAAGTCCACAAGCCAACAACAGACCTGGGCCAAGCACTGATTGTTTTGTTTGCCAAGCACTGTTATCTTTGCATTTCACCTTTGTTTGTACTTGACATCATTACTTTTGGGATCGATAGGAATTCACCTACATGAAAAGTTTGGGAACTGAGACCAAAGTAACTGCAATAAAAGGAAAACATTTTTCCTAAAACGGAGACATTGAACTGATACAGTTTAAAGGAAGACCTTTTGTGTTGACATTTAATAATCAATTATTCAGACGATTAATTGGTTAAAAAAATGTCACATTCTACACATTTTCCATTTAACCACCTACGCTTTTTTAATACAATAGAAACACATAGATGCGAATATGTGTGTGTCTATATATATATATATATATATATATATTTATTTATTTTTTTTTAAATAAGAAAGTAAACATTTTCTTGGCTACATTTAGTAAAGCAGAACTGAGTGAAGCTAAAACAATGCCACAGGAGGAAATTTGGCTAAAACACATTTACAGACATAGGTATTATTGTCTTAAATGAAAAATATATATATATATATTGTATAGTTTTGGCATAATTACTGCTCTGAATATACAGCAAATGCCCTTTTTGTCTGTATTGTCCGGTTAACGATTAATCAGTTACTAAATTAGATAAATATTATTTCAGTAATCAGTTACTCATGATTAATCCAATTAATTGTTTCAGCCTTAGTTGATGTGCTATGTCTGTAGTGTCAGAAAGACAAAGACATGTTTATGCAAGATTAAACAAAAAAGTCTGCATTTGTATAATTTGAAAAAAAAAAAAAACACAAACTATCCAAATCTGCTAAAGCAGTTTAAAATATTTTGGCCCGTTCAGCAGTGAGGTGGATTAAAGTTTTGGTGTTTACGCCTCCGGTGTGTCGCTCTGTGTGATTGAAGCAGTCTGTTTTGAAATGAGGCTGCATCCCGTAAAGCTCAGCACTGTTGTAGCGCTACAGCGCCGGTGATGCCCGCCGGCGCTGAAAGAAATGACATCATCCTTTTTCTGCCGAGCACAGACGTCCTCGGATTGGCCTCAACTCGCCGAGACTGGGAGCAGGTAGACAAAGAGAAGCAGCGAGAGTCTAATCAGGGGTCCATATGGTAGGAAACAGATTGCCAAAAAGGAACTAGATGTGTGAAAACATAAAAAATGTGATAATATACATTTTAAAAAATGTAAGTGCAGATTAGCATTTTTTTAAATCCATTTGTCAAAAGTGACAGATGTTTGATAAATGAAAGGGCGAGTAAAATGAAAATGCATCATGTCCATAGCAGCTGAACACAGGGAAGATGCAGATGGGAGATTGTCATGGAGGTGAGGAGGCGAGATAAGCAGGTGAGACAGAAGAGCATCACTGATTGAATTATAAGCAAAGGAGGACAGAGAAACAAACACCAATCTGTTATTTTGATACTAAATGTAGAGTTTGGTTTCAGGAAAAATGAAAGAAAGAAAATAACAAGAAGAAGAAGAAACTGCAAAAAGATCATTGCAAAGTGAAGAGTGGCAAAAGTGCAAACAGAGAAGGAGGATAAGAGTTTGATTGTAGATTTAGTGAGGGAACAGATTGAAGATGATTTAAGAAATGGCATTGTTGTAAAATATTTCACTCCTCACCTTCAGATGCAGGTTGTAGCCTGACAGCCTGGCTGCCTCTGGCTGATTACAGTAAAATGTAACATCAATCATTCCTGCTGGGTCCTCATGCCAACTGTTTAAACCTGGAACTTGAAGCAATAGACTAAAAATGAATCTTTACTACAGCAATCTTGTAGTATCCAGTGCCTTATAAAATAATTCCTTTTCACATTTTGTCATGTTCCAGTAACAAATATATATGTATTCTAAGTTGTGCAAAACTGTGAAAAAATGAATCTGAAAAGTGTGCCATGCATTTGTAGCTCCCCTCCAGCCCTGAATAAACTAATAGCTTTCAGATGTTCCTCATGTAGTAAATACTTTGAGTCCATTGGTGAGTGGAAATCCTGGAGGAACACCTGTTAAACATTGCAAGACACTAAAGCCTGGGGAACAGGAAAGTAACCATAAACATACAGCTACAATGGATGCAATAGTTTCATGTTAGAATGGCCTACCCAAAGTCCAGATGTGAAACCCAATTAAGAATCTATGACAGAATTTAAACATTGCTGTTCAGAAAAAAGAAGAAGAAAGGGAGAAATATTCAGTCTCTAAATGTGCAGAGCTGGTAGAGAAAACCCAAAACCCTCACAGTTCTCGTCGCTGGTTCTGAAAATTTTTCAGTGAGGAGTTTGAACTCACGAGTTACAGAATACACATGTATGTCATAATTTTTAGATTTCTGTCTGTCAGAAATCTAAAATGTTATATTTACAACCAAATAATTTTTCTTTCCACTTTAGAAAGAAACTGTTTAAGGTGTAAAGGCAAGACTACATAGTTAAAGTAGTAATTAAAAGACTTGTTTGTTTCAAGTGTACTGTGTCAGATGATGCAAATACACAAACTACAAGCTTTTTACATCAGTGATTTCTGCAGGAAAACTGGACGCTAAGCTGTGGTCTGTGGAGGCCTTTTGCTTCCTCTGTTCAACAAGATGACTTCACCATATGTCACTATGCATCTGAAGTAACCTTTGGATATTTTCCTGCCAGAGCTTATCCAAAAAGAGTATCTGTGTTGTAGCAAATTTGACTCCCAGTAAACACAAAGCTCAAACTTAATTTCTGCTCCAAATGAAAATGTTTAGAGAACGCTTATAGCTGTACAACCTTTGTCCTTTAAACTGGTCAGTCAGTTAGCATTCTGCTTTGCAGAATCAGCAAAGTGTAGCTCTTGGATTCCCACTGATCACTCCCGCCCGCTGGCCCCGAACCCCGAGTATGATCTTCTTTCTAGACCCACAGCCTTGTGTGAAAGAGGCCACCACATGCCGTGACTTGGCCCTTTGTGGCATTGAAGCAAGTGACCAGGATTTGGGTGGCTCTATTACAGTAGGGGTATTGATTCAACACAGATTAAGGAGGCGAGCTCAGAGTCCACCTTTCCCCCAATCCTTCCCTCTTGTTTTCTCACCATGTTTGTGCTCATTATACCACTAAGGTATATATATTTTTCTTTTTACGGTTTTGTTCTTTTCTTCTTTTCCAGTTTTAGTTACTCTCTGTTTGCTTTTTTCTTGACAACGTCCCTCCCTCATCACTCAGCCTGCTCTCTTCTGAACCCCCCTCCTCTAACTTCTCTCACTCTTTCTAAATGAGGTATTCATGTGACCCACCTGCTGTCCGCCGCTTAGCGTTAGCCGTACTAAAAAGCTGCTCTGTCCTCTTGTTGGCCCACGGAGTCGGTCTGCCTCATTCACAGTTCACACGTCTGCTTTGGCTACTGCATGCCCAGGGCACGAACCAAAGAAGGGGAGGGGGCTTCATCGTCCTGTAAAGGTTGGGAAAGGACCAAGGGGGGAGTTTGGGGGGGGGTCTCCGGGTAGCATCGGAGCTCAGGCAAGGTTGTGTCGGGCATAGGATGCCGCACAAGGTTCCTGGATGCTGGTGCACTTGGCTAAAATCGCCATCATGTTTGGCCGGAAGAGTTCGGGTGGAAGTTATGAGAAGATGCGGAGCGAATACTACCTAGATACGGCGAACCCTTTCTGTCCTCAGGTTTGTGGGTCAGGTACAGGTTTTGGTTTGAAAATCAAGGATGTTTATGGTTGTATGTGAAAAACAGTGGACGGTAGATTTGGTAGGAGCTGCTTAGGACATTTGGACACTTTTGAGGTTGTGCAGTGAATGCAATGCAAAAACACCAAATCTTACCAAGTATTTTTGTTTTGTTTCTTGAATTATGACAACACTAACATGCAAGTAACATTCCTGCAAGATAAAAGAGCTCGTTTTAAGTGAATAATTCTAGAAAATTGATTTTAAAAAAAAGTACTAGTTTCACTGGCAGATTATTTCACTTAAAACAAGACATTTTATTCCGTAAGTGAAACATTTTTCCGGTGGAACTAGTACTTTTTCATCAACATTAAGGAATCATCGACTTGAAACAAGCTGCTATGTCTTGCAAAAAAGGTATTTGTAAGCAAGTTTTGTCATATTTTAAGCGTAATATTTTATTACGCTTAAAATAAGATCAGAATCTAGACAAAAATACTTTGTAAGATTTTGTTTATGCATTAGTTGTGTGAAAAAGCAGTTTTGGAGCTCTACTGGTGAATTTGTCTCTGTTTTGTTAATTTACCTAAACACAAATGGCAGTAGCTAAAATCTTTAGTTTTCATCAAATATTCTTGCCAATATGAGTCTTATTACTTTTATAGCTTTATCCTGTTTTGTTTATGTGGAATAAACTACAGATGTCAGATCTTATCGAGTATTTGATTAGTTTCTAGTGCAAATATTTTAGTACACTATAAATAAGACAAAACAAACTTTAGTATTAGTTCCACTAGTACTGGTTACACTGGCAATTTTTTAAATTTATGACATGGGAAAATGCGGTGTTATAAATTAAATAATGTACCAGTGAACATAGTACTTTTTTTTCTCAATATTAAGGGATTATTTACCTAAAACAAGCACCTATATCTTGCTGAAAAGGGACTTGGAATTTTAGTTTGTCTTATGCCAAGTATATTATTGCATTGGAAATACTTGGTAAGATGTGTGTTTTTTTTTTTTTTTTAGAGTACCCCCCAAATGTATCACAGTTCAGATTCACCAACATCTTTACCTACAGGTGACCAAACAGATCCACGAGCATGAGCAGGAGAGTGAACTGCGGGAGCAGATGTCAGGCTACAAGCGAATGCGACGGCAGCACCAGAAGCAGCTGATCGCCCTGGAGAACAAGCTGAAGGCCGAGATGGACGAGCACCGGCTCAAGCTGCAGAAAGAGGTGGAGACGCAGGCCAACAATGCCTACATCGAGCTGGAGAAGCTGGCCAAACGCCACGCAGTGCAAACTGAGAAGGAGGTGGGCAGGAATACCCACACACTAATTCACACACTTATCGCACTCCCAGTTACGCTTATTTATTTGTTTCAGGGCAAAGGTGACCAACAGAGACATATTTTTTAAATTTTAATTATTGCTCCAAAGCTACTGAAAGAAACTATTGGTACTTTGTACCAACATTTCATCTTTTAGAGGAAAATTGTAAGAACTCATCTCACTACTGCCTCCTATTGACACATACAATGAAGTGCAGGAGCAAAACTGGGTCACAATATTTTACTCCCTGAAAAACAAGCTGCATATCTTTATGATTAGCACACAGCATGTCCAACCAGCAAAGAGATAGTATAATCTGTTGATATAAACAGGCATGGAAGCCTCACGAACTACCCCCTCGTCGTTTATCACAAGAAGCAGCATGCATGTGCTTGGCAATGGGACTTTTAGGACAAAAAACTTTTTTAAATTGTGTTTTTATCCAAATATTGACAACATTAGACAAGAAGTCCAACTTTAGGATATTTGTTTACAGTTTTTACCTTTTTGTTTATTATTATTTATAGAAGCATATTGATTATTTTTCATTGTATTTCCAAATTCATACAGAATCATTTCATTTTTCTTCTTGATGTTGATTTAAAATTCAGATATTTGAGTAAAATATCAGAATTTTATGTCAAATTTTATTTTTTGACATAACATACAATGTTATGTCAAAATTTATTTGTCTTTCCTTGTGTGCAAGGATCTACATCTACAACCTACTGACTTAAGACAGACATTTAAACGCCTAATTTTCCTTCCAGATGAAGACGGCAGTCGCAGATGAGAAGAAGTTCCAACAGCAGATCGTGGCGCAGCAGAAGAAGGAGCTGACCACTTTTCTGGATAATCAGAAGAAGCAGTACAAGCTCTGCAAGGAGAAGATTAAGGAGGTTTGCTCTGCTTGTTCTCCTCCGTTGTACGCCTCTCTCCGCTGTGACACACCGTCCTATTTACTGTTTACTGTTGAGTCAACCCTCCTACACGCAAACATGAACATTCAAAACCTCTGAAGTGGAAGTTTTGTTGAGTCACTCAGCCTACTTGCTATGTTCCTACACATTTATATGCACACAAACTGGGAGAAGTACAAATCCATATTTACGCCAGAGAATTCTTAACCCTCCAAAACTCCGAAATGAAGTCCAGAAAGTGTTCCTATGGGCTGGGAGTGTGACGCGTTGTGTTTTCAGTTAGGAGATAAGTGACCAAAATTAGGTCAGCACTGTTAAAGGAAAGCATCGCTGGCAGGAGAAGATATTTTCTACAAAGTGAGGGCTACAACAGAATTAGACACTCCAGAGAGAGGGGATCAGGCTTCAGTGTTAAGTGCATTAGTGTGAGTTGTAGATTACCTCAAAGCCCAAGAAATAAGGAAAATGAAGTGTTTTCTGCCAAAATAAGAAGTTAGCTGGAGCTTGCAATAAGCAGTCCACTAACGAATATTAATATGAACTCAAAGCATTCTTTTGTAAAGCCCAGTTCCATTAGACTACATTTGCTTTTCACATATCCTTTTAAGCTCCAAATTAGAAAGCAGATTTGCAGCAGTCAACAGTCGCCGCTCTGTTTCTCCTCTTTTTCACAGGAGATGAATGAGGACCACAGTACACCCAAGAAGGAGAAGCAGGAGCGTCTGTCCAAGCACAAAGAGAACATGCAACATTCCCAGGCCGAAGAGGAGGCCCATCTTCTGACATCGCAGCGGGTTTTCTATGAAAGGAACTGCCGCGCCTTCAAGCGCAAAGTCATGATTAAAAGGCACGACATGGAGCAGGAACAGATCCGTGAGGTGTGGAAGCGATACTTCCTAGATATCTGCAAATCTGTTAAAACATTCATCACATATGACCTCATTATTAGTTGTGTTGTTGTTTTCTAAAGTGGTTGGTGAAGGTTTAACGTAAAACGGTGTGTTTCTACTGAAAACACTCATTGTTTAATAAGTAGATTATTACTGAGCAAAGCTTGCCAACTATGTCATAATCTAGAAAGCTGACCGGCACTTAAAATCCGGAGATGAGTTTTAGCAGCCAAAAGCTCCCTGTGGGAAAATACACAGACTCACAAAGAGTTTAAATTGAAATAAGGACCAAATGTAACTGTCAGAGGTCAATTTATGGATTTTAAAGTTCCAGGTCTCTGACTCACATATATTTCATAGTGTCTGTTTCTCTGCCTTTCTCTGAACCATCCACCATCCCACATAATTTTTTGCTCTTGAGGTCATTTCTTACTGTATTGTCATTTTGCTTTTATATATGGCTGCAACTAAATGTTAGAAAATAATTAAACAGGAGTTAAACAAGAAGAAGACTCAAAAGGAGATGGAGCACGCCATGCTGATCCGCCACGATGAGTCCACCCAGGAGCTGGAGCAGCGGCAGCTGAAGACGCTGCAGAAGCTGCGGATGGACCTGATCCGCCTGCAGCACCAGACGGAGCTGGAGAACCAGATTGAGTACAACAACAGACGGGAGCGAGAGCTCCACCGCAAACATGTGTTGGAGCTCCGGCAGCAGCCCAAGAACCTCAAAGTGAGTCATCACAGGGGAAAACGTGTTTGCAGTCATCAGTGTGCTGGATATTGTCTGGTGGAGAACGGGTATTTAAGGGAACTGGGTTTCACCTCCAAGATGGCGCAAGCTAGAAGCAACATCCCTTTTTCCTCTCCTTCATTTCTGGATAGGCAGTGATGCAACTTAAATGTAATGAATTAAGATGGGCAAATGGTGCAAGAACACTTTAGAAGTTTGTTATATTTTCGTTTGATTTAGAGAGCAACAGTGTTTCTCGCAGTTCAGTGTGTAATGGATAAACCCAAAGACAGGATTCACACACGTTTCCCACATTAAAATTCAAATACTTTTCAAGCATTTTCAAGGTAAGTTTTCAAACTTTTCCAGCACCACACCGGAGATTAAAAAAAAATCTAAAAAACAGTTTCAATTCACTATTATATAATGTAATTTATTACTGTCAGTAATAATGTCTTGTGATAGTATTTTACATTCTACATCAAGGACAAGGTTAAAGAAAAATATAACAGAATGTTATGTTTTGAAATATCTCTCTCACACACACCCTGTACACCTGACTAGTCTGAGAACAAAACACCAATTTAACAAAAAAGGTTAAGTCTGATTCAACTTCAGACAGAGAAAAAATGTCAGTGTTTCAAGCTGTATGAAAATATCTGGTTTCAATAACATTTTGCAAACGGCCTTGAATCAAACGTTAGGGTTGCACTTTATCACTAAACTGTGCAATTTGAATTTCAAGTACTTCATACCAAACTCAAGTACTTTTCAAACTTTGAAAACACCTATTTAAAATTCAAGCATTTTCAAGGATTCCAAGCGCCCGTACAGACCCTGATAGACTATCATTCTACTTTCATAGTGTTTGTTTCTCTGCCTGACTCTGAACCGTCCACCAGGTGTTGGAGCTTCAGATCAAGAAGCAGTTCCAGGACACATGTAAGGTCCAGACCAAGCAGTACAAGGCCCTGCGCCACCACCAGATGGAGGTTACGCCCAAGGCGGAGCACAAGACGGTGCTCAAGGCCCTGAAGGATGAGCAGACTCGCAAGCTGGCCATCCTGGCGGAGCAGTACGAGCAGAGCATCAACGAGATGATGGCCTCGCAGGCGGTAAGGCTAAAGATTTCTAAAAGCTCTTGGTTCTTTAAGCGATGGAGGAAATATTTGGTTGGCACCTTATTTATTTTCAACCCCTTTCTGCCCGTAATATGTCCTTACTTTCCCTGTCACCCCTCTTTCATCCCTCTCTCGCTCGGTTTCTTCACCCCGTTTCTCCGCCTCTTTCTGTCCCTTTGTCCCTCTCTTTCCTTGCGGTCCACGGTCGGCCCTGTCAGCTGCGTCTGGACGAAGCCCAGGAAGCCGAGTGCCAGGCCCTGAGGCAGCAGCTGCAGCAGGAGATGGAGCTGCTCAATGCCTACCAGAGCAAGATCAAGATGCAGACCGAAGCGCAGCACGAGCGCGAGCAGCAGAAGCTTGAGCAGAAGGTGTCGCTGCGCCGGGCGCACTTGGAACAAAAGGTGTGCTACAGGAAATACTTTAGTCACTTAAAGCCTCTTTACTTGAGACAAGATTTTAACATTCAACGTATTTATTTGTGGTCACATTAAATTAAGCAAATGAAATCTGCAAGATGAAAATACTTACTGCTTACTTATTATACAAGACTAAACACAAGATCTCAAAGGAAAAACACTATTTGACTGGATTTATAAAACAGATGCTGCTGAAACTGCAGCTGCACCTCCCATTTCTCGATGTCCATTGGGTTTTGAGAGCCATGATTTGCCGAGTGGAGACTATTTGTTGTGATTGCACAAACTTGCTTTGTGATGTGTATGTGCAGAAGTGTGCTTTATTTTGTTGAAGCCTTATGTGTAAACTTAACTTCTGCAGTTAAGAAGTTATGTTTACATGTAAATTAATAGTTTAATTATCGAGTAAGTCAGCCAATTTTAATTGGTAGTGGTTGTCGGAAAGACAAATGAGGCTTAAAATAATATAATATAAGGAGAAAACCTGTTAGTGGCTGCATTCACATGCATGCCACACTTTTAAATTTCTCATCCATTTTGAAAACTATATCGCTTTTGTTTCACAATTACGCACTATGTTTGGTGTTGTAATAAATGTGGGGGGAAAAAAAAAAGCTAAAGGGATATGAAAACCTTTGCAAGGCCGTTGTTTAATTCACAGCTGTGAACATCCGGATTCACATCGGCAGCCGGTGTGAACCTGAAAATGTGACCCAGAAAGATATTCGCATGTTTGCAGAGACTCTCACACAGACAGCTTTCCTTCACCGCAGGTGGCGATGACAGTGGCATGACTTCCTGCTGGGTGCAGACAACCATTCTCTCCTACTATCCTAGCTGCTGTTCAGAATCTCAAATCAACCCCATTGTGTCATTTTATCACTTTTTTTTTAATTGCAACTTTTTCAAAATGTTTAATTCAGATACCTAAATTCACGCCAGACGATTTTTACTGCTTTTGTCACCTTATTTTACAGAAACTCCAGCCGCTCCAGTACAGCTGTAGGCTGTTATATGTTTATTCTGATTTGATCTTTTTATCAGTATTTGTCCCATAAAGCGGTTATGAGATCCTCCCAGGTACATGGGTCATCTTTAATGTGACTGTCATGTAAATCAGTGACATGAGATAAAGCGGCAGCAGAGTACTCGTCCTTTCAAACTGACCTACGTCATCGCAGCAGTCTCGTAGACAGCACTCCGACAACAAAGGAAGGGACCTTTGAAATGCCGCCCTCATCCAGTTCTGTTGGGTCCAACGCCTGCGGTTGCTTGTTGCCATCTGCTGGTGACAGCCAGATCTGCAAACCGGTACGAAGATGATGTCATGATTTTTGAAGCACCATTGTGCTCCGGTTCGGTTCACGGTCAGAGTCTGGAGTTCTCTGTGCATGCTCAGTAGTTCGTCAGATTGCCGTATTGCACCAGGCAGTTTGTTTGTCTGCACCTGTGGATGGATGTGTGTGTCGAGCAGATGTGTGTACTCCACTACGGCATTTCTACAACTTTAGAGCAAGGTCTGCAGGTATTTACCGTCATCATCTTTCCTGGTGAATACTATTCAGTAGATATAACACCACAGTGATTACACAACACTGTGGTGTAATCAACACAATGTTTCTACAATAAATACATCATATTTTAATAATCTTTTTATTTATGTTTTGGATCAGCATTGGCTCTGCATTTTAGGACTGCAGTGAGCACTGCAGTAAGTAGGGAAACCGGCAAAAGCAAAAAGCGGCAATAAAAATGTTACGATGTTAAATAAAGACCCGCAGTGCGCTGCAAAAGTATTCATACCCCCAAACTTATTCACAATCACAAAATTCAGTGCACTTTATTGGGATCTAATGTCAAAAACCAACACACAAAGTTCATTACTGAAAAGTGGAAAGGATGCATTCTGAAAACTGTGGCCTGCATTTGTAATCAGCCCCTTTTAATGTGATACCCCAAATAAAATGAGATCAGTTCAAAATGTGTCAGATTGGCCCAGTCAAATCCTATTGAGAATTCGTGGCAAGATTTCAGTACTGCAAAGCCACAAAATCTTCCCAAGGATTTTTGTATAGTTTCTGGTGGAAATATTTTAATTCACTTCAGTTAAGACAAAATAACTTAAAAATAACTTTTCAGTAAGATATATAAGCTTATTTTAACTCAGTAATTCTTAAAAGTACTAGTTCCACGGGTAGATTTTTCTTTTTAGCTAGAAGCAGGAATAATGTCTTAGAAGTGAAAAATATCTGCTAGTACTTTATCTATGCTGAAGAATTATTGACCTAAAACAAACTTAAGTCTTGCTGAAAAGTTACTTTTTAAGTTAATTTTGTCTTTTTTCAAGCGTACTAAGATATTTGCAGTAGTAATTAAGCAAAAAATACTTGGTAAGATTTTTGAAGGTTTTGCTTTGAAGGTCAGATCTTTTCCGTCTAGTCCGAATGAGTTTGAGTAAAACGTTTAGGATCTAAATGTGTAAAGCTGGCAGACACCCCAGTTGTAACTGCAACTGAGCACAAATGCACGCCACACCTTTCAGATTTTAAAAGGCACGTACCATATATGTTTTACTTCTCAATTATACTCTACGTTTTGGTGTTCTGTCATACAGATTATAAAATTCATGGAAACTGTTTTAGCTTTTTAGCGAAGAAACCCCCAAACAACTAAAAACCTCTTCCATTTCTTCCTCTTCCAGATCGAAGAGGAGCTGGGTTCCCTTCAGAAGGAGCGAACCGACCGCATTAAGTACCTGCTGGATCGCCAGGAGCGGGAGATCGACAGCTTCGACATGGAGAGCACGCGGCAGGGCTTTGGCAACCTGGGCACCTTAGACTTTCCCAAGGACGACTACAGATGAGGAGTTGGGGGTGAAAGGTTGCTGTCGTGTGCCGCCCTCGACGTCCTTCTGCCTCAGATCAACCGTCCTCTCCTTTTGCCTGACCTGGCCTGACAGTGCAGGGTTTTTTTCTGCTGCTGACATCCTCATCAAAAACACACAGACGTATGGGGAAAAAAAAAAAAAAAAGCTCTAGATTACGTGAGCCAGTGTGTGTTTCATGGCCGGTCAAACGGAGTCGACGGCAGGTTTTAGACGCCCAAATCCCACCGAAACTTCCTCCCTCTCCTTGCCTCTTGTGGTGTCACAAGATGACAGAAAAAGATAGATAAATTCTCGTAGTTGTCACGTTTTTGTAATGATAATGATAACATAGTCAGTGTTTCTTGTTCTTTGTGCAATGATGACACTTTTGGTGTGACCTAAAAGTGGAAGTCAAGAGAAGGAGGGAGAGAAAAATGAGGGTAGTTCAATGAGCGAAATCGCTCCAAATAAACATGCATTTATGCAAAAGTGATTTTCTTCTCTAAAGCTGTGCAAAAAAATGGTAAAAAAAAAAAAAATCTCTTAAATCGATAAATGAAACAACTGATCCTTCCGCAGCGCATCGTCTTTGCTGCTTCTTTGAACACTTTTTGGTAATAATTCATCAGGACATTTTTAGGACAAATTTTGGGTAATTTGATCCTCAAGATGATTATCATGGTGTACAAACAGGTGCACAGATCACACATGTTATTCCTTCAGGTGAATTTGATTGCTGAAGGTAGGCTGGATCATGGTACTCGCCGTGTGTGTCCTAGTGATTTTACTGCACTGGCAGCCAATGAGAAATAGAGAAATACATGTGACCTGTATACTCCCAGCTAGTACAAAGGGCTTCAATGGGAGGGCAGGGCTGTCTTGTATCTTGTGTATAGATGGATTTATGGAGAGCTTTTACTTATTTTCATATTGTATTTTAACTGTCACACAAATCCAAAAAGAATTTTTTAAAAACGCTTTCTGTTTTTTTCTGCCCCATCTTTTACAGATAGTATTTGAAGTCCTGTCATATATTAATGGAAGTTTCTTTAATTTCTTTGTTTTTCCTTTTCGCTTTACACAACTCTCGAGCTGTGTATTTTCTTGTAAACCAGACCAGTATGATGCTTTAATGCATGCACTTTATTTTTTTTTTTCAGGTCTAAAGAAAGCATGAATCTGTCAGAGCTTTTAATTATATTTGTAAATAAAGTGCTCATCACACAAAGTAAAGAAGTGTAAATGTTATTCCTCTAAACGATGGAACCAGTTTCAAATGGCCATGGCAATAAATTTTAGACAAAATATTAAAATGTATTTCTTTAGATAGAAAAACTGTAAAGAAAAGCTTTTTTAAAATTCTTCAAATTAAAACGCGCATCAGTTTGAAGGTGTAAAAATTATTATTCACACTTCACACTTTATTATTCAGTCTTTGAATTGGTTAGATTTATTTTTACTATTTTGTCCTGGAATTACATCAATAAACTTTTTGTACAATTTACAAATTATATAATACATTTAAGTTGGATAAATTTGCTAAATATTTTTCTATTCTCGAATTTTCTGTTGTTCCAGAACCATGATTCTCAGACTGATACTTGGGGATTTTACCTCCTATTTTTACGATGCAATTACAAAGAACCTCCTAACCTCCAGCAATCAGAGGATCTGTTGAATCTGGTTGATCTTTGTCTAATCAGAAACATCTCAATGTGTGCAGAGAAAAAGATTCTAAAAGTTCCCAGAACAACCTGAAGCAGACAGTGGGAAACTTATTGTTCCAGATAAGTGTGAAAATGTGATATTTTCTAATACCTTGCCCTTAGCAATCCTCAAAATTTATTTAATTTTTTTAATAAAGTCAAATGCAAGCTTAGCAATACACATCAAATAAGTATAACTTTGCTCAAGTAAAACAGAAACTACTAAAAACAGAAGTGCATTGGAGAATTTTTCCCAGAAATGTGAAGTTCAGCACATGAAAGCGAACCTCTACAGTAAGAACTATTATCTAGAAATTTCATCAAACCCAGCGGATTCTTACTTTAGTTGCAAGTCAAATGTATTGCACTTTGGTAAATCATGTGCTTAGTGAGCAGGCTAAGGACAATTTGAAGACAACTAATAGTTTTGTCTTATGTTGATATGTAGTTTATTGCTGCAGCCATAAAACAATTTTCATGGCTGCAGCAACCACAATTTAACACTCAACATCCAAACACCTATTTCTAAAACATTTGAGAAACAGTTATAGAGGATAACTGTCTGCATTTCTAGAGGTTTTGAAATTGGCTTAATGTCAAGAAAAAATGGAAAATGCTGAGTCAATGGTTTATTGGAGGTTAGAACAGGTGACTTCATTTTGAGAAGGAGTCATTCTTGTAACAGCGGTTAAAAAAAAAAAAAAAAAAACATGTTACAGTGGCACAAAACTGTGCTTTCTCTCTTAAATGAATAGAGCATTTCCAGTGGAGGAACACCATGGGATTTTTCTGCTACTAAACACACTTGCTTGCAGTCTTTGCTTGCTTATTTTCCAGCCAGCTGCTCGTAAAGTTTAGGCACATAACTGTCCCACTCTGCCTGGTAGCAGGTACCCGCCACAGGGGCTCCCAGCTCGTACTTCTTTCTAAAGGTTTGCAGCTTGAATTTGCCGCGGCCGTCTCCAGAACGATTGGTGAGGACGGCCTCGGAGCAGGACAGGCTCCCTGGCTGCTCATACACCAGCCACACATACCTGTGCAGACCTGAGGGAAAACATTACAGCAGCTTTTAAAACGTTACATATGGAGGAAAGAGTCTGGCTAATGATTCCGTTGGTTCTGGAAACTGGAGTCAAGACAACACAAGAAGATTGTTGAGGGATTTCCTTACATTTAATTGTAATACTGAAAAGACTTTAAACATATTCTCTAAACACTTTTTAACTAACTGTGGTAATTAGTGAAGCAGCAATCACTTTTGTGCCACAATTGATCATTTCTCATCTACTTTCTTACCTGTGCCCTTGGGAGGACCAGAGCCCACATAGTCAGACATGACACAGCCAGAGGACACATCATTCCCCTTCATGTTGACCACCAGAAAGTGGTGCCACTCTCTGTAACAAAAAAAAAGTTAATTCAAAGAATTTTGTTAATTCTTGACTTCACGCTGGTAGACAACTGTAAGACTCACTGAGTCAAAGAAAAAGGATAAAAACTTGGTCCAAAATCCTTTCAATCTCACCTAAATTTGGGGTCTTTCCTGCTGGGAGCGTCTGGATCGGTCAGAGCCAAAGTGTACAGTTTATTGGCGTCACATCCTTCCCACTCAATAGAGGTGGGTCGATTCTGCACCTGTATGTAATGGAAATTACACTAAAATTAGAGTTCCCATAACTTAATTTTTATTTACTTGCACAGAACAAGAATCTATAATTTAATTTCTCACAAATTTTTGCTGAAAAACTGCCATCTTTCACAACTTCTACTTATGTTTGCTGATTGGCCCAGTAGAAATTCTACCGGAGGAATATAAGTGAATGGGAGAAAGCCGAGATGCGGAGAAGGCAATGGCCAACTTTTTACCTGTTTCTTTTTCTATTTTGTTTCGCTTTTAGAGTAAGCCATTAAAAAAGCTTTTCAAAACAAAGTTACTGTGACATCCATTGGGGGGCGCTATCGAACCTTTTTCATCTTCACACATGCGAAATGTATTATGTAACCCAATTTATTGCGACCAAACAAATTCACACATGGATGCAAAAATGTCTTATAATGTTTAAAGAAAAACTATTTGTAGGAACTGGCCTCAGACTGTGTTTTATAACCCAGCTCCACTCCCTGTTAGCTTAACAACATTTAGCTCACTAACCTGCGTTGGAGTGAGAACTTTGCCGAGCTCGTCGATCTCCAGAGAGCCATATTTAACAGTCAAAGGCTTCGCAGGCTTTTCCTCCACCTCCTGCAGGGCGAGAGACCCGGACCACTTGCTCAGATCCACGGGCATTGTCCCGGTTATATTCTGTTTTCAGACCGCGCTGACTGGACCGCTGCTGCAGGGGCGCAGAAACTACCAGGAGTGCTGCATTCACGGACCACCAGAAATCCATATTAAGTTGATATGTTGATGTTCTTTTAATTGTAATAAATGTTTTGAATTACAAATGAATATGTTATTATTTAGTTCCCACAAAATTTATAAGATAACTGTTTAAAAATGTAATAAATTTCATAATCAAGTCTGTGAGAGTTAATGAATGGCAATACAGTTATTTATCCCTACTTTCTTCATCGCCATCGATGGTGTAAGAAAAGATTAATGCTGATTTTTTTTGTCAGTCACAGATGTAAAGTGAACTAAAATAAACTATTAGAATATCTTATGACAGTCGGAGGAAGAGAAATTGTATTTTCCTTGCAAAGACAAAGCATTTGAACTACAAACAAGCAAAAGACCACCAGAGGGCGCAGTTGTGTCATTTACCACAGGGAATTTGATTCGTTAAAATGAACGTCAATCAGATCGCCTGTCCTGACTTTGTCCCGCCTTCAAACCGCATGCTCCATTGACACACTTTCTGTTTTCGGAATGAGAGCCCTCGGTTTGAGTCTGTGGTCTGACAAAGACAGAACAGTTTCACTGGCCCCAAAACGCATTTTTGTAAATGGAGCACATTATTTAGTTTAAGAAAAATGCAGGAAACTTATTAACAGCTGGATGAAAGTAGAATCTAACCACATATTACAATACAAACGTTTTCTAAAATCATCTTACCCTCTGTATCTTGCTTTTTCTTGTGTATGTGTGTTGTCTTTGATTATTTTAATGATGATTCAGAATAAAGAGCAGCCTATGGGTTTAATTTGGATGCTTTGGTTTTGATATGAGTGCAGTGGCTTTTTTCAACAAGGCACTTTGTATTGTCTTGTTGCTGAAAATGTGCTATATAAATGAAATTACCTTTACCTTCCCAGAAATGCATAAGCTTACGGGGCCATCAGGAGGCAAAATGCAATATAAAACAGGACACCTGTTTTGGGTTGTACACTGAGCTACACTTATGGAAACTTTAGTGCGACCAGTCATGCATGCTTTTGGGTTGCGGGAGGAAATGTCTCTGTGTGCACAAGAAGAAGGGATGGGAAACCCACTTCCTCTGAAACAACAATGCAAGCAACTTTTAAAACGTGCATAAGCATTTGATAATCCCTTATTCAAATTCCTAAATGTTTGTAGATTGATCAGATGTCAACTGGGTTATTCAGAACAGAACAATGATTTGTTAAGATGCAGCTTGAAATCAGTGAAACTCTTCTATTTCTGAAAAATTCCATTTATTTATTTGCAATAAGCTATCTTTGATGGACACAAGACTGAAAACCACAATAATTGTCCAATATGAAAATCTTTCTGCAAAATTTCTATCCAAAATATCTTACGTACCATATCAATGTTTTGATGTATTTGTGTTTCTTACAAGAAATAATTACACTTTTTTTTCATTTTATTTTCTGATCCATTCATTGCCATAATTGATCTTGCAAAGTTAGCAAATGGTTAATATTACGCAGTCAGAAACTTAATACAAACAAATTAAAATTTGGAAATCATTTTAACTGAGATTTGAGATAAAATTTATCTTCAGTAAACATCCATCAACATCATAAGTTTAGTTCATAGCATAAGTTAAGTTCATAAGTTAAGTTGCTAAAAAAATTAGCAACTTCTTTTTAGGTGCTATTAAAAGAAGTTGTATTAATATTTTATTATCAATACGATATTGATTGTGTTAATAATAACAATAACAGGCTTGGAGAGACTTTAGGTAGACTGTCAATTAAGCATACATATATATATATATATATATATA
>NW_006799959.1:3307918-3371971 GCF_000485575.1 Poecilia formosa
AAACTTACAGATAAAGTTAATTATTTTAAAGAATAAATTACCTTTTCTGTCAGATAAAATATGTTCGAGAAAAATAACAGAATCCAGTTCAGCTTGTCAAAGATGATAATTATGCACCATTGGTATCATTAGTAAAAAAAAAAAAAAAAAAAAAAAAAAAAAAAAAAAGATGCTTCTGTCTCTTTAAGCAGGTGAGTCCTAGGTGCGGTTCATTCCTCCCAACGTTTCCGGACCTGCACGCTCTAGTAAACAAAGCACGTCCACCAAATCTCCCGTGGAGACACCAGAGGCAGCTCATCATGTCAGATCGGTGACCTTTGCTGGTACTGCGGTCCATTTACTCTTGTTTATAATGACCTTACGGTAAGCGCGCAGAGGTAGACTAGTCAGACAGATTCGGACTAGAAGTCTTATTTTTCTGAGGGCTATTTCTGACTGAAGGCTATGTAGAAAAGGTAACATGAACATTGTCGCATCTCTAACGCTTCTACAACTGTTTCTTTCTGCGGCAGGTGAGTTGTGGCGACATAGTTCTAACAGGTGAGTTGAAATTAGCTCTCAGGGTTTAACTCCTTTCTTCTCTCTCGTCTTAAAGCGACAGTTTCGGGAAACTTCTCCACCGAAACCGTCCAGTCAGCCGCTCCGGGCGACGTCGTTTTACTTCAGTGTTACACCGGAGGGAATCTAACACCTGTCTGGACAACATGGATGAAAGACAGTCATGTTATCGCCTCAGATGGTGAGCTACATGTGGACTCTTCTGCCAAAGACCCGCGGCTCACCTTGGAGCTTAACGGGAGTCTGAGCATCAGTAAAGTGATTTCTGAGGATACGGGGAGCTTCCTGTGCAGCTCCAGACTACCAGACAACAGAACCATCAACGCACATGTCCTGCTTCAAGTAACCAGTAAGTGGTGGGGGGCATGAAGTCCAGTATGGCTCCAGTCCAGTGGGATTCTTCTGGGCGTTGGTTGCCTGCATTCGCAGAAGCAGCTTTTCAACCAAACTGGTTCTTCCACATATTTGCCTGTCTGTTCACATGACAGCAAGGGAGCTGCATGACTTGATAAAACAGTTGGTCCTTTTTTTACTTTTAACTTTCAGTTTGGAATCTGGTTGGACACTCCCCTATCTGGCTTCTGTAAATCAAAGCCCAAAATTCTAGTAGTTATGTACTGGTTATTGGTATCCGCCATGGTTTTTAAAAATTAAAAATGTCAAAAACTGTTAAAACACTGCTCTAAAGCATGCTGGGTGCATCAATCCACTTCTTTCACTTTTGATATCGATACCGATATTTAAGGTTCAGTATCGGCCGATACTGAAAAGCTGATTGGGTTTTTTTTTTTTTAAATATTTTGAGGTAGGAGATTATTATTATTTTTTGTTTGTTTGAATACAGTATGTGCAAAATTTTCCCCAATCCAAACCACAGCTGCAGGAAGTAGATGCTAAGACAAAATGCATAGTGAACATACATTTTCTGAATGACTATGTGTGTCCTTTTTGTTGCCGTCAACATGATCTTACAAAATTCTTGCTACATGTTTGACTACTCTTTGTCACAGGGTTGGAGGAGTTCATTTGAAATTAGCTGAATCGTTTTTGGGGGGCCAAACTTTTAAGCACATTGCATGTCATTTCACCAGTTTCTGGGATTTGGGCTGGTTTTTCTGGAAGAAAAAAAAAAACTTTGATGTTTGTGATAATTGTCCTTCTGGAGCATTTGGTTGTGTCCAGGTGTCTGTAATCAACAGACCCAGACCAAGAGACGATCGGCCTGTCTGTGTGGGAAGTTATGGAGTTCAGTTAAACTTAAAAATATTGATATTTTTTCTTCGTGATCAATGGCTTCTCTCAGGTGGTATTGAAACAGTTTCCAGACTAAAACAGTTTGTCTCTCCTTTCAGACATTGGCAAAGTGGTGACATATTCAAGTGACCTAAACTTGCTTGCAATTCTTCTTAGGGCTTCCCCTTATTCTTCTTGTTGGCTAATCGAATGAAAACTATCAAGTAAATTTTATTTTGGCAAAGAAAAACTACCAGTTGCCTAGTCTATTATTGCCTATAAAAAGTTAATAGATCAAAACATAACATGAGTGAATATAAATCATCTTTTTGTAAGAATGAAGTTGTTCACATTTGTAAAATGCTTTTATTTCAGGTGGACCGTACAACGTAACTACGGTGATTTACCCAACAATCGTGCTACCCAACAGGACACTGGTCACTGAGGAGGGAAAGTCCGTCTCTTTTAAATGCTCGACAAGGCCCTCCCCATCTCAGCAGCTGAACCTGACCTTCAGTGGAGCTTCGAACAATAACACAAGCCTGACTTTCACGCCACTTCCAATCCTGGAATACACTATAGAGAACATCCAGCCCAGCAATCAGGGAGTTTATACCTGCAGTGCCGTCAACACCGTCTCCAACCGCATGGTCAATAACAGCACTGAGCTGCTGGTGTACTGTAAGTTGCTAGAGTAAAGAATTACGCTGTGATTGATTGATTTATTTATTTATTTATTTATTTATTTATTTATTTATTTATTTTTCATATATAAGAGTTCAACTAAACTCAACAATAATCAAAGTTAAGGTTTAGAAAACACTAGGCCTAAGAAGAGGTGAGTAGAGTACCCAAAAAATAGAGTAAAAAAAGAAAAGAGTAGCACTTCTTCAACATATTTTTACTCAAGTAACAGGGAGATGTAGCCATCCGAGAAACTAATCGAGTAAAAAGGTATTTGGTAAAACAGCTGCTCAAATACTGAGTATCTGACTCATTGATATTTAAAACTTAGACCATCAGGTTGACCAAAATCTAAAGTTATGTGGAAATTATGGTATTTTAAAGTTCAAAATGAAAATAATTTATATAAATAACTTTATTTCAAAATAAAATCAGGCGAAAGAAACATTTTCCAAATCAATTTCGATGTACAACTTAAAAAACATTAACCAGAACTGCAGGTGTGTTTCTGCACCTGGTGAATTTTTGGTTTAAACATGTTTGTTGTTTATTCAGTGAAGTTACTCACAGTGAGTAGAGTATCCAGAAATTGTACTGATGTAAGAGTAGTGACTCTTCATGATAAAATTACTCAGTACAGAGTAGTAACAATACTCCTAAAAATTATTTCTTTCTGAACTAATAGAAGCTCCATCTATCAGTGAGTTAACCACTGTGTGGCTAAATGTCATTCTCTTTTTGTAAACTGTCAAACTTGATATTAATCATAGATTAAGGTTTCTGGAACAAATTACACATTGTTTTGTTATTTGTCGACACAAAACTGGTTCATCCCTTGACAAAATGGATAGTGAAAATACATTTAGTGAAATGGCATCTTCTTGTCTGAATGACTAATAAATCAGAACTCAGTGGCTTTATCAATAAAAAAGCAAATGTCCAAAGAAAAACAGAGCATACTTCAGAAATACTGCTCACGTTTACTTTAAAAAGTATTTAATTTCACCCATCTTCCTGGAACTGGTGTTTTTTTTTTTTTTCTTTTAGAGGTATCAGAGATAAGACGGCTGAAAATAAATGTATGCCTCAGAATCTTATTTTTATACCATTTTGAAAACCTTTTTTCTGAAGTCCTACTTTACGTTGGTGTTTCACCTAAACTCACAGTAAAATTCATGAAGGTTTGCGCTTGTAATGTGATTAAATGCAACCACATCCAGATGGTGTGAAGGTTAGCAAAGTCACAGTTTTAGTTAAAATGTAGCGGGTTTAATAAAAGTTCTTCCTGCATATGCCTCCATTCATAAAAGAAGAATAATGGTTTAGTAATTAAATCATAGAATAAATAATTTCTTGAACTAATCCTGCTTTTCTCCTTGTCTGTGTTTGGGTTAGATATTCCGAGCAGACGCCCCGACTGTATGTCCATGAAAGCGCAGAACTCCTCCAGCGTCCAGCTGAACTGCTCCTGGTTCGGGGCGTATCCGACCCCACAGCTTCGGTGGGGCAAAGACGGAGACTTCCAGGTGACAGACAGCCTCGTCGTGTCGCTGAACAGCTCGACGCTGAAAGACAGGCAGACGCTGACCTGCACGGCCCGACATGAGCTGCTCAAAAACGAAAAAGAGAGATCTTGTTCCGTTACGCTCAGTAAGTACCCTTTAAAGAAATGAGTCATTTTAACCGTGTCTTTTCAGTTATCAATAAAACAGCAAGTGATACAAGTGATCAGTATGCAAGGTTCAGTTTATATTTGGAAAATATGGTGAATTTAGGCTTTAGTTGAATTATTTAAACTCATGGTTTAAACAATAAATGTTGCAGCGACTGGAAGAAAGGTTTGTGTGGTGGCGTGTTAAAGTTATTGTTGATATAAAATAATAAAGGAAGAGTAGGCTTAAGTGAAAATACCTCAGAAATTTTGAGATGAATCTCAGAATTTTTCTGGAAAAATCATGTAAATGTCTGAGTTTGAAAAGTAAAAAAATAAAATGCGACTTTTGCAAATTTTCTGTTTGAAAAGTTGAAAATGTTCAACTTTTGAAACTCAACTTTCTGCGATTATTCTCAAATTTTCAGATTTTTTTTCTAGCAAACTTTCAATGTTTTGAGATTAGAAATGTTCTTGTTTTTTCTAGAAAATTTCCTTGGTTTTTGACTGAAGTTCTATCTACAACGTCCCTTCTACGCTGTCGTAGGTGCAGGACAAGGCACGCTTAACAGCAGCACTCTGTGTTTAGTGTAGATTTCTGAGTATTCACTCTATAGGTGTGGCTGTCATTCCTGCTTTAATGTGTAACAAGAGCAATAAGACCAGAGCTGTGGTTTCTCAGCAATGTTTCCTGTCTCAGTTCCCTCAGTGCATCGCTAGAGTTCCTTCACATTCTGGAAAAGTCCAATAATTCTTAATTAATGGACTGGTTTTCACATTGATTTGTATTAAACAGCATGTTTTTTTTTATTATTTGTGACACATATAAGATCAGAAAACTACTCAGAGATGTTCGTTTGTCCATAAATTTCCAGAATGTTACAAAAACCCCAAGAAAATCAAAGCCGGGATGTTTAAGTTCTGTTTTAATTGTTGCTATATTATCATGCTGCCTTCTGCTGATAAGCTTTATGGATTCGCTGATTTCATTCCCCAGCAGGACGTGGCACCTGCCCACACTGACAAAGGTCCTAAGACAGGGCAATATGTCTTAAATATAAAATCTCAGATTTTTTAAAAAACAAATCTGATTTACTATTTGAATCATTTTTTCCTTAACAAATTACAAATGGCAGAAAAAAAGCTACTGGATTCAATGTCATAAAAATAAATCTGTAAAACACGTGTCAGACATGATGGTAGTTCTTAGACGGGCTACCATCACTCTGACCAGTAGAAACCCAAGTGGTGGGGGAAAAAACCTAAAATCGATTTATAGTCCATCCCTCAAAGTTACCAAAATCTGGTGTGTGTTTGGCCAGAAAACTCAATCTGCCTAAAATCACCATTGGAAACACACTTCATGTCCTCCGTTAAATATGCTGGAGGATCTGTGAAGCTTTTGGTTTGTTTCTGTTCTTAAAACTCTTTAAATTATGTAACAAAGTGAACGGCAATACTGTGACAAAGTAAGTCACATTATCTGACAGTCCAAGAAGTTAATGATTATCCAACAATAGTTTTAGTGCAGAAGACACCAACTCCTCAGGTCTTCCAGACCTTAGTTCCTGATTTAAATGAACGGCCTACTACAAGGCCGCTGGAGAACATGGTGACACACTGATGGACCATTTAATTTTGGTGTGTTGAAACAGGGATGCAGCACAACCACAGACCTTGGTTTAGCATCAGTGATAGCATTTTATGAGGACAAAGGTCACATCTAATGAACAGACTTCTATTAGAATAAATCCTGTTACAGAATCCTGAGGTTTCATTGGAGCTACTTTCATCTGCTGTGTAGATCTCATGTTTCTGCTGTCTGTGGTGCAAAACCAAACCTCCTAAAATCCCTTCAAACAGCCGGATTAGCTCACTTGTTACGCCCACGCTTGGACTTCTAGCACAGAAATGTTCAGCAGAAAGTGTGTGTCGTGTGAGTAATGCATAGTTTGCATGGTGATCTAATGCGGTCTCTCCTGCCCAGGTGATAGGTCATCATTCATGGAGCGATGTTTTGTTTTGTTTTGTTGTGTGAAAACATGCAGGAAGCAGATTTTTATCAAAACTTGTTAGTTTGGAAATATTCAGATATTCTGAAATCTTCAGAGTAGTAGAATAATCTTGTGTTAACATTTCATCTTCTTTTTTGTAACCTTTGACTTTGACATGTGGGATTTAGAGTTTTGCTTAAAGTATAAACACACCCAGCGATGAAGCTGGGTTATTCCTGAGTCATGCAGTGACATAAACATCCTTATCACATGAGGAGAGTTCTGCAAACACAGAAGGGGTGAAACTAAAGTGTGTAAAAGTGTCCGGGCTGCTGTAATCCTATCAGTTTTCATTGACTGATGTGCAAACCCAGACTTGAGCTGAGTCTTTGTCAAACAAATAATCCAAAAGCTGTTTGTAGGACATCTAATCTGAAGGATTTCTCAATCTAAGATTACACTATTTATGAAATGCTTAATGAATTACAGCTCTCTCTCTCTGGTTCTGTAAAAATAATGTTTGATTGAGGCATAATATTTTAGTCAAACTGTTTACAGGTCAGGTGACATGTATAATGTTTGTGAGAAGATGAGCTGCATTTTCTTTACAGACGTGCACAAATCTTTTATCTATATTCTCAAGGGAGAAAATTCAGTTTTATTATTGGGGGACAATAAACAGATTTCTTAAAAGCTAATTGTTTGAGAGGAGTCGGCAAAGTTACAGTGAAATGTAACGTAAAATGTGCAGCTGGAACCTTATCAGCACTGCATAGAGTTTACTGAATAAATTATAATTATTGTGGTTGAAATGGCATAACTAAAATGTATTTAATAGTCAGATTATTACGATAATGTCCTTTATTAGTCTCATATCGCCTTTATGAAGGGTTTGTCATGTGTTCAAGCTGCAGGACCAAAAATGACTAGTATGTGGCAATGCACATGAAACGTGTTGTTTTCCTCTTTAAACAAACTTTTGAGACACATAGAAGTCAGACTAAAATGTAAATGTTTAGATATGAGTTTGGTTCAGTGTCACTCATCTAATCTCTGCTGCACTTTTGCAAAAATTTAAGTCTCTAAATAAAAGCAATTTTTAATGAGTAACCCCACTTAATAAAATTTTAGAAAATCTACCTCATCCTAGCACAAAATCAATCTAGTTTTTTTATTATTATTATTTAAAAAAAGTTAATTTATTTTCATAGTTTCGGTTTTAACAATTCTGTGGTTGCTGGAAACGCAGCTGTAGACAGAAACCCTTATTTCTCATATAGTTTTGGTGTTGGAAGAAACCTTTAGAGACGATTTTGTTTTGTTTTTTTACTTCCAGGCCTCCCGTTCCCAGCGGGCGAACCCATGGTCTCAGTTCTGGAGGGAACCAACGTGACTCTCTCCTGCCGTGAGTTCACCGCAGTACCGGCTGCCAACACCATGTGGAGGAAAGGCCAAAGTCAGGAGCCCATCGTTCCCGGATCCAAGTACGTCCTGTCCGTGGAAGGCCCTGACCTCAAGCTGACCATAGTCAACATCAGCATGTACGACGAAGTGTACTATTTCTGCCGCAGCGAGAACGCGCTCGGTGTCCGCGAGCTGGAAGTCTTCCTCACTGTGAAAGGTGCGTTTATTATAAAAGCATATGTGAAGTTATGTGAAGGGCGTGGCTGGAGTGAACGGCGAGTTGGAGAGATGTAATCTAGAAGCCAGTCGGTGCAGGTGTGGACTCCACGTCTGGAATGCCGACAGACCTGCCGCTCCGCCGTTTAACTGCCCTAAAATCCTGCCATTGTTTTTTATTTTCTCAGCATCATCGTCAGCGTACACTGGAGCGGTGATCGGTGTGTTCATCGCTGCCCTGATCACGGGCTGCGCTTTCATCGTGGCTAAAATACTTTACTCCAGGAGACACACAATCTGCCTGGGTAACTGTTGTTTCTCGTAATACACAGTGTTTGCTCATTTTAAACCTTAGATAATGGACCAGTGTTGGTGTTTGAGACATTGGTGTTTACTAACCTCTTTTTCTATCCTTCTTCTTTCAGGAGGAGGTTTCATGTGAGTATCTCAATTTGGATGAATATCATTTTTTTAATCATAAAAATGTCTCTGCAGCTATCCGTACTAATGCTGCCTGGGGTTGGTTGCATTTTACAGTTCTCAGGATGACGGGGCATATTAAAGTGCAATATTACCTCAGTATAAACTATTAATTATTAACATTCTTGATCGCTTTTGTTTCATGACTAAAAGTCAAATGCTTTCACCAAGAAAAACCCAAGTCTGCAACTTCCAAAACAAACTCAAAAGAAGAAACTTTCTGAAATACTGTCATGCCAGATGTCATAAATATTGATTAATTAGATTGTCAGTAAACAAAACACAAAATGAAAGTGGGTCTAACTGGATTATTAATTGGCAAATGAGAAAAATTAAAAGTTCATTTATAATGACATTATTTCAGTTAGATAATATTCAACACCATCAGCTTAGGCATTTTAAATCAATACTTTGTTGTCTCAGGAATTTGTCTTGTACAATTGGTTCATAGTACAGGAAATACCGCCATGTTTAAACTGAAGGTTGGCAATTTCAAATTCCTGGTTAAAAGTTCACTTATGTATGTCTTAAAAATTCATGAATTCATTACTTTTCTGCTTCCTAAAAATCAAAGCAAAGTGAATTGTTTTCTAAATAACTGGAGGAGAAGCTTGATGAATGACTGAAGCCCGCAGCTGAAGTCGCTTTCAGTGGCAGCGAAGCACGGAGGTGGGAGTGTTATGATATGGGGTTGCAAGAGTGTGGACACAGATTGGCAAGATTAGCAATCTCAGGTTCTGAAGAAGACAAAAACACAGCAAGACGATTCAAAATCAACTACAGGAACTTTTCTAAATGGAAAAAAGTGAAAAAAAAACCCAACCAAGTTTTAATTTGAAAGACAAAGCTACACAGAACAAGATTTTTTTTTAAATGGAGAACAAAATGTAGATGCATTATTAATAGTTTACTTTGACATTTAAATTCTACTACTAATAATTAAATTACCATTTGTTTTTATGTTTTTTATTTTATTTTAGGGGTACTAGCGAAAGCTTACAATTATTTCATTAAACAACAAATTCACAAAAAATTAGTTAATTTATGTGTATTTTTTATCTGTTTAAAGCTTCTATTCTGTTTTAATTTCCATATGTTCTTGCAGCTTTTTATCTGGCAACAACAATACATTGAGATTCAAAGGGGTTTTTTATGAATGAAAGTTTATAGATGATGAAAGGGTTTTGGAAAATAAAAACATCCTGTTACCCAACATTTCCATCCCCCAGCAGTCTGCAGAGCGCTGAGGTGTGTGCTCTCTGATGGGAGTGGTTCTTATCGCCACCAGCTGCCATGATGTGCGCTTGAACCGTCGCCAAACGCTTCTGAGAACAAAGATCGCTTCCCCAGAAAGCCGATAACCAATCACACTTCTAGAAATGTCTGGACGTTTTTGTTAACTGGCATGAATTTATGTTGACATTTCTAATATATTTGTTTCACTTAATTTAAGTTGTACACAACAAAATTGGTTGGATAAACTATGAAAATATTCCAAAATTAAACTCCCAGATGTAACTACATACTTCATGTTCCTTCATATTTGCTCAGTGTCTCAGCCGCAAATATTTCCACATGACTTTCTTTATTCTTTACACTGATGGTAATGAGTTTACCTCCCCTACACCAGAATCTGGCATATAAATCATCTTTAGAAAATGTAAAATACGAATAATTTACAGCTAAAATAAAACAGGAGTCACTTTTAATTTGTTTTCATTTTCTCTTCAATTTCAAACCAAAAGAAATATAGAAATGATATGCTGACAAACAGAAAATGTGTAAGAAAGAACGTTTTTAAGATAATAAGAAAGGACTCAAAATATCCATCCTTAGAGTATTAAAATCTTCCTGTAGCTGTTCTGTTAATTTACTGTTTTTATTTCACATTTAGTCTTGCGTGTTCCAGCAGAGTTTGGAAACATTTGAAGCCTTGTTTGTTTACATCTAAACCTGTTTGCGGCTGCTTTGTGCTTCATGGCTTTTGCTCAGGAATTCCAGCATTTCTTGGTAGGTTGCCACCGACCACAGTTAGTTGTTTGCCTCTCAAAGGCATCCTTGTGCTCAGGGATCCACTCCAACAACAAAGCTTCTTTCATCCGGACAGTTTATTTTCAAAGTTGTGCTGCAATCAAGAATCAGTAAATCTTCACTTCCTTTGGAATTTCAAAACAGACTCATGATGGGTGTTAAAAAAAAAAAAAAGATCTCATGTCCTGAGTTGAGGTTCACTTTTCCTTTTTGCAGGCAAGCAGAGGACAGAGGAGATGTGGTGGACCTGGTGGAATCAGATGATGAGCAGATCTTTCAAGACGCCGTCCCCCGACTGCCTCCTTTAACCAACGGCCGCCACACGACGCTCGTCCAGATACATCGGATCCCTTCCAGTAAGATGTTTATAAGGTTTTTTTTCTTAGGGAATTTTTAATTATATTCACCAATTTGAGTCCAGAACAATTCCTTATCTAAGCTTTATTATCAGCGTGCTTCATAAATCCTAAAACAACACAGTGCTTAAGCTGCGTTTTGCTTCAGGAGTTTGATAAAGTGTCATGTCATAGCTTTCTTTTGGCATTAAATTGCTTCTTTTTCAAAATCTCTATTTCTAAAGCTTAATAAATCTGGTCTTTCTACGCTACACTCAGCAACACTAAATACAGATTCTGCAAAGGACTTTGTTACACCTTTTATTCTGATTTTAAAAAAGTAAAACAATATATAAATGCCAGTGGTTTCGTGTCACTTTATTAAATGCATTGAAACAAACGGCAATATGGTTTTAGTATGTACAGCTGTAGTTATAGTAAACGTCAAATGTACTTTTTTCTGTGAATGTTACCTTTTGGAAATAGATAAGCTAACTAGCATATATTCAAAGATTGTTACACTTTGCTTGTGGCTTGACAGGAAATAAATCACTTTGACAAAACCACAGGTCCATCTTACAGCTCTTATATAAATGTGTTTCAAATGCTAAATATCTGAATTTCTGAATTAGATTGCTGTTTATTAATAATAAAAAAAAGGGAAAATAGTCACTCCATTGGCTTAAAACACAAGTCTTTATTTGGCAAATAAAAGAAATGAAGTTTCCTCTACTTCCAAATCAACTTATTTAGTTCTCAGAAATTCAGATTTTTCTCTTTTGAATGGTGAAATGAGGTTAAAGATGGTCTGTAAACTCAAACATGCTTCCTTGAAGACGACATAGGAACCTGCTTTAAGCACTCAGGTGTTTAGGAATATAACACCTCCCTCTCTGTCCAGGTGACGATCACGAGGTCATCGTTGAAACGCATCCAGAGCCGCCTGAACAGAAAGACGAGCCGATTGAAGAGAAAACAGAAGAATCCAGAGAAGAGGTGGAGGAACTTGTATCATTTTAGGGACAAGATGCTTGAAAATTAATGCGTCATTTCTAATGACATCTGAATTAGACTCCAAAATGGGTTTTTTTTAGCGGTGTTGTACATTTTTGTATGTTTATTTTAAACTTTTTTTTTTTTGTTTGTACAGAATTTTGAATGAGTGACATTAAAGCATGAAATACGTGTGAGGAAACCACCTTTTTTTGTTTGTTTTTCACATTCATCACACACTGTACAAACACTGCCTATCCCAGTTCATAACGCAGATCTTAAAATACCGAAACTTAAAATATGTCACCATCAGTTCAGACTGACTCACTTCCAAAACATGATCAGAATCAAAGCATTTTGATGTTGGGAGACTCTGGGTCAGGCATCCTGTTTTGCTTGGTGGAAAATTTGAATCAGGTTATATAAAAAACTTAAATAGATTTTAAAGTAAACGGACAAAATTTGACAATAAAATTTAACCATATATATAAAAAAAAAATTCAGACAAAATAAATCAAACATTCTCTGAAGCACTAAAATTGGTTCTTATGCTTTAAATTAAATAAACATTGAATACACATCCGTGAATAATTTCTAATTTATTGCCTTAGCTCATTATATCTAATTCACATTATGTACGTTTACCAAGTCCCTCAGTTTGCACATTAAATTTTTAATATGGGATCTTTTTAGTAGGTCAAAGCAAGTTAAAAGCAGTTAAATAATGTACTACACTGTCAAAAGCAGTTCCAGCATAAGAACTAGAGCGGCTTAGATATGAATAATTCATGGTATGTATGCATGTTAGGAGTTGGATGCCAACCAATGTTTTTTTTTTTTTTTTTTTTGCATGTTAGGAGTTGGATGCCAACCAATGTTTTTTTTTTTTTTTTTTTGCTGAATATGCTTACATGACTACAAGAAAATAACTGATGTTAAAACCTGCCACCTAAGACATGGATAGTGGTCATAAAGTGCTGAAACTGGGACTTTATTTCCCTTTTCTTCTTAAAAATTTGACTAGAATGTTCTAAATCCTTTTTAACTAAATTTATGCCATAAATAAAAATCTGACTATTAAAGTCACTTTATTAATAAAACATTGACATATGCATTTGTTAGGCATTGATTGAATTGATTGCAGCTGGTTTGTGTCAGAATTTCTGTTGGCCTTTATCATACAACGCTTCAAGATTAGACTCCACTAGACATAAGCGATAGGTCACATTGCCAAAAGGATATTTTTTTATTTTATTTATGTACTGTATAAACAATCACAGTCCCGATTTTATTACAAATTACTTAAATGAAACATCCTTCGGAGCCTTTAGAACCATCTTTTTTTTTTTTTTTACATATTTTCATACGTCTGTGCAGTTAGCTAACTCTGCTAGCTGCTTAAATTGTACTTTAAAATGTAACAACACATGCAGCGAGTGCAGTCTCACTCTGTAAAACCTCGTTTATCAAGCCAAAGGACAAAGAAGAGAAGGAAACTGATGCTTTTGCACAACAGCTCTGACCTGCAATAGTGGAATGAATCTGTAATACAACTAATATCAAAACCTCTTTGCTTTGGACAATTATCTATTTAATCCTTCACATAATTTATGCATTTATGTCTTTTGATCTCTTCGATGTTTTTGATGTTTTTAATGTTTTTAATGTTTTTATCTTTACTTTTTATCTATTTATTAATTTATTTTAAATGGCATTTTAACTAAAACTCTGAGGTGTGAGAATCCTTGTCAAATGGCGTTTTGACAAAAAATCTGTAAATTCCGTCCTGTCAGGCGACGGGGCCTGGATAATATCCGTGTTAAACAGACGGCGGAGTCCGGCGACGACAGGCGCTTAAATTCTGTAACAAAATTATGTTTTTATCTTTTTATCTCTTTCTCTTTCTTACTGTTTATTCAATGTCACATGCTGTTCTTATTTTTTATTTTATTTTTCTTTAATTATGTAAAGCACCTTGAAATGCCCTGCTGCTGAAATGTGCTATACAAATAAAATTTGATTGATTGATTGATTGATTTACTGTTTGCCATATGGTATCATTTTCAAATGACACCATACTGAGATACTTGAAGTTGATCCAAACGGTCAGCGATCCTTCCACACCGACGGTACTAAAGTCATTTTGTTGGCTCTTAGCTCTACATAGAATCCATTTGAATTCCTCCAACTTCTCCGTCAAGCTCTTAACGCTCACATAAATGTCTGAGTTGCTCAGATCAGGTATCTCAGTTAAACCTAGAATTAAATCAAAGGCTGCTGAGCTTTCCTTTTGACTTTGTCTGCCGTCATGGAGTCAACACATTGTTTTTGAATTCAAAATCAGACCTTAAGCACAACCACCAAGAGAGTTAAATCTTTTCTTTTCTTGAGTCTGTTAAATTATCCAGTTAAACTCATCAAGAGCGTTTAACAAAAATAATATGACTCAGATTAATCTTAGTCATGTTTGTGTCTGAATACTGTTATTAAATCATCGTATCAGGGAGTCAGATCTGGATTCCTTCACCTTCACTCAATACAAGGAAGGAAAACATCTGTGAAAAGACTAATGCAACATATCAAGACATCAGGCAGAATATGGGCACACATCAACATCACTGTTCACAACGTCGCCCTCTGTTTGCTGATTGGTCCGGTTTAACAGACGAAGCATTTTAGAAAAGCAATACAGATTAAAGCAAGTGCCAAACTAATTTAAGATGATAAATATTTATAAAACCCATTAACAAATTGCAAAGATATAAAGAAATAGCTGACTCTACATTCAATGAGAACTTATTAATGATTAATATCAATATTATTATGAGCACCTTTTCATATTGATGTAATTTGACAGAATATAGATAAAGACTGCGTTGATTTGGTTGATAAAATAATATTGGAGCTCTCTGCTGTTTACCCTGAAAGTTCTATTTATGTGGCACTTGTCTAGAGGACCGCATGTGGCGGGCCGGATTTGGCCTCTGGGCCTTGAGTTTCACATGTGCCATTTAACGACACCTCTCTAAAGTTCTGAATATAAAGAACTAAAAGGATATTTCATTATTCTGGATTTGTAACTGATATTAAGGGAAAATGTTTAGTCTGACTCCTGGTTTAGTCTTTATATGGTTGTTTTTGCCTTGTTTTTTTCTGGTGTATTTAAGCTTCTTTTTTTTTTCTTTTCTTTTTTTTTTAACTCGCATTGTGTGAAGTGCATGAAGTTCACATGCAATAAAACGTGTCAACTGCAACCACTTATCCACATTAAACAATAACGGGTGGGGGGGAAAAAACGAAAACGTTTGTTTTTGTATCCTCCTGGGAGGTGTGGTCAAGGCTTGCATTGGGTTACGTAACAATAGAAAACGTGACCACGTCGGGCGACGTTCACAGCCAACAGCACTAAGTGACTCAGGCGTCCGGAAATCAGCTGAACATTTCTTTTCTGACTGGTACATTTTTCACATAGTGAACGTCTGACTTCAGAGAGGAAGGAGCTTCATCTCTTCGTGAGTTGTTAAACTCTCTGGTTTGGTTTTGATGGAAAGGAGCGCTCAAGCCACACGGACAGACCCGCAAGTCTGAAGAATGTGAAGAAGGGAAACGATGTGCTCTACGGAAAGCAACACGGAGCCGCAGCCGACATGTAAGTGCTTATTTGTGAATGATCTCTGAGCGAAGCTCCGTTACCAGGCAGCGCTCCCTGGAGACGAATACTCCAGCAGGAGGAAAGAGCGGAAAAAAAGGAAAGGAAAGGAAAGGAAGGGGTGGAGGAATTGGTCCAAACGACCTGCTGCCCCCCGCTGCGAGATATGAGTCTGTCAAATAGCGATTATGTTCCGATTTTCCATCTTCCTCCAGCGTCGGACCCAGCTCTCCTCCTGGAGCTGAAGACCAGGCGGCCTCCGTCGCTGCTGGACCAGGCGGGATGCGAGACGTGGAGCGTCGACTTCTCCCCGGACGGAACCTGGTTCGCCTGGTCGATGGGACACGGCATCGTGTGGGTGGTCGCCTGGCCGCTGGACTCCGAGTAGGTTCACCTGCACGTCTGTAATCCCCGCAGGACGCATTCACGTTCCCGTAGGACATTCTGACACCTTTGGCTGATGTCAGCTGCAGCCGTATCGTTTAACGCGCTGGTGACTCCCAGGTTTTAAATGTTTGAACTGAATGTCATTTGTGCTTGGAAATGATGCAGAAATGCTCATTGGTTACGCTGTAACCAAAAGGCGCAATTTAATTATAAAATCAGCCAAATATTTAAAATATGTCCTGAGTGGCATTTAAAAAAAATATCTGCTTACAGACTATATAATGTTATATTACAGTAGCCTGAAAAATACTTTACTATTGTATGAATTTGATTATGCTTGGCGTGGGGGCCATTTGTAGCCTTGGAATAGCTTTATATGGTCCCCAACTGCAGATTAATAACGGTATAAAAGTGAGCCTCCAGCAAATGGAGTTGTTGCAGGTGAACTTTTTAAAGTTAAATTGTTGTTTATTAAGAACAACAAACAGTATTTTTATTTTCATTAGCCATGTTCTTTACTCTGATTTTAATATTGAAGTTGAGCTCAGCAGACTTGGGCTGGACTTGTTAAACTTGGTGAAAGACGGCAAAGATTTCAGGAGAAAGTTCTCATTTTTGTTGCTAAGATTAAACGAACAAAATAGAAAACATTCGTCCAAAAAAAATAAAAATAAAGCCTGCACACCCTTCTTTTATTAAGAAAAACATCTGGGACCATTTTCAGAACCTACAATAAATTCCTTTCTACTTTGTTTCATGAACATTAACACATGTTTCAATCACACAAATTAAAGATCTGCAATAAAATTACTTAGCATTTTTAATTGGAAAAATATGGCCATTGAGTGCTTTCAACTTGGTGAAATTCCCCCACAGTGCAAAAAGTTTGGATGCCAATGACCTGATTGAAAAATATACTAAATGTATTAGTGTTTAATTTTATATTTTAAGTATTTCATTTTATTTTCCAATCAGTCTCCAGTAAATCCTGTTTTCAGACTATTGATTGACCCACACCTCAATCAATTCCTATTTCTAGTCATGGGTAGTAATAAATATTTCTCTTCAACCAATGTTCAGATAAAAATTTCAATCATATAAAACTCTTCAGATCTGTTTCACATGCCTTAGTGTAGTTTCCTTAAAAAAACAAAACAAAACAAAAAACTTTTTGCACCTAAATGTGACCATTTTTCACCCCAATTTTGGCAGATTTTGTTGTATTTTTCCCCAGTATGTGCTCATTCCTGGTTGAGTTGGTTAAAAATATTGTACATCAGACCTAATATGATCAGTATTTGAGTATTGCATCTTGAAGAGTTGGTTCGAAAACAAACCGAATGACTGAAACAGTGCTGGTATAAAAGCAACAAAGTGGGCGTTATTAGCTGAAAAACAACAGAAGCAGAATATCACACTTTCCCAGTACACAGCTAACAGAAGCAACTAAAACAGCCTCGCTTCATCACCGGCTCGAGCGGCACACCGCCTACATTTGGTATTCGTGTACTTGATTGCACTCTCGCCCACAGAGAGGGGCAGGATGGAGAGACGGACAGAGCGGATAAGAGCTTCAGCTGTGGTCACCCGGTGTGGGGGCTCGCCTTCGGACCCAGACCTCCCAGGTCGGCGGCAGCGGCGGCTCATCCGACCAAACCGTCCAAAGGACCGAAAGGGAAGAGCACTCTGCTCCTGGCCACCGGCTTGGAGAACGGGGTGATCAAGGTGTGGAACGTGCTGACAGGTTGGTGACGTTTCTGTTTCCTGTGCTGCATTGAGCTTAAAAATAAATCTAGGTCACTTTTTAATTTCGTTCTCTTCATTTCTAGGGAATGCTGTCTTTGATCTCCACGGCCACGAGGGCGTCGTCAGGAATCTGGTTTTTCCACAGAACGGATCGCTCAAGCTCATCTCATCCTCCCGGGACAAAACTTTGAGGATTTGGAACCTGGCTCACAAAGGTACACAATTTGATTTTTTTAAACAGAATACTAGGTCTGTTTTTTTTTTTTTTTGGTATTTTGGAAAAGGAAGCTGCAGCTTTTTCTTGCTTTTACCGACATAAAGCTCCAAATACTTTGGCACTGACTGCTGCCTTCTGTCATCATTTCTCTTTTGTTTTATCTGTACAAACTGAACCAAACCTGTTCTAATTTAGAGCCTCATCATGTTCCCTTAAGGGACTCGTGTTCCCTTTCTCTTCAGTGTACAGTTCCACATCTACGACTCTGACTGTTCGCTCTCCAGGAGCTCACTTACTTTCTTCCTCTTCCCGTTTCAGGTAAAAAGGTGCAGGTGCTTTCTGGCCACAAAGACTGGATCAGCTGCTGCAGCGTCTCACCTGACTGCAGCATGATCGCTTCCGTTGGCAGGTTTGACAGAGTGAGTCGTTTCTTACCTCACATTTGTCGCGACGTGTTCAGATCAATACCAACATTTGCATATGGAAACTCTCAAAGGAGACTATTTATGTATTTCTGCATGCCTTTAAGGCATGCAGTTCCAGAACTGTCTGGAACACAGGATGCGTTACTTTGAGGAAACACACAGGCATTTGAAACCAGATGTTTAGAGACGCTGTATATATAAATACATGACCCGTCGTTCTCACTCTTTGATATTAAATCAGACTAAACCTTTTCAGTTTCAGGTCATTTCGCATTACAACAATTTGACCACCTGGCTATTGCTTGTGTGGAAATATTGAAGCAATGTCCATTTCTGCTTCCCATATGTTGCGACGCATTTCCTGAAGTGCACCAGTCCCTCCTGCAGCAAAATACTCCAACACGATGCTGCTGGCCCTGTACTGTGCAGACTGGATGGGATTCTCTTCAATCATAAAAATGGTCACTGTGGTTTAAAACTTCCCTTTCAGACAACAGAATATGTCTCCAAAAGTTAAACTCGTCATCCCTTTGTTGAAAATGTGAAGTCTCATTACATTTACACTTCACTATATGAATAAACCAGAAGTCCCCTGAACTCTCTGGCATTTGGAAATTGTGTCAGATGACAAAATTGTGGAAGTCCATAAATTTCTTTATATCTCGTTGGTTTTTTTTGGTTTCGTCCACATGCGTGGACACAGAGACTGCTTGTGAACATTTTCCTGTTGCTCTTGAGCCGGCAGTGTTCTGATTATCTGCTCCTGTGTTGTTGGAGGACTGACGGGGAGTTGTGAACTTCGGCGTCTTTGTTCTGTTCACAAGGCGCAGCAGGGTAGAGCAAACATGACACATTCTCAGCTGTTGCTTAAGTAATCCCAGATTTTTAACTCTCTCCAGATTCAGCACACCCACTGATGAACCCAGACTGTGACTGAGTATCAAGTTACATGATTTGGCTACATTGCAATTTATACAGCGATCCCCACTGCTAGGAAAACAGTAAGACTGAGAGATGTCTTAACTCTTCCTGATCTTGCTTTGACCAGATGGTGTGCCTGTGGAGTCTGCGCTCATACACGTTTATCAGGAACCTAAGAGGAGGGACCAATAAGAAGCTATGCCTCCTGTCCTCCTGCAGCTTCTCTCCAGACGGAGCGGTTCTCGCCACCGCCGCCTTCAGCGGCTCCAGCTGGTGGATCGACCTTTGGGATCCCTACACGGCCGAGAAACTGGCCACTCTTGCGTAAGTTTCTACCTTTTTCCTGGGGTCTTGTTGTATTTTGGTGTGTTTAGGGTCTGACTTCTGTTTTTTGTGTGCAGAGATTACTTTGAAGATTATGGGCAAAACCAAATATCGGCAATCCAGTTCTCCCCAGATGGTTTGCATTTGGCAATCGTGACTGATGACAGGCAAGTCTTTGTCAGTTTAATTTGAACGCATGATGATGGATGGTATAATGAACCGGACAAAAGATTTCAGACCGATGCGTTGTGTTTTCACAGAGCTCTGAGAATCTGGGAACCTGGAGAGAAACACATGACAATGCAGACAAAGAGAGACCAAGACTCCAGCGGACTCTGCTGCAACTACCATCCACAAGGGGGCGTTATTGCTACAGGGTAAAACCCAAAATAAAACTAAACAGATGTTCGTGCTGATTGCAGAGTAGAAATGGCATCTATGTAGCTTAGCTGCATGATCTATTGGCTTTAAACCTTTTTTTTATTAAGTTCTAGCTGAACTTAAAAAAAAAAACAGACTAATTTGTAGAGGTAAATATTTTCTCACTGCACTTTAACTGCAATTTTGAAGAATCTCCTTCTCCTCTGTCAGGACCAGAAACGGCCATGTGAGGTTCTGGAGGACGCCCCGGACGGTTCCCAGTTTGTGCCACCTTTGCCGCTCCATAATGCGCCACTCTGTGTCAACGTTCCAGATCGAGGCGCTGCCGCTCCCCAAACGCATCCTGGAGTACCTCACCTACAGAAACATCCCTGAACGCCTCAAGACCTGCTGCTCGTCTGACGAGGAGGACTGGGAGAGCTAAACAGGACTAATAAATCTGACAACTTAGTAACTTTATACACTAACAAACTTGCCTTTTTGTTTACCCATAGGAGAGAAGTTTGAGATTAATGAAAAGAATCTAATGATGTAATCTACTTTAGATGCACTAAGGGACTTCATTTATTGCACTACCACTTTAATAAGACGCATAAACTAAATGTTCACATATGATTTGAGTATTACGATTTTATATTGCTAATTTATTGTGTAAATAGGAACTGTAAATATGTTTCTAATTCCTGTGGTATCAAAGAGCAGGTGTGTTTCTGCTTAATTTGCACATGTTAATTGTTAATATGAAGTAACCCCAAACTGGACTAAAGAATAAAGTTTTATTAAACAGATGAAAGAAAAAGACATTTACATTTATCCAAGAATTGTTTTCTGAAACAGTGATGGGTGGATTATTTGATAATATTGACCAGCATTTCATCATGGTGCACATTACAGACTCTTTTCTCAGTTTGTTACTCTGAACAAGAAAAGTCAATAAATTGCAGGTTTGTGGTTTAAAGTTGGATACAAAATATCTGCTTGGGAAGCAGCTATGTTGTCGACTTGCCAGTTTTATTTATTCTAGCTGTGATTGGCTCAGTTTTCCTCTAGATTAACTCTTAAGAGGCTTCACTGACCACCAGGTTTCTGACGGCCTGGAAGGCTGCAACCATGGAGCTCAGCTGGATCTTTTCATTGGTTCCTGCCGCCAGCCGGTATCTGAAAAAGACGTCAAATTACAGGGTGCAAAAGTAGTATTAATCAATACATATTTATGCAACTGTTATTAGATGATGTAATCATACTCACTCTATGTCGGCTAACTTGATAAGCAGGCCCATCCGTATGGCCGGAGGAAAGTCCACTTGAATAAATAAAATAAAAACCACCTTAGAAAACTTTTCTTTGAGTAAGCATGCCAAAGGACGTCATGAAAAACAGAATTAATGGTTTAAATTAGGGCTGCAACAAACAATTATTGATTTAATCGTTAAAAAAAATGTAAGCCATTTTTATGCATTATCAGAAAAACATTAAAAGACACAAATAACTAAACTCGTTTTAAAAAAAATAAATAAACATATTGTTGCCTAAAATAAAATAACATTGCATTTCTCTGGCAAACAGTTGATCATTTGTAGCTAAAGATGCATCTGCAGCTAAAACAAAACAGTAATTTTGCATCATTTCAACGAGGTTAAAGCTGAAACTCCTGTTTGTGGAACATATTTACACATTAAGGATTTTTTATATCTTAAGGGCAAAATGAACATCTTTTGTACAGTTTGGTTTAATTACTGCTCTGATTATGTTTTAGTAAACAGCCTTTAACTGAGTCCATATACTCAACTTAACAATCGATTACTAAATTATTTGACAATTATTTCAATAATCAATCAGATTAATTGTCCAGCCCTCGTTCAGAAGCCTCACAATGATAAAATAATGTCAACTTATGACGCCCTTCAGCCACATTACATAGTTTAACATGTCTGTGAATGTTATTCATTTCTGGCTTTTAATGATGCATTACAGACACTCGACTTCCAGAGTGGACAGATTATACAAAATTCAGCTGTAATGGCTTTTAATAACAAGAATCTGGTGAATCTAATCCAAACTGGATAAATACATCCATACAGCCCTACTAATATTTGGTAAAGTCTCCCATACAAAGAAACGTTTTGTAGCTATAAACATAGTTCTGGACACAATGTATGGATCTATGGGTGGGTTTGATAAAAGTAGTTGGTTTCTAGAGCTAGCAGGCAATCATACTTTGTAGGATTGACGTTATTAATGGGCAAATCAAGCTTCAAGCTTCAAAGGAGCCACCAGACCACTTCAACCAATTGTTTCAAAAATGGGTTCATTTCTCAAAGCTTTAGCTACAGCGACCTCTGCTGGCAAAACATACCTGCAATCCAGTGGCAGATCAGGCAGACTGGGCTGAGACCTTTGATAAAACGAGCATTTTCCCCCAAAAAAATGTCAAAGATTTTTTTGATGCACAGTGTGCAAACAGTACAAAAAACTACTTTAAGCCAAATTTTTGGCTAAACTGTAAGCATCCAGACAAGACTACATGTCTAGAAGCTGTAGCCTGAGCGTCAGAACAGGGAAACAAGCTGTTTTTAACTGACTTTAATGTCTTGGTTGCTGGTGTCAGTTGGTATTTCAGAAACTGTGATTCTACTGTGATTTATACAAACAAAAAAGTATATTTTCTTTAAATCTCAAGTCTCATTTTGCAGCCTTATCCATTCTGAACCATGTTTTTTTTTTTTTTATCGTGTTTTTGGAATACCCAAGTTGTATCTAAAATGTCTGAGAATACATGTGAAGAAAACAGTTTTCTTGTACTCTAAAGTGGTATTTTAAACCGTTTTGTAAAAACTGTTTTATTGTCCAAAGGACATTGAACAAATTGATAAATAGATCCCGATTAGATCGTAGAATTTATTTTTGCTTAGGGAGCAATAGGAAACATACGGATCCAGACAACTTACCTCTGTGGACGAGCAGATGCACCTCAGATAGAATATCATGCAGAGCCAAACCCTTCAAAGTCTTCAGCTCAAGAACCTCTTTAAAAAGTGTTAAAGAACTGTTAAAGCAGAAATCTTCCAAAACCTAATAGTAGTGAATAAATCTAAAATTATAGATTCTAACTGGCCTATGTATCTAACTTTTTGCAAAGTAATCCTTTACTTGAAGCTACTGAATTATCTGCATAATAATAGGAAAGGATACGTTTATAAGCTGAAGTGAAGTCTTTGTTGAGGCACCAGTCGAGGATATTGGCTATGTCAGAGCGGAGAGGATGGCCGGTGCAGGTGTAGACCGTGTGCTCTGTGACCTTCTCGTACGCCATGCTGGTGCTCTGAAACCACAGAGAGGCAGAGCGCAGTCAGCTCAGGTTGCTCTCCACCCGATACAATCCACAGTCCAGTTTAAAGCCGCCTGACAGCAGCAGTTATCGGCTTCAAGTCGTACCTGCAGGATGTTGAGTGATCTTCTCATATCGCCTTTCGACAGAGTGACTATGGCGTTCATTCCATCTGGAGTGATGTCAATGCTGATGAACAAAACATGAAAATTAGGTTGGAACAAGTAGTGGTTAATTGGGCAACTGAATTGTCGCCTTGCAATGTGATTGCTGCATGTCTGTGTTTCTGCTCTGCACTGATGTGCTGTATTATAAGTAGTCTGTTGTCTTTTTAGTGTTCAATACAGATGCACAATATGTACAGAAAAAAAATCATCCTATTCATTTGCACATTCATTGGACTGGAGAAACGCTATTATTATTTCTGATAACTGCAGTTGAACCTATCACAAAATGTAATTAATCAATGATAAATAATTATAAAGTAGAAGGAGCTTCATTAACAGCTGTTCTTGGTCAGTATTCTTACATCTTTTGAGCAGTTAGGTTCTCATAAATGTCGAAGCTATTAACGAAACAGCGAAATCAAGAAGTTTCCTTACTTTTCCTTCTCAATAACGTGCTCCAGTCGAGGCTTCATCTGGTCCGGAGACAGCGGGCCGAAGCGGAACCTGGTGCAGCGAGACTGCAGGGCTGGGATGATCTTGGACAGGTAGTTGCAGATCAGGCAGAATCGAGTGTTTTCTGTGAACTTCTCAATGACTGAGACAGACAGAGAGAGCAATAAGAAAAGGGGAAGCGAATATCAACATAACCAATAAAAGAAGAACACGAGAGAAGAACATGAGAGAAAAATGTTACCTTTAACATCCCAACATTTTCAAAGTCATATAATGTCAGCCTTTTTTCAGAAACTGCACTTGATTAAAGAGTAACTAAAGCTTTCTCAACAACATGACACATTTTGACAAGCAGATCTGTCAAAATCAGACACAAGATGTGCAAAATTTCTTTAACATCTGACATCAAAATATAATACAACTGCAAAGTTTTGGAGTAAACAAATGTTTCCAAAATAAAACGTTTTCAACTTTAACCCAAATTAGTGCTTAAAATCTGTTCAATGTGCCACTTTTGAGAAGCGACACCAGGTTAGCAGAGCAGATACATTTATTCACAAGCAGCCAAATTATGTGTGTGTTCAGTGAGCCGTGTAAGTTCACAGTAGGCGATGCCTGGGAGAACAGATGGCTCACCTCGTCGCAAGGCATTCTGGGCATCCTGGGTCATGGCATCGGCCTCATCCAGTATCACCAACTTGAAGCCCTTTCTGGAAGATAAGAGGGATGCATAAACGGGAAGCAGCTTCCACATGCAGACATTCAGGAAATGAACCAAATCAGAGCTTTTGCTTTTTGAAGTAGGGCGTGTTGCTTACTTGAAAATAGTCCTGGTGCTGGCAAAACTCAGAATAGGACCTCGGACTACGTCAATCCCTCTGTCGTCTGATGCATTTAGCTGCAAAATATAATGAGTTCAATTAGAACATAAACCTAAAGAGAAACAAGGTCTCGCTGCAATAAAAGAAACCTTCAAACTGCAATAAAATAAAATCTAGTAATAAGGATTTTAACGGCACCTCCAACACCATGGAGTTAAACTCTTTGTCCTTGTACAGCTGCCTTGCACAGGCGAGGATGGTGGAGGTCTTTCCTGTTCCAGGAGGGCCGTAGAACAACAGGTGGGGAAGCTTGTCCTCGCTGATGAACTTCTGGACTAAAGACAAGGAAGGAGCAAACAACACAAACAAGGTTATCAGTTTAATACAGACAGTTATTCATTGGTTTTGACTGTCGTGGAGCGCTCATACTCACTGGTGCTCAGAATGTCTTTGTGTGAAACTAAATCATCCAGTGTCTGAGGTCTGTATTTTTCAACCCTGGAATGGAAAACGGATACAAGACTGCCATTAGTATTTATTAATTATAAGCTTCTATGACAACTTTAATATGGAAATGTTTGGAAAACTTGAGGTATCGATTGCAACAATAAACTAGAAAGCTGTAAAAGTAAGCTGATGCAAATTGTCTATTTATGCCAAACACAGAACTGTGAAAATAGCTATCTCCCTGAAAAAACATCTCATTTAACTAACAGACCTTTTTTAAGTTTAGATTTTAGTTTTTTAAGTTGCCCATCTAGAAAGTAGGTGTGGGCTTTTATTGTATAATTTATCGTTTATCATGATAAATTTGACAAGAGATACAAATCAGACTTCTTTATGTGATTGGTGTCCTAACAAAGTGTATTACACAAATGTGAATATTTGTCAAGAACAGTGTTTGTGGGGCTGTGATTGAAAATGTATTATCCCTTTCTTTATATATATATATATATATATATATATATATAAAATAACACCTATTAAAATAATAACTAGATATATTCCAAAAGGCCTGGTAAAAACTGTCGGGTAGTAAATAATCACCATGCATTTCTCAGATGCAGAGATCCAACGCATTTTTCTATTTCAAAATTTTAAACTTTTGCAGATTCACTTTTCCACATCCCTCGGAGCTATTTTGCTCATTTTTATAGTATACATCCGAAGTTCACTTTGAATATATGGTAAACAATTACCAGACGTAATTAGACATTGAAGGTACATAAATTCAATTCCATATTTCTGCAGGCTGAGTGGAAACATTGCAGACCTGCTGACGTTTGTTCCTTTTCCTCAAGTTCGAAGCAAAACTTCTGTACAATGTGTCAACCTGTACCTAAAACCCAGGTAATGCTTCATGTGCTTCCATATATGTACGTATAAATATTTATACCCGTTTTCTAGCAGAATATTTCTTTTAACATCCGGCTTTTATTCTAATATCTAAAAAAACAACAATCTTTGAACAGTGAAGACATAACATAATCTGATGAAGTAAGGAGTTACCGTAAAAACACACTGTTGATGTCAGCTAGCTAACGCTAATAAACGTAGCCGTATCTGCCAATAAACATAGACTTTAAGCTCACCATGGTAGGTTTCTGGTCTGTAACTGCCCTTTGCTTGTGGACGCCATGTATTTTGGTAACAGTTAAGGAGAAAACTAGATCAAATGTGTCCTCTTTCGGAGTTTTTTGGATACGTTTTACTTTGACGATGGCTATGTTTGCCGCGCTCAGCAAAGAAACTGGCGTCTAAACGTCATGCCGTACAACCAATCGGGTGACGCATTTTGGTCTCAAATGGGCGGGACAACAGTTGCACGTTGCACGCTGTAATAAAATGTAAGGGAGAATTGATATTCACGCAAAAGTAATAAATAAATACAGAAACGGCAAATTTACAACATATGAAAAACAATGTTGAACAGTTATTAAAGTAGAACGTAAAAATTAAAATAAATGTTCAGGTGATTATAGAAGTTTAAAGAAAGAAAGCTGAGTTTTAATGACTCATGAGCTTGTTGGTAGAAGTGATGGTTATAGTCTCACAAAGGATGTGTGGTAAATGCTTCTCTGTGCTCTCAGGATGCAATGGTATATCAATTAAGTGATTATTTATTTATCTATCATTATTGCTATTCTATTCCACTATGTTATTATATTTGCTTATTATATTTTAAATACTGAAGTAAATTACTTCCCAGTTGTTTTATTTATTAATACTTATTTAGCAGAAACAAATTATTCTACAAATAATTTGTAAAATAAATGAATAAATAAATAAATAAATAAATAAATAAATAAATAAATAAATAAATAAATAAATAAAAGCAAAAANAATAAATAAATAAATAAATAAATAAATAAATAAATAAATAAATAAATAAATAAATAAATAAAAGCAAAAACAAACCTCTTTATAAAGTATTTTTTCGGGCATTCTAAACGTATTTTTGATCAAAAGTTTAGAAAATAGCCCAGTTTTACGTCCAGTCCTGCAGACTGAGGTCTTCTGCTGCACTTTCTCTCGCGAGAGCGGCCCCTCACGGCTGTGCCTGGGCGCTGCGATGCTGTTGCTGTGGGTTTGATTGACAGGAAACATGTCGGTGTGGTGGGAACGAACCGGGATGCAGCTGCTGCCAAGGGAGACCTGCATTCAGTCCACACACCAGAACCTTTAAACCAACAACAAGGCTTTTCCTCCCGATCCGTCTGCTTATGATGCGCTGAGCAGCATCAGCTTTCTTCTTCTTTTTTCTTTTTTTTCTTCTTCTCTCTAACAACCATTTGAAAGGAAGGGGGCACCCGATGGATGCTGCGTCCAGCCGTGTAGTCCCGCTCGGTGTCTGTACATCGTGCTTGATCTAAGCATCCATCCAGAGACACCTTGATGATCCAGCAGGAAACTACGAGGACTGTTACAATGGAGTCGACTCTCTCGCGGCTCAAATAAAAAACCTGCAACATCTCGTTTCATGGCGTTCTGCAGGTTGCTCTGCTCCATGGGCTCCTCCACATTTCTTTTTTGAATTATTCTTATTTTTTCCCCTCTTCCTATTTTACTTCTTTGTTTATTTTCTAAGTGCAAAAAGGGAAAAAAATATAACATCCATCGGTCGCTAAACTATGAACGAGGAGATGACAAAAAGCGAGGAGCAGCATCTGAGTTTGCAGAAAGCCTTGCAGCAGTGCGAGTTGGTGCAAAACATGATAGACATAAGCATTTCCAGTTTGGAGGGTTTACGGACCAAATGTGCCACATCCAACGACTTGACACAAAAAGAGATCCGAACGCTGGAGGTAAGCACCGTTTTCCCCCCAGTGTACCTCCATCTCCATCAACACACCGTGCTATTTCTAGGCCACTCTGCATATTTATATGTGCTTGTTTCTTCTTTTTTTTTTTTTTTCCTCCAGCGGGGCAACATGGCATTGTGCTGTCACTGTATTAATATGCAAAGATTGCTGCCAAAGCCCTCTTTGCTATCTGTTTTTGTGTGGTGCAGTAAATCAAGAGGCCACGGGGCTGCAGTGGGCTGTTAGAGACTTGCGCATTCTGCAGGTGGCGGGGAGAGAAGGTGGCTCTCCTCCATCAGAATAATATCTGAAGCAAGGCAGCCGAGGCCTATAGGCTGCCCGTGTTTACAATCCATTTCCAGCACGCCAGCCTGCGCATCTGCTGTATCACGGCGCATCCAGACCCCGGCGTTATGCAAGGCTGGCAGATTACTGACTTTGTTACAAAATATCGTTATCCCTTAATTGGCCCGTGGGGTATTCCGTAAATTGCGTTACGTAATACCCATAATACCTCGATGTTTTTTGTTTGAGACCACTTAAAGCAGCCGGTGATGACAAGGACGTTAAAAAGCATGCCATAAAGTGCGATAAGGTGAGTGGAAAACTCACCATGGAGCACCGCGGACCGCACAGCATTAAGGACCTGTGAGAATGTTTCTGGGTGATGTCTCAAGAGATTAAAACAAACACTATTAAGTGCAATGAGGTGTTCATGAAGTCAGCACCGAGAATCTGTGTCTTTCATCAAAAACACACTCAGTCCCAGTTGGATTATAATTGAGATATGGCACTAAAAATAGCCAGCCATAAAGTCACCTGTGAGTGCCACACATTGATCCCCACAGGAATATGTTACAATACACACAAACATATTGAGATGCGTTACGTCTGAGTTGTTAAGTATAGAGGTGATGAAAGAGGAATGCTTTCCAAGACAAAAGAGAACCATTGTTAAGTGAGTGCTGCCAGCACTTAGCAGGCAGGCTACAGTGTGAAGATAAATGTTCACCGTGTTCCCAGAGTGTCTGGCAAAGCATTATGGGTGTTGGATTTGAGCTTACACTTATCTCACAATCTTCCTTGGCAGATCATTTTGAAATATTTTCTTAAAGATGCTATTGATTGACCTGTCTGTGCCACAACAAAAAGAAAAGATCAAACTTGAGAACATTTCTTGGACTCTGGATGACTTTCCAAATGAATTTAAATATGTAGTTATTATTGATATAACAGCAAACACATTTATTTACAGCCCATGTAAAACAGATTTAAGCTAAAGCGACATTCTAATGTAACACTTTATTCAGCTGTTTTAAGACAATAACAGTCTCATATAATATTTCATATCAGGTTACTGGCTTTCTGTTAAATTTAGACCTGGGGACTGAGACGACTATGGTGGAAAGTTAATGTTGTGACTGGTGATGCATTTCTGTTAATTTGACCACAAGTATGGTGAAAGATCTTATGTTGGAGCATTTTAGGGCTTTCTGGCAAAGGGCAGAATGAAATGTAAAGTTTCCTGCTATTTTAAAGAGTTTATCAGTTTATTTGAAACTATAAGAAGATCTCTAGCCTTTTGCAAGAGAAACAGGCCCGCAGCATCATAGCTTCTCTCCTGTACTGAACAGTGGGCATGAGGTGTTTTTCCAGAAATTCATCTATTCTACACCAGATATGCAATGCGTTTCAGCTACTAAATAAATACATTTTGGACATTTTTAATCTAATTCTCCATTATATTCACTGTATGTTGTGGCAAGATAAACTTTGGTTCTTGCATGTCACAGTTTGATGTGTTTTAAACTTTTGGATTATTGCTCTTAATGTATTTACAAATTTAGCTGAGTAGCTGCTTGCTTGTAGCAATTTCCTGACATATGATATGGGGATCAATGCTCAGCTAGTCTGTCTTACTTGAATTACATGTTCTCTTGTGTTTTTCCTTTTGGAGAGCAGCTAAAGGAAACAGGCATTTAGCTGCAATGTAATCATATTTCTGTCTCATAGAAACTCAAAATCAAAGTTTGTAAACCATCAGATCCACTTAAAAATGTAGATTGTAAATTAAACAATTTCCTCAGTTATATTTATTTTGTAGGAATTATTGGGTAACACCAATTGTTTTTTTTATTTGTTTTTTAAGTCACTAATTTTGGAGGTATGACATAGTAGGAAATACTTGATTTTGTGTTGAGACGACATAACTTGTCTACATCAATTTTTTTGCCTAAAACTTCTTAATCTGCTGTATCTTAGACTGCCATTTATTGGGGTATGTTGCAAATTGGATTCTGACAAATAATAAGCATTTCACAAAGCTTAATTTGTGGACTTTATAACCATAAAAGCCCTGCAATTACTTGCCCATCTATTCCATATTCTTGTAAGTAGAATGTTGTTGATTTTAGGCACAAATATGCAGGCATCTACGTAGATTTTATAAGTTGTTGTCATACTCAGTTGCATATTTCTTTCGATAAGAGTACTTTTTTTTCTTATGTTGTAAAATCTGCCCGTACAGTCTCTTTTTTTTTTCTAATTTTTAAAAGTATTTTGCATAGTATCCATCCATCAATCCATCCTGCTACTCTTTGTGGTCTATCTCTAGTGACTTTTGGGTGAGAGGCATGGACAGTTCTAAATCAGGTTTTAAAATACTTTTTTAACTGTTGCAAGAAAAGTTTCAGAAGTTTTCATTAAAATACACAAAAAGGCAGAATGCGTGGGTATAAACTACCTGTGAAGTTTTACAGGTGAAGAGTTTCAATAGGAAGATATTTGCTCCAACATAGAGACACAGGCCTCCTGCCTCACATTAATGTGACATACATTTCTGCTGACTGCAAAGGGCATTGATGAAAGCCAGTTATTTGTTAGCTTTAAGTATGTCCAAAACATTTATGATTTATGAATTACTTTACATGTAATCTGTTCATGTCAAGTGTTGTTGATGGGTTTGCTAAATACAGTAATGTTTTGGAAATTTCTCCAAACCTGTTGCAGTAATAGTAATCTTAATTCTTCTTTAAAGTTATGCTACAAAACTCACAAATTTTTCAAGTTGAGTAACTTTGAATGTGGAGCATCTGGTTCAAAAACACATTTGGAAGACTTTCAGTTTGGTCATGCGTCTGACCTTTTATGCTTGACTACTCAGTGTGGCTCAGCAGAAAGTCCTAGTTCTCAAAAGAACATCTTTTTAAATAAAGTGGAGTTAAAACCAATCGAAGCTGATGTTTTGTAGTCTATAATCAATGTAGCATAATCCATACCAGGTTTGATTTTGGGATGCAGTTATTTTTGAAGCAGAACACAATGTACCCCTGGTGGCCTTAATGCAAAAAAAAAAAATAAAAAAGTAAACAGCACAAATGAACTAGATAACTTTACTATCTGGTTTAAATTTGAGCCATTTAGATTTTAAATGAGAGATGATTAAATGCCTTGCAGATTTCTTGAAATAGCCCTTTAGATTGGCTGTCAACTGGAAGATAGAAGTTTTATCTTTAGTTCTGTGTTTTTGGTATGAGATACAAATCATAAACTGTGTTCTAAAGAATTATTCAGCATTGTAAAATTATTACCTTCAAGTTCCAGCTGTGCATATATTTTAGCTAATAAACCACAAGTGAAGCTGCAAGTATGAAGGCAACTTTAGCCTTGTCAGCTTCTTCTAATTCTTATGAAAATGTATTGTCTAGTCTGTTCCCATTTATTTTCTTCAACCTTTTTCTCAAAATACTGCACAAAAACTATTTGCAAAGGGTGAGGATTTCCTCACCTTGAATGCAGCCATGCCAAGTTGTGCTAACTGCAGCTGACTTGTGCCTTGCTAGTTGGAGTTCACGAGTCATGAGAACGATTGTTGCCTTTTTTTATGTAAATCCTGAGATCTTTTCAATTGTTTTCTTTGTTATTTGTGTTTTTTGTTGTTGTTGTTGTTGTTGTTGTTGTTGTTGTTGTTTTGTAATACTGTGATGTTAGAACTAAATTTAGGCAAAAACTTCATCTAGCATTTTGCCATCTCAACACAGGCTAAACAAAAGTTGCAGTTATTATTTGCTGATGGTAATTTAATACAATTTAATTTAGTATAAATAATCTTACTACTGATATTAAGACCCATTTGTTTGTTTTTTAGCTACTACTGGGGAAAAATAAGTCCATACTACAAAATAAATAAATAAAATAAAATAAAAGCTGAAATGACAAACCAACCAACCAACTAAGCAAACAAACAAACAAAACTGCCAGTTTTGAGAAAACCAAACCTATTGTGATTTCAGTAATCATTTTACAAAATATTTTATGTGTTCACTATAAATAGTCAAATATTAATCTACCATATGTTAGATTAACATAGATTATGTTAGATTAGCAGTTCATTCATTCGTTTTGCCAGCTGGTTGTTTCTCAGAACTGAGAACAGTTTTTGACCTCATATTTTATTTATATGAGGTCATTTTTCTTTTCAGTTTTTTCATATATAGAGTACTCCATTTGTTGTGTTTCCTTTGTGTGTGTGTATATAGGGATGACTGATGTCCTTTCTATGTTCTCTTTTGTCTTTTTAAGTGTGAGGAACATTTAAATTGGTGACAGATATCTTAAAGTGTAAATTACACACAATTTGTTCTTGATGTATTGCTGTTTTTATCCAGGTTGCAGAATAATTTGAAATTGAAATTTTTTTGCAATAATAGGAATTTTACAATAACTAAAAAGCTTTGGTCGCATTTAGATTCTGTTTATGTCAATCATAGAAGAAAACTGACATAATTTCCACCCACAGTGACAATTTTTGACTGTCACATCCTGTTGTTGGCTACAGCTCTTTTGTTATTAAATTTAGACTACAGTCCCCCCACGTTTCAAAGATTTAGGAACAACTAAAGCAACGCCTGAAAAACATGTCCAAATGGTGAATGTCTTTTTATTAACATTTGTAAAAGTGTTGTTCTCAACTTAAAAACAAAATAATAATAAATTATAACAATTTAATAAGAGTAAAGATTGAGTAAGAGCAAATATATGCATTTGTGGAAATATAACTATAAAATATCTTAAAATAAAAGTTAATTGAATCATCTATCGGGTTCAACCCACATTCCAATTGTACAATAAACAGCTATTGAAAAGCTTTGTTTTAAAAAAGAAGAGAATTAAAAATAAACTATTCTGTCATCATTTGGAATACTGGATTAATATTTTTTGTAAAATACTACATCACCTTTTTAGTTGCACTTGCTGCTTTTTCTTACAGATAAATATATATATTCAGAATATTTAAGGAATATTTTTCTATTACTTTGCAAATACATTTTACATCTGTTCAAGTCTGTTTAAAACTTAAATTTCAAATTTAAAGAGTTGGAACTTTGTGACTTGCACTATTTGACTTTGAGTGGAAAGAACTGAGACTTAATTGTGACTTTGTTCCGTTCCTCTTGTCCAGTTTATAGCAGATTGTTTGTAGTATGTTGGCTTTCGGGAATGACATTTTTAATAATCTTACAGACAAATGTATGATGTTGTGAAAGGACTTTGATCGAAATTACCCTGAAAAACTGGAGATACATAGAAGTTTGTTTTACAGCGACTTCATGTGCCTGTTTAGCCCCAAGGCATATGTTGACATTTGCACTGTTCTGGTCCATATGCACTGCCCTTGTCACCAACATTTTCACTTTAGTTGTTTTCTATATATCTTCTTAGGGACATTTTCCTCTTGGTGTCAGTAATATTGTGTGGAAAGCTGTGTGTATGAGGAAATACATGATATGATATCTGGTTTTGTCATAAAAATACCAAATGTTTGTCATCAGTCTCAATATTTAGCATTTTCTTTGAACACAAAAGTGTTTCCATTGTCACCTAGATGTCTGATGTGTTACACTAGCTTCCATTAGCATAATTACACATTGTTGGTGGCATCCCTTAGACACATGTGGAATACAGTTAACATACTAAATTTTTTACAAGAACCTTTCTATACAGATGGAGAAATGTGATATAATTATTTTTAATGCACAAATTAAAGCCAAATAGGATTTTGGTGTTGCAAAACAGGAGTCTGAGTATCTTGAGGTCTTGTTCATAGGTGAGGGAAGATTGATAGGAGGCCTGAAAAACAAACAACAAACAAAAATACTGGTTATCAGGATTTCCTTTGAGATATTTACACTCTTGCTAGCAAAATGTAAGATGGAGCATCATGAGTGACAGTCATTTTTACAACAGTGCTTTAAGAGAGAGTCACCTTAGCAAGCTTCTTATTTATCTGATTCCATGAAGCTGTGCCTTAGATTAGGATATTTTTATGGTTCATTGTTGAGTCCATCAAGTTCAGTTCTTCTTCTGATCAAGTGGTCTGCTCTACTGCTAAAGCTAAAAACCTTTAACACTGGCAACTTTCCAAATTATTCAATGTCAAAAAATTTACATGTGATAAAATTCCAGGCATGTTTCTTTGACCACAGAACCAACTCTACACATCTTAGCACAATCAACGAAATCAAGAAGACAAATTTTCTAACAATGCTTCATTCATATTCAGTTCCGTCAGGTGGACAAAACCCTGGCAGAGATAAATTTCAGATAAACTTTTAGGGTCAAAGTGGAACCATGGTGATTTTTTTTTACAAAGGCTAGGAGGAACAGTTGGAGCATTGTAGCTCAGGGGGATGAAAAGTTCATTCTGCTTGAGGCAAACAGGGTCATATAAAGTACAGTCTGACCGAGACCAAAAGAACAAGTAACCTATTTGTACCTTACTTTTGAGGCACAACTAAAGAAGATAGGATAAAAAGTAAAAGTCTTCTGGAAGTTAATTACATACGAGCAACACCAACAAGGCAGTTAATCAAGTTTTAAATTACACCACAAACAGACTCAACAGCTTAGGCTCCATTTAAAAACGTTTCTCTTCGTGAGAGATAATCTGAACATGGTCCTCTTAGGGGTTTGTATGACTAAAAGTGTGCTGGACACCCCCAACACTGGAAGCTGTTGTTGTAGCTCCTTTCTTAGCAAGCTAAAGGAGTTTTTCTATCACATTATAGTACATTTATTAGTTTGAACTTTTGCTCTGTCTAGGGTCTGACAGATGGATGACACTTAACACATGATCTCAATTTCCTTATAATTCTGTGAAACTGATGTGATTTCATGCAGAAATTAAATCACCAGTTGGCATACAATGTTGCAGTGAAAAAAATCACAGATATCACAGCAATTTCATGGAGACCAGACTGGATGAGCAGAAAACAGAATATCCTTTTCAAACCATTTGAGTATTTCCTCTTACACCACACATCTTCCAATAACTTTTAATGCTAGAAATCCTGTATGGAAACACCTGAATGAGTTTTACATCATCTTGAAACACTTTATATTAGAAAGACAGTGTTTACATTGTCCTTGTTAGTGACAGTGTGAGAAACAGAGGATTCATATTTTCACTAATGTGACCTCATATCTTAAAGTCTTTTGTTGTGATTTTATGCTTGGAATAGTTCTTCACCCCCAGGTAGTATTTTAACTTTAACAAGTTTCTTGTCCCAACTTGAGTTTGATAAGAAGGATATAAATTGTTTTTAATATGTCACATTTAATGAATGTCAAGATAATTTCTTTTAAGCTGATACTACTGTTACTACAACTAATTTTGCATTGTTTTAGTGTGTCTCTTATTTTTTTTAATAGGAAATAATACTTATTTCTTAGACTAAAAATACATTTAAATCTCAAGCAGTATGAATAATTTTTACTTTTTTCCGAGATTAAATTGCCTAAATTTTAATCTGTCTATGTCTAGAGCCATATTTTCTGATTATGTTTGATGTGTTTCCAACATCATTTGTGACAAACTTAAACAGTACTTGTTTTGATTTTCTTTAAAAAATGGCTGACATATGGCTACTTCTATTTGTGGAGATCACAATTAATTTTTGTCTTGTTGACAGCTTGAGTTTAACTTATTGATCTCTGCAGTTCCTCCTGCATGGGCCTCTTCTGATTAATGCTCCGGGTTGAAGTCCTCTGCGATAACATATTTAAGGCTTTGTTCCTCATGTTTCGATTTAAATTTTGTGTTGTATAAATATCCGTCCATCCGTTTATATGTTCATCCGTGCATTTTTTCTTTTTTCAGTCACAGATCCATCTATCTAAATGTCTGTCCATCAAGCATGAATGACAGAAGAAATGTCTTCCATAAATTGATACTAAACTTTGCTTTTCAAGTTTTTTAAATGAACGGAAAAAGAAGAAACATCTGGAATAGTGTTGAGTTTTGAAAAGTAAAATGGGGAATAAAATAAAATAGATTAAAAAGAAAAAGTGTGTAGGAACTCTGTAGGAGAGATAGTTTGAAGCTGCGGTGGAAGTGACAGCCTGCTGTAGATTCATTAAGCGTTCCAGTTTGTCAGGATTAGCAGAACGGCAGTTGTGGAGCGGTCACTGTAGCTCATTTCCTCGCAGAGAACAGATTTCATTTGGTTCTTAAAGGAACAGCATCGTTGTAGAAAATCAGCAATCAGCTTCAGCCAGTTTTAACAGAAATATGGTGCATGTAAAATGACTGACATGTGTGGGCTGTATTTAAAAATGCAAAACTGAATTAACTTTTCAATTTATTAATAAAAAAACAGGACATTAGTTAACAATGCAATAGATGCCATTGTTCTCACCATCATCTTCACCTCTAGTTAATGTGAAACACATTATTATCCATGTCAAAACATGTAAAAGATGCTGCAAGCATGAGAATATTTGCAGCAAGAAATAGGTTCTTGAGATATTTGCTTGGATATCATTCTACTTATGAACTTGTTTAGCAAGGGTTTTCCCAGATTGCCAATTCTGCCAAATGTAAAAGTCACATTCTCGCCACTAAACGTGTGTAAATGGATGATTTATAAGATGCTGCTGGCAGAAGAAATCTGTGTGTGCAACTGGAGAGACAGAAGGTAAAGATAATAAAGTGCAAAAACCGTGGATAATTGTGGCATGTTGCTGTTATCCTGTAAGTCAGTGCAGCTTATGTCTATACACATGCTGTGCAGTATGTTCCATCAGTTCTGGTTTTCATGTTGCCTTATCAGAGCTTTATAATTGCAGCACAGTTTTGTAATGTAACAATAATGCAGATTTCACAGATGTCAGAAACCACCATTGTTCATGTCATAAATACTGCCATTTAAAAGGTTGTGTGGCACAAAAAGCAGGTACAAAACAAAGAAAAACAGTTTTTTGATCAAATAAAATGTGATTTCCAACTTTTGAATCAAACCCCATCCTTTTAGCTCTTTTTCTAACATATTCCTTCATTAAATTAATCTGTTTTCCACATACTTTTCTGTTCTTCAGACCATCTTTAATCTAGGATTTAAGGGAACAGCAGCTGAGTTAACTGCGCTCAGGTCTGCAAACTCTTCATGTTCTCATGTTTACCGTATGTGTTCTTGGATGTGTTCAAGATACAACCCTGTGCAATAGTTCTCTACCATATATGCATGGTGGTATCATAAACGTGGGTCTTTGTCCAGTTTTGTCTGGTAGAGTCCCTGTTGTTTATATTATTTTATTGCTTTGACTGTTCTGGACAGGTTTGGCAGGTAAAATCTGTTAAAACCACACAACTGACCTAATTTAGTCACATTCTACACTCTGATTGTTCCTGTTTTGAATGGAGACTGAAAATATAGAGCTTCTTTGTCACATTATATGTATATACCACAGGAAAACATGGAAATCAGAGTTTGCTAAATAATAGTTTCCAGGCACCATAATCAAGTAAAATCTCCAGGATCTTTGGGCAAAATATGTTTCAAATTTATTTTTTTGTCTAAATTTGGCTGTGCTGACATAGCTTGTATAAAACGTGGATAGTTTGTGTATTTTGAGGTGACCTTTAATTTCATTTTTCTTCATGTAATTCGTATGCCTTTTAAAATAAAGCAAATCTGTTGTGGTTTGGTATTTTTTGGACTGCAGACTCCCATTCCCATTGTATACAAATTATTGTCAATCAATTTAAATGAGATTTTTAAAAAATTCAGCGTGAGATGATGTGAATGTAATAAAAAGATCAATCTTTCATAATTTCTTAAGCAAATGTGCAAGCGGTGCCCCTAACTGCAGACCACAATTAGTCAGATCAGATCAATTGTATTTCTGTAATCCACACAAAACAAACAACTTATAGCTAAATTATCTTAATGACATTTAAATTACTTGTTTTTCTGAGTGCAGACTTTAATGAGTGATGAACAAGAAGACATTAGACTGAAATAAAAAACCAAAAATGTACTGTTCAGATACTTGAACACATATTTAGAAAATCAGTTCTATACATTTTAAGAAGGAATTTTCTTGCACGGTAAGAGTGAGAGCCACAGTAAGAGTTTTTTGGTAAATTTGTGTCTCTCTGTAGGAGTGGACTGAGCAGCTGCCTTATCAGGCAGAGCGTTAGCAGCCGTGGGCAGCTTTTACTGGAGGGTTTTCTGCATTCAGAGGTGACTTGCTGGTCCCTCCTCCACTGGTTTCTACTTTGGTATGCACTGATGTAGGCCAGCAATGTCTATTTTCTAGCAGTCATTTTGTAGGTGTACTTCTGGAACTGGGCCATCCACATGCATCATCTAAATCTCAAGCATCACGTCACCCTCTGTGGGCCCTCACCATTGTCTTCAATCAGACCAAAAACTCCTTAGTAACAAAGACATTAATATGTCCTGGTTCAGCAGTGGTGAGGAGCTTCTACTGCGTCATTCAGTCAGGACAAGTAGTTTCCTGACAGCTGGCTGTAATGAAGCATTTCAGAGGGGATGTAAGTGACATAAATGGTTTAATACAACCTTCATTCTCTTAAATTGTACATATCTGCCTTTGATTGAGCAGTTATGCATACTAATACTTTTTAATGACATAATTTCACATTATTTTGTTTCCTTGATGGCCTCTATGTGTTGGGCATATTTATTGTGGGATGCTCATATTATTACAAGCCCACAAAAATCTGTTTTAATGTTCTGCTGTTAGATTATGATTACATTATTTTAGTTTTGACTGAGGTAAGGTTTTTCAATTGAATTATTTGTTATATCATTATTGAGTTATGCTCAAAATCCTGCAGCCAAAATGTTTTTTGGCTGCAGGATTTCAGGTATTTAAGATCCTTTTCAGTATGTTCTTTTCTAACATGTGAATTTGCTCTTGCAGCACATTACAGCCGTACCTTCACATGTTTAAGACATTTGTATTTTTAAACTCAAACATTTTCTAATAATTAATTTAGGAAAGAACAGAAAAAATATATATAAAAAAATCTTGATCAGTTTTTTCTCTCAAACTCACCTGCTTAGACTTTATCTCTTAAAACATAATAGATTTGTTTTGCCCCATGTACAGTATGTAACCATTTTTAATAAAAGCAAAATGACAGTATTACATATAAAAACTTTAAAACAGTAAATGTTACTGATCCAAACCCAAAGCCTTCATGGTGAAAACTGAGGTCAGGTGAGAAAGTTTAATTTTTAAAGTTGAAATTTAAACAGTAGTTTTTCAAATGACAACTTTTCTTAGCTCAGATGTTGCTGGCTTTCAAATTATAAATAGCTGCTTTTCTGGCTTCCTGTAGCAGCTATTTTTTTATTTCATTAAAGAAATTTTTTTGCATGTAAGTATGCATAGACAGTTATGTTTTTTTTTCCTGCTCTCACTACCTTTTACAAGACTTTTAGTACCAGCTCTTTTATTAAAAATGTGTTCCTTGGTTGCAGTACGTTTTGCTGTTTTTCATATTTGACTGTACATGTGTCTTCTGAGGAGAAAATATCAACAAATAACATAAAGGTTAACCACACCAGTAATTACAAAAGTCACTGAAGAAAATTTCCAGGGAAATAAAATGTTCTAGAATAAAAGAATTCAACTCTATTCAATGTTTTATGTGGAAAGGTTCTATTTTGACAGGTTGCAATTTTAATCTGTCACCACTAGGGGAAACTGTTACTCTGAAGCCTGTGCTTCCATTACATTCCAACTTAAAATTTGTTTCTATTTTCTAATTTGGTATTAAAAGATACAGAATCAGTAAAAACATAAAAGACTCCTTATTATTTTCATGTGGATTCATTCTATTTTCATATTGTTATATAATTCACAGTTTTTCCTGTGTCACAACCACAATCTTTAGTACATTTCACTGAATTTATGTGACGGACCAACACAAAATAGAGCCTAATTTTGTAACAGAGAGAAAGATACATGTCTGTCATATTTCTATTTTGAAAATAGAGAACTGTTGAGTCTATTAAGCCCATTTTAACTAGAGTTTACATGTGTTGAATTAAATCTCAGTGAAAATAAATCTGTTCTGTGAAGGCCTCAGTGGTTTGTTGGTGGGAGAACTTATTGGCCGGACAACTTTTAAATGACATTAGAATAAGAAGAAAGCTATTGTTGAAAGAAAGTCATAACAATCTCTGTGGCAGTTTGCCATGTTTGGGCCACAGCATACACAAAGTACTTTGGTCAAATGACACCAAAATTAAACTTTCTGACCTACACATTAACAGGAAAATGAACACTGCACATGCTCTAAGCTTATAGCTGCATCATGCTGGATAGAGACGCAGAGTCAGCGTTGAAGGAAGATGCAAAGAAATAAATGGGGAGCTAGAAGAAAACCTGTTACAGGCTGTGAAAAACTTTCTACTATGGTGGCAGTTTGGCTCCAATCAGGACAAAACCAAAACACACAGCATCAGAATCCTGTTTAAATTTTAACCAAGTTTATATATTTATGTATAAAATGTCTGTGCATTGTGAGCAAAGTAGAACTGAAGTTAAATTTCCTGTTTGTGCTCAAACATGACCAATAAAGCTGATTCTGATGACAATGTGGATAAGACAACATCATTTTGTTAAAAGTTGGAATATTTATCAGAGGATTGTTAACTGAAAAATAAAAATACTTTTAAGTAATTATTCCATCATATTTTTCAGAAACAACATATTCTCTCCAGCACTATACAACTGATCCTTACAGTGTTTTTAATGGTATATTTGTCAGGATGCTGGGTTCCTTTTCTCTGATTTCTGTTTTACTTTGGTTTAGTCTTTTCTTAGTGTTTCTGGTTTATTATGTTTATTTCTTGTGTCTAGTTATTCCTTCTTTCTCTAGTTTAATTCTTTCTTGGGTCTAGTTATTCCTTCTTTCTCTAGTTTAATTCTTTCTTGGGTCTAGTTATTCCTTCTTTCTCTAGTTTAATTCTTTCTTGGGTCTAGTTATTCTTTAGTGTTTGCATCATTTTGTAGAACCTTGTATTCTCTCCCTGCAACCAGTTAATCTTTCTGCTTGATCACACTGATGATTTCATGTCACTCCTGTTCTGCCTGTTTTCGTTTACTGTCAATCTGCTACACAACTGAGTTTTGAATTCTTTGAGTTGTTTTGAAGTGTCTTGATAACCTTCCTCCACCCTGTCTGCTTCATCTGTTCTCTCCAACTCGGTCTCTAAGGTCAGCTGACCAGCTGCTCCTAGAGATGAAGCTGAAGCTCTTACAGTTTATGAAACGGTTTCTCTCTACAGGCTCTTTCAATGTCTTGTCTTAAATTTTCCCTTAAATTGTTCTTTTGTGTGAGTTGTGCTGTCAACCAGTGTTTAATGTCTGTTTTCACCTATTTAGAATTTTTTTATTCTCAATATACAACGCTTTAGTGAACAATTTGTTGTATTTAAATGTTGTATGGATTTGGATCACTTTCCTAACCGTGTTTGACCTTAACAGGGGAAGTTGGTGAAGTACTTCAGCCGCCAGCTGTCCTGCAAGTGCAAAGTGGCCTTAGAGGAGCGCAGTGCAGAGCTGGAAGACTTCCCTCGCCTCGACCACTGGTTCCGCATTGTCAACTTAAGGAAGGAGGTCGCAGAGGTGATGTGTAGTTCTCTGTTGTTTCATTTCTCCCCACTGGAAACATTGAGAGACCAATAAAAGCCACACATACAGTAGAAAACTCAAAGGAAATGCTTTATACATACATATGTTTTTCCCCCATACATTTCATTTTGATAGATACAGCAATTTGTCCTCAATTTGTACAATTCTGATGCAGGAAGGAATGACTTTGCTGTCTAAGTCATTTGTGCATTTAAGAATGTATTAGATTTTAAGGTTGATGTTTTTTCCAATCTGTTTTTAATTTTATTTTAAAGTATCTTAAAGTATTTTTTTAATATGTAAAGTCTAAATAAGTAATTCCAAAGTTGTTCTCAATTGCTTTGGTGCATTTATTTGATAAGAATAAAAATGATGATAGCTGCTACTTCAACCTCCACAATATATATAGTAATTTGTGCTCATTATAGTAGCAGATTCTAATTTTTTTCCAAATAAATTGTTTTACATTATCACTTGCTAATATGATATCAGCCAAAAAGAACTGTACTGAATGCTGAGTTGTAGTATAAAACTATTACTCTTTATTTCATTGCTTTAGAAATTGCATTCAAAAATGCTGAGCTAGTTGTTAAAATCTCTCAAGCAAATTTTATACATTTCTTTACCAGTTTATCCTGAAAATGTCCAAAAGTGATCAGTTTCTCTCAGGTGAACTGAGTATCAATAGTGTGTATTTTTATACTGTAAGACATTATATTTTTATTTTCTTAATTTTTTAGTCTCTTACAGATTATATTTCAATTTACATTTGCAGTATTTTCTGTACTACAACTATTTTGAAAATATAGTTGCATGAAAGCAATCAAGAAAAGCTGTAACTGGATTTCAGATGGTGTCACTGAGATATGACCGTTTTTCATTAAAAAACACTTAGTAAACTGATAATAGATTTGACAAAGCTATTTGCTTATTTCATAAATGATGGAGTCAGAAACTTTCATTTTGATGACACTGACACTGTTAACATAAGACATGAACTATCCATTTTGAGCAAGTGAAATGCTTTTGCAGATTATCAGTGGGGATTTTTGCAGTTTGTATTGTTTTGAGAAATGCACGGCTATTGTGCGAATGCTAAGTGATGTGAGAAATGCACCAAAGTGACTAAGAAAAACTGCAAATGTCTAGGACTTTTTTTCCCCAACAAATTATTCTATTAATACCCTGGTGATTTATATTTAATTTTTTATATAGCCAAGTAGACACGTATCTGCTAAAAATAATGAAAAAGAACCATGAGTTTTGCAGTTCTTCCCAGCCTTAGCCGACTTTTCAAGTTTGGGCCACAGAAGGAGCAAAGAACACGTCGTTATGACCCATTTCTGGCACTTTACAAATCTTGTTGTGGTGTATAAAGGTGCTGTTTTTGTAATTTCTGTACATTGTGGTAAACACCAACGGTACTGTGTGTCTGTTGTGTGCATGCTTTTCAGGAGATGAATGCGGGTGAGGTTAATCTAGAAGGCCTACTGGAGATGAGTGAGGAGCAGGTGTGTGAGCTGTTGCAGAAGTTTGGTGCCAACGAAGATGAATGTGCCCGACTTAATGCTTCCCTCTCCTGCCTCAGAAAGGCCCACCAACTTGGTAAGAGTCCGCTCTGCTGACACAGAGACGTAAATCTCTTACAATATAATGTTCTCTTTACAACAGTTGCATGGATTTTTAATCTCCTTTTTTCCTTAATCTCAAATATTCTTTGAGCTAAAAACAGAGCAGATTGAAATTATTTTTTCCCCCCAGCTTTTGTAAAGAAGCGCCACACTTTTACTATTACTCTATTTTGTGGTAACCTGTTATACAGGTATCATCAAAAACTTGTAAAAGTTCTGACTGACAAATTTAAGCAGCAATATAACCCTATGTAAAAAAAATTAAAAAGTTGTGCTGATTTAATATGTTACAAATTGATTTTGTTTTAAACAAAATAAAAAAAAATGGAAGTCTGGGTTACTAGGAAATACATCTAATAACAATGAAACATGTTTACAGTGATCCAGATTCAAATGCTTAGATGGGGAAAAAAGTCCTTTTGTCTTTGCTACTGTTATGACAGTGTGAGTGCCTGATGAAAAAACAAAAAAACAAAAACAAAACAAAAAACAAACAAACAAAAAAATAATAATAATGTATTGTATACTATGATGTATTGACTTTTTAGTAAACTTTATTGGCTAAGCAACAGCAGCTTTGAGTTTAAATGCAGATTAAAATAACTTCTCCACAATATTTTCTTCATGATTTTTTTTTATTTAGCTATTTGAAGATCTTTTTAAAATCTGGTTATCATCCAGCAAATTCCTGATTCTCATGGTTTTGATCAGGAGAATATGTATGTAAACAGAGCTTCAGAGAAGAATGTTCAATATTTCAGTTGAGATTTTTCCATAAGTTCCTCAGATGCATTACCTTTGCTCCCCACCAGATGGCTTTAAAAGACCATATATTGCTAGTCAAGAAACCAAGACTTGCAATGACAAACATTAACAAGAAGGGGGCAGTAGAGCATCACTGAAACGGAACCGTGTTGGTGGTTTGAATAACTTCTTTTCTCTCTGATCCCTCCGTCCTTTCACATAGAATTCAAATTAAGATGTAAGTTTTTGTCCTTCAGCTTTCCATTAATCACTCTGCTGAGAGAGTATTTCATTAAACGAGGTTTAACATAACTGTAGATACCACAGACATAGCACTGCCTGTGGTTGTTTGTTCTCGGTTGGAAAATATTTAAACCGTCATTTGAGGAGCTTGTATTCTGCGTCATCCAACTTTCTGACACTTTTATTTCAGCAAAACAGAAGCGAATGCATTTTCTAAGAAATCTGTTGATAATATCCAAGAAAAATCTGAAACAGATGGGAAATTGTGTTGTTCTATTTAACATTGCAAAAATCAGAAAGAAATATAATTCCCCTGTTACTGGGTCAAACTTTATATTTGATAAATTTCTTAAAAAACAGGCAGGTTGCTGCTTGTATTAGACTGCAAGAGATATTTGAGAAACAAAAAACTGACTTTCCTTTTTCATCTGTCAAAAGCAAAATTGTAAATCAGAGAGAAAGTAACACAAACAGGGAGGCAGTAATACTGAATTTCCCTGAAACAGAATATCAGCTACATGCCTTTGAATGTTTTACACAACCAATACAGCATCTACTTTAGTCATAGTTGTAGGGAGGCCATTCAGTTGTAATAACAGATAAACATCATTCCCACCTCAATAACCTGTAGATCTCAAAACATCAAGAGTAAAATGGGTTCAGACTCAGTCTAAAAATTGTTCAAATGTTTGAAAGAAACTGCATAAGCATAAGTTCTCCCAAAAATAAATGTAGTTCCCCTGCCAACAGAGGAAATTTAACTGAAACAGCCACAATGTGATATAGGGAAAATAGTAGAATTTTAATTTTAGGTTGTTGGATTTTATTTTATTTTGACAACTATCAACCTCAATAGATTGAGGATTAAAAATGAAACCTAGAGCTCATCTTAAAGATGAGTTGCAGCAAAGCCCACGCATAATTCCAGTGTTTTTCTCCCTGAAGAAGCTTTATCATGTAGCAGAGGCGCTAATGTATTGGCTAGTTTGTTGTAAGTCTTGACTCTTTGTGACTGAAACACTTTGATGTCAGTGGGATGGCTCTGGTCTTCCCTGCTGATTTTGAGTTGTCTGTTCTGATCTCATCTCATGTCATGCTGGGATTTTGGATTTAAGTTCTTTATTATTCACTGTAATCCAAAATAGTCAAGTTTTAAGAGGGATTTTCAGAAATGAAAACAGAAAAGAAAATGTATCTGATCAAAATGCAGTGAAAAGTGTAATTCTGTCTAATTGTAACTAGAACACAAAACACTCTAATTGCATCATATTGCACATCTTAAAAACCTATTGACTCCTGAAGTCATTGAAGGAAAATCTGTGATGTCCTTTACAATTTTTGGCAGACCTGGAAAGTAATAAAAGTCTAAAAATAAAAAACATCATAAGGTGAGTGAATCTTCATCAGTGTCTATTGAGCATCTGCATAAATTAACATGAGGTTAAGTAACATTACTGGGCGCCGATCTTTGTCTTCACATCCGCCTGAATAAAATGTAGTTGCGACCCTGCGGTGATGTGTAGGTTTTTTCCCTGCAACTTCACTCGAAATATTCGATGTTTTGATTTCATTAATTAATTAATTAATTTATTGATTTATTTATGTTTTACTGAAAATATGATTTTTTACTAGTAAGGATTTCATATTTATTTGTTCATTACTTTGTAGTAAAACACTCCTAATTTTGATGTAATTACTATTATTTGTCTTTGTTAGCTATACTTCAAAAAGTTATTTTTTACTGTTTTACTGCGTTTCTATAAAGATTTTCCAGTTGGAGTCAAAGTAATAGCATTCAGTTCATTAGTATTATATATATTATACTGTGCACAATGGTACATTTTGCATGTAAATGGGATAAATGTCATGACCAATGGTTATATTATATGTACTAAGTGTCATTCAATGGTAATCAGTGATTTCATTTAAAGAAATTCCCAGGAGTCAAACTGTGCCAAATGTGAAAAACACATTTGGCACAGTTTGGAGACATTTTTGCATAAATGTCTCCAAAGGACCTCTCCATCTGGGACATTTATAAAACACTATATTTTTCAACTGAGTGAGTCCAAATTTGGTGAACTTTTACCCAACATGTAGATTTAAAAGTCTAAACTACTTTTTTGCGTGAAAAATATGGAGATAAGAATGGAGATAAGAATATAATTAGTAACTATAGACCAGTGTCTCTTCTCTGTCAATTTTCAAAAATACTAGAAAAAGTTTTTAGTAAAAGGTTAGATAATTTCATTTAAAAGCAAAACATTCTGACTGATTGTCAGTATGGTTTTAGAGAAAAAAGATCAACTTCGATGGCACTGATGGCATTAACAGAAGAAATTATAGACAATATGGATAAAAAGAAATTTGCAATTGGTGTATTTTTGGATCTCAAAAAAGCTTTTGATACCATCAATCATGACATGTTATTAAAAAAACTGGAAAGGTATGGCATTAGAGGGGTGCCATTAAACTGGATTAGGAGCTACATTGGANCATCAGTGTCTATTGAGCATCTGCATAAATTAACATGAGGTTAAGTAACATTACTGGGCGCCGATCTTTGTCTTCACATCCGCCTGAATAAAATGTAGTTGCGACCCTGCGGTGATGTGTAAGTTTTTTCCCTGCAACTTCACTCGAAATATTCGATGTTTTGATTTCATTAATTAATTAATTTATTTATTGATTTATTTATGTTTTACTGAAAATATGATTTTTTTTTTTTACCAGTAAGGATTTCATATTTATTTGTTCATTACTTTGTAGTAAAACACTCATAATTTTGATGTAATTACTATTATTTGTCTTTGTTAGCTATACTTCAAAAAGTTCTTTTTTACTGTTTTACTGCGTTTCTATAAAGATTTTCCAGTTGGGGTCAAAGTAATAGCATTCAGTTCATTAGTATTATATATATTATACTGTGCACAACGGTACATTTTGCATATAAATGGGGTAAATGTCATGACCAATGGTTATATTATATGTACTAAGTGTCATTCAATGGTAATCAGTGATTTCATTTAAAGAAATTCCCAGTATTGATGTGAAAAACACATTTGGCACAGTTTGGAGACATTTTTGCATAAATGTCTCCAAATGACCTCTCCATCTGGGACATTTCTCAGTAAAACATTTATAAAACACTATATTTTTCAACTGAGTGAGTCCAAATTTGGTGAACTTTTACCCAACATGTAGATTTAAAAGTCCAAACTACTTTTTTGTGTAGTGATGTAGTGTAGTCATTTTAGTGATGTTTTGCAATGTTTATTTATAACAATACTACTGACACCAGGAAACTATTCTTTGATGTCTTACCTTTACAGAGGTACCAAAAGTTTGCACTTTAATCTGATAACTGTGAGGCTATTAGTGATTTATTTTTGCATGTTTACAAAACCCTTTCCACCCTTAGAGCTTAAGGGGCAGAAATACACATATTCAAGCATTTTGAATGTTTACAATGGCAGCAGGATTTACAGATAAGTGCTGACGCTTTTGCTTTTTAATACATCTTTTCCTTAAGGTTATGATTCATTTGAATCATAAAAATTGGCAGACCAGAACATTGTCGACTGCTGTATGCATTGTATCCATCTGCTAAAAAAGCAAAATAAGTGACTATGTTGCTTTTTAGTGTAATAATGGAGGATAGAAACTGATGCAAAAAAAGACCTACAAGCTCTCCTGAGTTACAATAAGGATGAGTCATACAATTTGGAGGCAGCCAGGCCAATTCTTTGTGCCGCATTATGTACACATTATCAGTCTACCCCTGGAGACAAATCTACACACAAAAATACTCTCAGACAAAAATACATGAGTAGTTTCTAGAATATTTGTGTCTTCTGTTGATCAAGGTTAACGTTGATCTTTTCTTAGCACGGCAGCTCTGTTCTGTGTTTGCTCTGTAATCTTGGATCGTTGAAAGTAACGTCCCAATGCATTGTGTATATACAAACGTCTACTTTGCTGCAAATGCCGTCACCAAAAAAAGAAAAAAGAGAGAAATAAATACAGACAGAGGAACAGAGTACACGAGGAAAGGAGTTTGGAGATGTAAACTCAAAGGGACGGTGAGACGTAGAATCGCACAACGCAAGAAATAAGTGATGACAACAGCAGGTAAGGGAGACTCATGTCGTCTTGTAGAGAAGAAAAAGCCCAGATAGAGTAGAGAAAGAAAACGACTGAAAGAAGTAATTGACCACTAACAATTGTCTTCCTGAGCACCCAGGTGGTCTCTATTGACTGTTAGCTAATTAGCAGGGCCCAACTTTGAGTCCCAGTGATTACACTGCGAGAACATTCAACAAACCGATCCACTCAAAAGAGTGGAGATTAAAAAGGGTCACTGAATTTATTGAACACAGCCCTTGCCCTTTTCACTAAATCCTGTTTACAATGGCAGCCAGAAGGACCCGTCACTGTGGCATTTCACTGCCATTTAGCCAAAAGAAGCAACATATCTGGAGGTAATTAGTCCAATTATGAGGCTGTTATCTGCTTTTACCAATGCCTTGCTGCAAGTTAAATTAGTACCGATTATGATGATGGGATGTGCTTTATGTATTAATGACGGCAGAGCAAAAAAAAAAAAAAAAAATCTAAATGGTTCAGGTGCATCCTTTGGAGCTAACTGTGATGTGGACATCATGTTGGTTTAGGTAAAATAAAAAGCATCAAATTGTCAATTTAAAATCTAGTTTCTGTGAGTTGGAATTTTTAATCTGTAACTCAGCAATTAATTTGGGTTAATTAGGATATACAACTGACTAAGACATGCTGAATGAATGTGTGTTAGTGGATGTCCAGCTACAACATAAGCAAAATGCATCAAACAGACTGCATGGCCTGGGTTGAGCAGGTCAGGGATAACAACCTTCTGCTGATCAGACTTAGGCAGTGAAAACGATAAAAATAAAGACTAGATATCAGAATACCAATTAGGTCTATAGCCAAAAACTGAAATAAAAGCTTCCCAATTAACCTGCCATAACACAAGATACAACAACAGCAAAAGCAAAAGAGGCATAAATCAGCGTTTCCAACTCCAGTCTCCAGAGTTTCCGCCTTTCAGGTTTTAGGTTTATCCCTTCAACAAATCTGAATACAATGATTGGTTCAGAGTGACATCTCCTGAGGTTTATGACTAGTGAGGTACTGATTCTGATTTGCTTTCAATCAAATCAGAATAGAAGAAGAGCATCTATTGCCCATGCATCAATCAGTCAATGCAACACAATGTCACCAGCGTTGAGGGAGGCACATCTCATCACGCATAAATTTAGCAACCTTAACATAAAAGTGTTGAAATCTCAAATTTAAAGAATAGTGATGTGGACAAATTGATTTTCATTGTTCGTACATATTTTACTCCTCACAATGACAGATGTAAATTAAAGTGGGGATAGGTTAACCCTAAATGAGAAGCAAAACATCAAAACTGATGGAGTGTCTGCCATCAGTGTACATATGTACTTCGGTAGGATAGGGTTTAAAATGAACTTTTTGACCAACATACTGAGGAAAACCTATTACCCCATCTCTACAATGAAACATGTCAGCAAAACGCTGTGAAGACATTTTTCTATTGATGGTGCTCAGAAAATCTTTCAGAGTTTAAGGAATGAGACTGCGACTGAGTTTCATCATTCACAGTGACAATAAGCTTGAGCAAACTGTTAAAGTCACAGTCCAGTGGCCAATAGAAACCTTTAAAATGCCAAACTACATGTCAGTCTAGTTGATAGTATGTTAAGTGAATAATTGTCACATATTTGCTAGATAAAGTGAAACAGTATGAAGAGGAACTAATAGTTTGCATCTATAATTCTTCCAGATTTTATGTTTTATTTTGCATTTTCACAGTAATATGGATGTTATGTTAACTCAAAGCTCAACAAAAATTATTTCTTGAGCAGACAAATCAATTAACTATCCACAACAATAAATAAGTCAATCAACTAACCAGCTACCCAAACCAGTCAGCCTGAGTGTGAACCAAACCACCTAACTACCAACCAACCAGTCAAACTACCAGTTTATCAAATTCCCAATCAACCAAAGAACCAACCAGCCAAGCAAACCTCCAGTCAATTCAATTACCTAGAAAGACACCAATTCGCCAACCAAAGTACATACCGAGCAAATTTCAAAGCTTTTACAATGGCAATTTCTAAGCTTTAACATTGTATTCTTAACATTTGCGACATCTAAAATATATTGATGTTTTGTGTTCTAGTTGACATATACCATGTAACGCAATTTTATTAGTTTCATTTATATAAAGTGTATAAGAGTGTGTCACATCTCTTAACGTAGAAGGACCAGGTGTCAGCAATATATAGCAAATGCAAGTGTACTCCTTGATCAACAATAATGTCTGTCCAACGTGCATCTATGCATGCTCAGTGAGCTTGCAGCTGTAAATAATTAATCTTGTTATGATAGGGATGGACAATTAGCAGGGAAAGCAGTGGTGCAGTTCTTTCCTACAGATTTTCCTCTAAGCTTTTTAAGCTGTTGAGTCTGAATCTTCCTCCAGCCATCACCACAGCATCACTAAGTGCATACACTGCCACTGAGAACCTAAACAAATAGAAATCCCTAAAGCATTATACTGTAGCAAAACAAAATAAACCAAAAACTTTTCCTTGTGCAACAGAGATCATTGCCAATTATCATCATGAACATATTGTTATTGCAACTACTAAAAACTATGTACTAAAAACATGATGACACATACTATTATACAAATGGCCTTCATGACTGGATATTGCTTTTGTATCACATGGTCATCCTGTTTTGGAGAAGCTGAACCCTTTAAGTGGTGAAGCATGATTTCTTATCTTTTTTTGGAGTCCATTTGAAACACTCACGATGTTTCAAAGAAACATTAGAGAATAGCAGGGTAGACTATAGTCCTGGTATTACTAATATCAGCTCTCTGAAGTTCTAATAAATTCTAAAGTATAGATATGTACTTTTAAGATCAAAGCTTTGCAAAGATGAAACTTCTGAAATGTACTTGTGAAAATGACTAACAAGTTAGATTGCAGTTCTCAAAGGGGTTGTGCTTGGTGTGCCTTCTTCCTTTCATTTATCATCAAACTGTTTTTAGTTAGCCACAGTCCTTTGCTCAGGTGAAACTATGTGACAGAATAAATTCACAAGCCCTGACAGTATTTTCCTGAGGCAGTTGCTAAGATACTAATGTTCTCCATGAATTGACTCATTATGTGAGGCAACAGTTTCACGAGGTAGAGTCAAGCTCTCTGCTTCTCTTGCAGAGAAATTTCGCCTGGGTATCATCTAACGAGAACTGTCAGAAGTAGCAGTAAAGAGAGGCAGCCGCATGCAAGACTATAATTACCAAAGGGAAGCTCATAACTCAAATCAAAGGTGATCGGTCAACATTCCCAGAAACAACTTAATTTTGAAAGGCACCACACTAATTGCCACCTCGAACGTCAGTCATTAAACACCTTTCAACCAGCCCACGTTCAATCATCTTCCTGCTGCCTCCCATCTGTGATGTCAGCTTCGATTTTGTGAACTTTTTTATTGGAGTCGATTAATGTTCATGTGGCATCAAGTTGAACTTTTACATCTCCCAGTGGCCTGCGACGGGTATATCTCTGCTAAGAAAGAAGCCACAATTCTCTCTGCATCTCTGGATGAGCACTCTATCAGGCCCTCATCTTTTCTCTCCATCTTTATACGTTTTTCAGAGGAGATGTCGGGTTCAAACACAAGTGCGTTTCTCAGGTGGTCACAGTGAGGGCAGAGTGGCTAAAGCACGTTGACTCAAGAGATTCCGACTAATTTCTATGCTGTAGATGTAAAATGTGTTAGCAGGTTGTCAAGCATTAGCTATTGTTGTGCGCTTACATCCAGATCACAAAAGACACTTATTGGTAATACTTTGACTTCTTGTTTTTAAGAAGCACATCAAATAAAGGAAAATATCGTGCAGATATTATGTGCCATGCAGTGCCTGAACCAACAGGTTTCCATGACAACTAGACCAACGACAGGTTCCCTGATAAGTTGTCAGCGAGAGACAAGAAACGAACCACTTGTACTGCCTGTTTCACTGACATTGGGTTAAAATTTAATCACAGGCTTTGACATGTGGCATGTTGTCGGCATGGAGTTAGATTTCTGTGAGTGTAGATTGTTTGAACGTCTCAGAAAAAAGTATATATTTGCTGAATTGCATTACATGAATAAATATTTGAAAAGAAACCAGATTATTATAGATTGGATGGGATTGTATATGGTACAACTAAATTGGATTAGTTTTTGTGCAAACAAAGAAATTACATTTTAAACAAGTTGGCTCTGTATTATTAGAAACTAAAATTTACTTCACAAAACTTTCTGGAGGACTTAATGTTGCAAATATAAAAGGTGAAATAAACCATTTGCATGATTTATTTAAAACAATAATAAATGAAAATAGTTTTTTTATGAGTAGGACTTTTACTGTTTTCCTTTTTTCCTCTCACAGTTCATCGCTTCTCTTAAACTCATCTTTATAACATTAAAGAACACAAAAAGGCTGGTGGCATTTTTACCCCAAGTTTTCCAACTCATGTGGGAATATTTGACTGCAGATATTTCCAGTGGTTCATTTGTTGGTACAGAAATTATGTTTGAAGTTTCGTGTTTTTGATGTTTACATTTCCTTAGAGACAATGCCGTGGGAGCAGAAATAATGACACAAAAACACTTCAAATTGAAAGTTGCTCACAGAAATATGCATTAATAGTGGCTAGAAGGTCAGAGGGAATTTTTAGAGGAGGACATTTTAACAAGAACTTAACCACGCAGAAACTGATGCTTCTGCTTAAAAGTTTCCAGGATACATTTTAATAATATTATAATTTTTTTCTAAAAAAAGAACCTTTAGCCATGCATAAGTGCACGTAGAACAAAAGCTGGTATTTCTGCTGCTTTCCTTCCAGATCAATAAACACATATTTTTTTGTTTCTTTCTGAAGAACAACTTGAGGAGGATAAATTGCACAGTAACGGAGGTAATGTATAGTCACTTAAACTCAAAAACACTCATTTTGGCTTTCCACCTTTAAATCTTTTACTGCTTTTCATCTTTTTTCATTTCAGTGAACATGAAGTTTCAATCACAGGTTGCTTGATGTTACTCATGCAGCTTTGTCCTGCTCTGTTTTTATGTTTTACTCTATCGCTCCATCCACTTCTGCTGAATAGTGCGTCCATCACCACATTTTAAACACAGCAGCTCTACTAATATGGAGACATGTGGCAACAGTAACGTCAACGCTCCAGTAGCAAAACTGATCATTTCATTTGCTGCAAAACATCCGCTTGCTGCCTGCGCTGCACAGAAACATTGCCCTTTCTGTCCAATTAAGAGACATCACAATCTGCCGCACTTAAGTAAACGTAAACACCTGCTTAGATATCATCATGTGGTTATATGCAGAGATGTTCACTCAAGTTACACTAAAAGTCTCAAGCAGTATGATTGTATTAGAACCACAAAGACCTGTGTTTCTCCTGCAGGTCTGTTGACTTTAGTGTAAATAAGCAAGCAACTTGAAATTTAGTTTACTGCCATGTGAACGTATCACAGCAGTTCATTCTCTTAAGTTGTGTTTAAACAGACCTCTTCCCTAATAGTGATTCCACTGCAGCCTGCAAGAAATTGAAGTTCTTAATACTCACTCTGATTTTTATGGAAAACGTGAAATAACATAAGCATATTTGGCTAACTGGTTAGCATTAACTGGATAACCTATTATACATTTCAAGAGAGAAACTTTCTTACATTTGTGACATTACAACCACAAACTGCAATGTATTTAACAGGGATTTTAAAGGATTGACAAAAACAAGGTAGTGGACAATAAATGTGCAAGAAAAATAATCACTTGGGGTTTCATATAAAAATCTAACAAGCATTTATTAAATGCTTCAAATGTTTGTAAGAAAACATTACTGAACCAACCTCATCATGAAAACCAAAGACACTGATCATGAGTGCAATCTGGTATTTATGGAAGAGAAGAAAACGCAATAAAAAGTCAAATTTTAAGTTTGAAGAGTGAGAAAACCATGAAGTTGCTTTGGTCAAAACCCCCCATAAATTTAACTTCCACTAGAACAATAAACTAACCACCAAAAACACGCAGGACAATGGATCTGGATAATCCAGACTTAGAACTACTGATTTAGATCAAAGCATAACTCATGTGTTGGAATGGCCCAGTCAGTGTCCTAACCTAAATCCATTTGAAACTCTGTGGCAAGACCTGTAAAATGCTCTTCATGTACTATTTTTGCAAAGAAGCATGGGCATAAACTTCAGTATTTAGATGTACAATGATGGCTGTAGACACATATTAAAAATACAAAGTCTTTAAAACCAAGCATTTCTTTCTTTTGACATTAGCTAGGTTACGTTTTGGTTTTCTATAAAATACAAAATTAATAAACAACATTAAAGTCTCTCATAATGAGAGATATGAAAAAGTTCAACTATGAAAAGTTTTTCAAGGCACTGTTCATTTAAACCCTTTAAACAATTTTTTTGTATACGTCTCAACTAGATGTTTTGTAATGTCCTTTTTAACAGGGAGCCAAGCAAAACAGGAGTGGTCCATCCAGTGGCCCACCTCTGAATCTGGAAAGGAAAACACTCCAGTGTGCCAGCCAGAAGCCAGTCAGTGGATTCGTTTCCAGCTCTCCCAAAGCCCCAAAGTTCAGTCCAAGTACAACCAGCACATGTGCCACAGTCCACAAGCCCTGGCGCCCCCTTTCTACACAGATCGACTTACTGTTGAAAACCCCGCCACAGGACTCTTCCCTTCCTTTGACTCTGGTCACCGTTCCCTGCCCCCGTCACCTCGCCAAAGGCATTTTGGTCACACACCTCCGCGGACTCCTTTGGTGGTCAACACCATGACTCCACCGGGTACTCCCCCCATGAGACGAAGGAACAAAGTGAAGGCCCCTGGAACGCCACCGCCACCAAGCCGCAAGCTCATCTATCTGCTGCCTGGCTTCACGGCGTTGCATCGGAGCAAATCCCATGAGTTCCAGCTGGGGAATCGCTTGGATGACACTCAAACACCAAAGTGAGTGTTAACTCCACTGTGTAATTTTAATTATTTAAATATTTTTGCATTAAAATTGAATTTTCTTAAGAAATTCTTGATTTTGTTGTGGTAATGAAGCTTTGTGACTAATTTATTTGCTTCTTGTCCCTTAATCTGGTATCTCAAACACAATGTCTTAAGGTATTAGTGGTCAGCTGGTTTAGAAAACCTTCAGAGATTGTGACTCACTCTGATCCAAGTTTCTCAAAAGAGAAATTGGACTTTAACTTTCCTTTTAGCGGCGTTGCTAGAACATAATCTTTTAACTGACCTCAATCAGATTAATTCCTCGAAGGATATCATTTGCCATAAAGGAGCTCTGGCCTGTCAGAAGAGATAAGGGGCTTAGTTCCTGACTCGCCACCCCTATGTCTGGTGCTATGTTGATCAGATTTGGCCATGAACACGGTCCTCTACTACTAGGTAATCAGGAACCGGAGTCTGCCTCAGGAGAGCTGCTCTCATTTTGATAATGCCATTACAGTAGATGACGTTGCCCTATCGCCGCTACACTTGGTAGGTTCCCGTTTGAGAGCTGTCCAGTGTTTTTCGATGGCCATCTGGGTTATATTTGTTTTATGCCTGGTTGCTCATAGGGTTTCATCGACATTTGTTGGTGGCTCTCGGTGTGTATGTGCATCTGCAACCAGTGGATCATAGCTGCAGTGAATAGGCTCAAACGGCATTAGAGAATTGATTACCGGTCCCTGAGCGTTGATAGACTGCAGGCGGCATGTTGAGCCTCTCTAATCAATGGCCTGTGTGTGCCTGGAAACGTTGCATCTTATTGCGAAAGGGCAGATATGCTGGCTTCTCTGATAGCCAAGTATCTCTGGTAATACATCATAATTGGTTGGAGATCGTTGCTGGCAAGCGTCACGTTGGTTTTTCACTTCTGGCACAAGACACTCGCTTGGTTTATATATGAATGTGCAAAAGAACTGGCTTCATTGCAAAGTTGGCATCTGTTTTTCTCTTCTTAATTCAAATACATCACCAGAAGGAAAATTTGGTTATTTTCTTACTATATGCAAATATTTTCCTGAGGAACTATCTCAGATATGAGGAAAATATTAATTAAATGTCTGCAGTTTGGGTTTTCCCTGTTCTTTCCTTACTAGGATATTGCAGCCTTATGAAATCTGGATTCTAATAAGTTCACACCGCTCCGTCTGTCCTCGGTTTCTTGAGCTTAATTGCTTGGCACTGTGGCCAGGACACCATAACATGGATTACCCTCCGACCCCGAGAGGCCCATTTCTCGCTTTATCTTAATGAGATATGGTCTAATATCTCATTATCACTGCATAATATACCAGTCCTGAATGTCCAACGCTGCTCAGCATATGTTCTTGAGTGAAAAAATAGTTCACTTTTTTTTCCACTGAGAGATAAATGTCACTGCAAAACTAATATCTGCCTGCTGTGTTCTTTTTGCCTTAGAAACACTAAAGTATATAAAAAGAAAATGAAGATATAATGAAGAATTCAAACACTAATAAACATCACTTATTAACAAGTTGAAGTACCAGCTGTGTGGTGAAAGTGGTTTGTAAGCTTCTGATAGATTAATTCACTGCTAAATTTAGACCAGCTGTAGATAAACCTCAAACAAACTGTTTTCTTGTGCATAATTTTTTAGGACATACCTCAACAGATTTATGAAAGGAAGTCAATCTCCATAAACCTGACTCAGTCACACCATTTCTATTTGAAGGAATCTAGCAGAAAAGTACCTAAAGGTAAATTTCTTAATTTAGACAAAGTTTATGAACCGAGATAATTTGGTAATTAATACTGATCTAAAACATAAATATTTTAGTCTGAATAAACATAAAAATGGGACAAAAATGTTTGTCTTTTCATACAGTGTATGTAAGTATCTGTGTGTTTATCAAATTAGATATTTTTTTTCACTAATAAAAAGCTTGATAAAATTAGAAACTCATTCTTTTTAACATTTCTAATGCAAGAATAAATGCAATAGAATAATGGACACCCTTTCAAGTTTGTTCTGCTTTGACCATAGATTTGCAGGGATTGTAAAACTTATGATTTTTAATCAAGAGAATTTATGCCAGATATTTGGCAACAAGCATTTCTCCATGGAAATATTATCTCTATTTGGATCTGTAGTCCAGTTTTTGAAGATCATCAGAATAGACATTTCATGGAGGAAATACAAGTCAACTTATGCACTAATTCATTCTTCATGTATTTGGGTTTAGAGCTTCTTCAAGGATATTTCTAATATCTATCTTTCAATTAACTGCCCTGGGATTTTTATCTCAACTCAATGAACCTCAGTTTCACTGCCTAAAAATTGTCTCTGATTGTTCTTTTGGGTTGCACCAGTTTTGGCGGTTCGCTCGTCAGACCCCTGTCTTCTGCTCTATGGCTTTGTGATTTTTGGTTTAATGTGTTTGTCTCTGAGGTAATGTTTTCCTTTCAGGTTCCAGTGAACCACAGAATGGTTTTCACTCTTCCACGCTGAACCTCCCATCCCACCTCTTAGAAATAATGTATTCAGTATTAGCGAACCTATGAAAGTCTCATCTTGAGATGAAACCGCTACCAATTTTGAAAGTCATAATGCAGAAGAGATGGGAAACTTTTTTGTCTGTGTGCTGGAATTAGAAACCTTGTTTTGTTCCTCACCACCTGTCGAGAGCACATTGAAATGTATTCAGTTTTGTTTTGAGTTAATTCACTCCTTTGTCTCCTGACAAACATATTTAGTTTTGTTTTTCTCCCTGAATGCTCCACTCTCCCTCTCTCCAATCTCCACATTTGTCATTTCCTGCTGTGTACATGGGCCAATTTTTGAGTGCTGTCAGCTTCATAAGTGATAGAGCAGAAAGCTTTACAGACAATTAAATGAGGTTGTAATTGAAAGATTAGCAGATATTGTCACAAAGATGCTCAATTAAAATTAAAACATTACTTAGCGAGAACAATTAAAGAAGATGAATGCAGTTTTATAAATTGGCTATTCGTGTTCGTGTTGATCTTTTTTTTAGCAGCAAAAGCAAATTATGTTTCTCATTTAGAGTATAAAAACGAGTAATTTCAGATTCATTAACATGCAGGCTTGTTATTGGCTTATTTAATTTAATTCGGTTACATCTACTGTTAAGCATACTGTGTTGAAAAAATATGTTGATGCTTTGGTGAGTTGGTACGTTTCCTTACAAAGAAGAAGTCTATGTTATGGTAGTTTCATTTTATTGAGGAGAGAGAATATCAATCCTCCATGTTTTGGAACGTTCGTATGCTGTATTTGTCGCATGTGTGATGAACGATCATTAAAGCAACAGGCAGAGGAATAAAGTTTCCACCTCCATGATTGTGGTGATTTGCTCTTAGCATTTCTGCTCCTCCAAACATGATTGGTTGGGCTGACACCAAATATCTCATCAACGAGCTTATCTGACCACAGCCCTTTCTTCCCGTCTTCATCTGATTCCTTTAGAAGTTTACTGGTAAACCTAAAACATGCCTTCTATGGCAGTTCTGCAAAATACCAGTCATTGTCAATGCTACCAGTGGTTTTATTGTTGATCCCAATTGCCTTCAGATCCTGAATAACCACATTACCTCTTGATGATTATCTTCATCACAAGCCAAGATGATGATCAAGAATTCTAACCTCCTTACTAAGATTGTTGTGGATGCTCTCATTGACTTTTATGACAGTTTGAATGGAAGCAAGTGACAGGTGAGCTTTATACACATAATATAAGGTAAAACTGTAAATGATTGAATTTAATCAGAGTGTCACATTGGAGCATAACTTTTCTGTGGACAGGAAATATATTTTTCTCTCAAAGAAAGGAAGGAAGTAGTTTTTGAGTCACCCTGTTGTATGAACAGAGCCGGCTATTAAATACTTCTTATCGAGGTCACAGACTGCAATTTGTTGCAAAAGCAATCAAGAAGCTTCCACCATTTTTAAATTGTTTTTTTTTCAGAGCATTTTGGGAACTTCGAAAAAAAGAGGGACAGACCCGGAAAAAAATGATCTGTAAACAATTTGAGTACCACAACTCACTAAATGCTGCAATGCTACATAGTCAGCAGCTGCTCATGACCTATTTAGTAATAAAAAACACTGATCAAACTTGAATGGAGAGAAAAAAAAAAAAACAGATTTGAAAAAAAGACATTCATGAAAATCCATCCATCCATCCATTTTCTGAACACCCTTGTCCCTCAGTGGGGTCGGGAGGGGTGCTGGTGCCTATCTCCAGCTAACGTTCCGGGCGAGAGGCGGGGTACACCCTGGACAGGTCGCCAGTCTGTCGCAGCATTCATGAAAATGTTTTGTGAAAAAAAAAACACATCAATTTTAGTGTTTTCAATAGAAATTTAAAATTACTTCAAAAATTATTTAAAAAATAAGTTTGGTTTCACACTCCACAGAAAAAAAAAAACAAAATAAAAAAACAGCATATTTTCAACATCAAATCAAGTGAAACAATTTTTAACAGCACACAAAGTTTATATTCGTAACACCATGAAGAGAAGGTAAAGAATGATTTTCACTTTTTTAAGGTTTTATGTTAGAGTACAAAAAAGAGGAATAACTGTCTTGTATTCCTATGATGTAATATCAGTTTATTTTTTTTAAACTTTATCCTATTTCAATCACCATTTTTAGAAGTGAAACAACAAATGCACTTTGGTAATGTTGTACCCTGTGTGTTTCTGTGTTTTTGTGATACTTTAATTTTTCACCATCCCTCAGTCTCTCTTTGTGCCCTTTTCAAAGTGGAGAGGCTATTTGGGCTGAAGTGTCAATAAATAAACCTCATTGTCTATGGTAATGAGTAGTAACATGCATTTGTGGAAAAGGCCAAGTGAGTTTTCAGTCTGTCACAGTCCCACTAGACACGTCACACCAAGATCGCTCTGGAAAGTGGGCGTTTTTGTTTTTCCCCTGCCTCTTGTCTTGCTTTCCTTCAGTAGGAATGGTAATATCGTATAGTTAATGCCACCTTATGAGACTTTCACAGCTTTTTGAATGTTAAGCACTTTCTTATTGAATTGGATGTTTGCTAATAAATCACATGGTGCCGGGGGTTGGCATGATTCACTCTCTTCTTCTCTCTGGGTAATTCTACCACGCAACACTCAGGGGAAGCAAATTTGCATTCCTTCCATGACTAATTTAGCTGTTTGCTTTCACTGCACTGGTGTACACATCATATATTTCTCTACCCTTCCCTTTCCCCTTTTGCTCTCTATTTCCTTCTCTTTTTGACTTCACCCCTCTCATCATGCATCTCTTTGAGAACCTATCAAGGCGTTATTTTACAGTCATTCCTGATTTTTATGTTTTCTTCCAAAGATTTTGGTTCATCGGAGTAGGAAATTAAAACCAAAATAGTCTTGATGAAGTTTTAAACGTCATAAATAGCAAATTCATAGCAAGTTCTATATATAAATACAAGTCTTAATTCCATAGGTATAAAATAATCCCTTTCTCAGGGGGAAGAGAAAAGATGCTTATTTTATCCTTAATTTCAGATGGGGTTAAGGTCAAATTGTTTCAATTTAAGATGAAAATCTATTTCAAAATACTCTGAGATGAGATGCTTTTCAACTCCTATTGGTTGGACCCAGTATTGACTGTTATGGTACAAGAGTTGGAACCTCAATGTGCTAGACTTGTTGTAGCCCAGCCCCAAAATAGTTACCTGTTGCTAGGTTATACTGCTGACTCCCTTCCCTTATTGTCCAACACTAAAGGCAATTCAGTGTTGTTACACCTTAAAAACGTTTGATCCTCTCTCCTTTTTTGATCTCAGTTACTAAAATCCCACTTTTATAAAACTAACAATAACTTCTGAGACATGATACTAACATACCCTTGGATGCTTGGTTTAATCTCGGCTTTAAACTGCAACATTTATGCTGTAAAGCACAAAGCTAATTAAAACACTTGCCTCTAAGAGAAAGTTGAAAACCGAGTTTTGAGCCAAACATAAAACTTTTTTTGTTGCATTGAGTTCGGCCAAACTTTCTTGAGCTTTTCCGTTTTTATTTATATGGGAGGTTGTGTCTGGAGTGATTCTCTTCGCAATCTTTTTCTGAAGTTTTAATTGGTCAACCATTTCCAAAACTAACTGAAATGGCCGTCAGTGCACAACATCAGAACTGTTGAGCTACCTGGAGATGTGCTTAGTGGTTCAAAGCTCTGGAACGGAGCTAATCTCATAATATAGATTGCTGTAGTTTCTATGGTTACCTGTAGTTTTTTTCTTTATATAGCTTGTGCACTGGTTTAAAACAGGAATTATACTGTTGACTGGAGCTTTGCTTGAGCTGTCCAACATGGGATTAGACAGTAATACCCAAAAGTAAGTTTTCCAAATTTAACACAAGAAAATATCTGCAGTATTTACTTGCAAAATAAAAAAAAAATATTTACACATGTTTTCAGATAATCAAAAATGTATATATTAGACAAGGAGGGAAAACCACTTGAAAAAGCAGTTTTCAAATAATAATTTCATCTATTAAAGGAAAAAACTGTCCAAACCAATCCAGCTCTATTTAAAACAGTAATTACCCCCTAAATATAATGGTTGTGCCAATCCTGGTGAAAAGAACCTGAAGTGTTTCCCGTAGCTTTCATTAAGTCTTTGACATCTCTGTGGAAAAATTTTGTCCCATACTTTTTTCTATTTTTTATTTTTTATTTTTGCAGACTGTTTAAATTCTGTGACATTGAAGGGATTTGAGTACAAATGACCTACTGAGATTTAGGTACAGACCCATCTGAAAAATGTCCATATTTTTGAGAAAGTACATTTCACTATAGGAAACACATTCAATTTATTAATAATTCAGAGAATGATGTTTCCAAGCATTTGTTTATGGTAATTATGACGAAAGGGCATCTACAGTGCTTTAGATGTTTTATATCAGAGTTACGAGTCTCTGCATGTGTTGTCAATGGGCTGATTGACAAGTTTTTTTATGCTGACCGTTCCTTTAAACATTCACCACTGCTTCACGTTTTTTAGATAAATTATTGTAATGGTATTTACTGTTTCAAAGCAGAATGATGTGGTGATTTTTGAGGTCTTGTAGCCTACTTCATGATGTCAGATAGGTTCTATTTAAAATATGTTTTTAATTCAGATGGACTTAGGCCTGAATGTGACAAGAAAAGTTGTGGTTAATAACAGCAAACAAATAATATGATTACCACAAAAGGCCACATTGGTTTGGTTAACTTACTTCCCTTTTCTATTTCCTTATCTTATCTTTGTCTGATGTTAAAATTTGCTTCAGGAATTATTTTATAGGTAGTAACTGAAATTAATCTAATCACTGTCTGATTGGCTGATCCGTGAATTTTTGGCATGTTAACAGCCTATTACAAAGCTGTGGCCTCTATGTCGATCCCCTGATGCACTCAGGACACACACATAGCCACACTGACCTGAGAGACATTAGAGGCAAGGGACATTCTCAATCTAAGTATACTTCCCAAAGCCGTGCCTCTGCAAAGAGAAAAACAGCAAACGATGGGAGTTATTTTTTCTCCCTAGGGAAAGGCTCATCCATGTTAATCAGGGTTTTGGCCCTTGTGCCATTAATGATAATTCAGGTTAGAGGAGATGTCTACACCAGGCCGTGAGCAGCCAAACGCTACCGGCCCTCCTTTCCATCCATTTACTCATATACTGGCAGTAAAGAGTGCTCAGCCCTACCTCCCTCGATGGTCGGCCTAGAAATTGGAGTCATGATTATGAATTTATATGAGTGTTTAAGTGTAGGGGTTAGGCTCAAATGCCACAGTTACTGGTGGAAAATGGATTTATTAGGCAGATGGTTTTCCTGCAGTGATTTGTGAACGAGCCGGGAGCTTGTTGGGGTAAATGTTGTGGTGAGAGCCTTCTAGAACGCTTCTCTGCTGAGATTACTGCAAAAAAATAAAAAAAATAAAAAATCGGCTATTTGAGAAATTGCCATGTTCATTCACAATGGGCTTAAGACATTTTATTAAATTTTGGGGAAATCAGATTTTGCCTTTATTCAATCTTGATGTAGCTAATATAGAAAACGAATTTCCGGACATGATCATTAGCGTTTCATTTCTAGTGTAAATTGCAGGAAGATGGGAAACATTACCTTGACAGATACAACTCAAAGATGTTCAAGACAAATTCAAAGTTAGCTGATGTATTACAAAGTAAGAGTCTGACTGTTTTACTACCCAGCATCCATAAGGAGTGTTATTACAACCATTTATCTTTCCAGCCGTCAAGTACAGCCTTTCATCCCAGTGTTTCTCTCTGATATTCAAGTCACGACTGATAATATCAGCTTCAGATCCGATATTGTTCCTGCACCCCCTCCTTCCCTTTGGGTGTGCTGTCATTTACTGCTCTGCCTGTGCTTTAAAACTACCACTTAACCCACAAAGCTGTGGGTCAGATAGCTGTTCTCACACCGAGCGTTGACGCTTTAATGCCCGGATTAGAGAGTTTAAGGTTTGAGCAATGGTTTCATTTAGTCTGAAAAGAGAAAATAGATTTTGAATCAATTGAATGCTGGGAAAAATATGCACAAGTACAAGCACAAAGAGAAAGAGGGAGAGAGCCTCACAGGCATG
>NW_006799959.1:3374344-3377475 GCF_000485575.1 Poecilia formosa
ATAAATAAATAAATAAATAAATAATCCTGGTAAAAGCGCACAGGGCAAAACACTCAGAGTTCAGTTGATCTGTCAGAGACAGAGTCTTGGCTAAAAAATAAAATCAATACTTACAAAATGGTTAGGAAGCTCATTACAAACCTTTGGTTGAATTCAAGTCTCCATTACAGATCAGAGAAAACTAAAGAGAAATCAACGTTGTGTTAATCCATTTGAGGAGCCGGCAGTTTATCTTGAGGAAATAAATGACGACGCAGAAGTTAATTAGACTGTAACAATGCGGAGTCCGCTGATCAACCACTGCGGACGAGGCTCCTTTGTTGCGAAGAATTAGAAACCACTGGGAGTAACTCATCCAGCGGATTTAACAAATGGAGCCTTCTGGGTTCACGTTACCCAGGAGAGCGGCGCTCTGGAAGAGCTGCAGACGTAACATCTGTCCGTTTCGGAGAAGCGAAACCACGCAAATAAATAATCCGGACTGCACAGGGTAAAACACTCACAGACAGAGTTCAGTTGATCTGTTTGGATCAGACAGATCCAACTGACTGATGAATTACGCAGATTTTTTTGCAGATGGGAACCAGGAGGAAGTGCGTTCAGACCCCAGCGGGTGAAGTGATGCTAATTTAAGTGAAGTCGCTTAATTTATTATAAGTTATTGGGGCCAGTAAGTGGTTTTGTCACTACGGAGAAAAATTTAGATACATTTATCTGATCTGGATTCACGGTGAATATTAACTAAACCGCATAAAATACGACTAAATAGCCGATGTTAATATGATTGTAATTTCACGGATAAAAATAGTACATGACCGATTTTTTCTTTTTTTTTATGTTGTCGGTCAAGATAACGGATAACAAAAAAAGTCTAGCGCGACCTGCCGATGTCTCAGTTTTATTCGCTGGGAAAATCAATAAGCAGCTTGAGGTGACTCTGCTGCTCTCTAGTGGCGAGATTGCCTGTACAATCGGAATGCATTGTGGGAGATGTAGTTTGTAGTCAATTCGTGCTCAAAACGTATTTTAAGTCAATCATCAAGTTGGACGAAGTCCCCACCGTCTATGAAAGCGAAGCGCTGCTGATTTTACATGTTGATTTATGCAGCGCTATTATATTACTGACGATCAGACAGACATCTTCTCCCGCTCAGAGGAAATCACTGCGCATGTCTGGAGCTCCGCGTGCGAGTAAAGGTGGAGGCGATGGGTGACACAGACACGTAAGTCACGTTATTGTTTGGATTTTACGGCGCCACCTTAAGTCCCTGAACTTCACATTTTAACGGAAAAAAGAGTAACGCGACTAGGATGTAACGAGTAACGCGACAGTTTTGTAGAAATGCAGTGAAGTAGAAAGTACAGATACTTACTGTAAAATGTAGTGGAGTAAAAGTAGAAAGTATCCATTATTAAATCTACTTAAGTAAAGTACAGATACACGAAAATTGTACTTAAGTACAGTAACGAAGTTCTTGTACTTCGTTGCTTCCCACCACTGAAAATGGTCAAATGATCTGTTTACCCAAACCACATTTCCTGATTTCTAACATCATTGCTGGTTTCTGTCCTTCTTGGTATTCAGTTAAATGCATTTAAATAACAGGACAATGACANAAGAGATAAGAAAAGGAGGCTGCACAGCAAATTTGAAAGTGTTCCATCAACTCCTACAGTTAAATTCAACACTTTGAAAGTGTCTATATTGGTGCACTCTGGATGGTGTAGAAGTTGCACTTTTGAAAGTGTTATTTGTGATAGAGTTGAATCAACACTCAGTAGTTGAAATCAAATACACTTCAGTGTTAATCTACCCAACAACTAGTATGTATTGTCAAAAGTTAACATTATGAACGTGTTAATCTAACACAGAACAGTGTAAAGCAGGGGTGTCAAACTCAATTTCACCGAGGGCCACTTCAGCATATTGGCCCCCCTCAACGGGCCACATTGACGGTACAGATCAGGAGGGCATCCCTGTTAAAACACACCCAGACAAAAGGTTGACTTCCCTCATTCAGTTCTGTAGAGGCTTATAATGAGTCAATAGTCCAGGTGTGTTAGAGAAGGAATGCATGTAAAGCTGCAGATGGTAGCTCTGGAAAACTAGACTTGGGCACCCCTGGCATAAAGGTATAAAAATACAATGTTAAAAATACATTAAACAACACTTCATAATGTTAAATAATTGATTTTATGCATTGAAGTTTTAAATATTACATTTGAGTTTCCATGGATGTAAAATTACTGCTCAGTTTAAAAATTACAATATTTAAATCAGTGTTTAAAGGTAAGCAAACAAATAATAAAAACAAGTCACATGGGCAGACATTACAGACTTTATGCAAAGTTGACCTTGAGTTTGACACATGTGCATTACGCCATTGAACTGCCAGTTGGTAATTGAAGTAAAGTAGCTTCTATTTCAAAGAAGCCTACATTGAAGTCGATTAGCAAATGAACCATCACAAAAGAGGAAGGCTCTTGTTGTCTCATTGCACCCCAAGAGATGCATAACCTACAAAAACCATTTGTGTCTGGTTTCGAACCAGAGACCTTTAGCATGTAAAGCAAACATGATAACCACTACACTACAGAAACTGAACTTCTCTGCTTTGTTTCAGTTTGAGGTTCCAAAGTTGATGATGTGAGATGCAACGCATGAAAATTTCAACCAAGGCTTGCACTCAGATGCCTGGATTCAGAGTACAGACCATGACACCACAGAGCCCTTGTAGATCTTTAGTAAACACCTGTGATGAATAGAACATACTAAATCTGTTTCTGTCTGGTTTCGAACCAGAGACCTTTTGCATGTGAAGCAAATGTGATAACCACTACACTACAGAAACCCATGCTGTTTGTAGTGTTCCTGGTAGATGATCCACATTTTGTTAGAGACTAATAACGAGCATGGAACAATGTCAAATACTTACAGATCCTCTCAGAGAGCACAGTAACTTGGTGAACAAACTGTCAGACTTATACTTGTGCCTAATTTCACATTACAGTCCATAAACTAAGCCTGGGATCAACAAATTGTATTGAAGAGACAATTGGTTCTGCAGAGACTTGGCTAAATGGCTATAAAATAAAATCAATACTTACAAATAAAAAAATGGTTCAAAAAT
>NW_006799959.1:3377620-3399204 GCF_000485575.1 Poecilia formosa
TTATCACAATATGCTAATTTTTTGAGAAGGACCTGTACAACAAAGGTTATACATTCATGGTACTTTGCACTGAAGGTGAAGTGTGCTTTGAAAGTTCATTGGAAGCGGCCATGGATGGTCTTGTGATCACTGATGGTGAAGTGTCTTTGGTGCTGCTCTTATTTTCGCCAACATGGAGGAGGAAGACTTCCAGCCTGGAAGGAAAAACAAGAAATATAGCAGAAACATTAGGATAATAAATAAATATTTTAATAAGTAGTGTGAGCAACAAAAGTCAGACTCACCTCTGTGTGTCACCATCATATTCATTCAAATTACTCTGCCCACCTGGTTTACAAGATAAAGCATAAAAAAGTCAGAAATAATTACTAAAGAAATTAGTCAGCTTATAGAAAATTTTTTGGACAGCATTAAAAGTCATGCCAACCTGTCTGAAGAAATGTATTGGAGTCATCATAACAGGCTTCAGTCACCAACATGAGACTGACAAAGAAAAAACATTTTGGCAGTTTTTAGATATGCCACAGGTACAAAACACCTGAGTCAAATGGCTCAATTGCCTCCTCATTGTGTAGATATGTTCTCCAGAGTCCTGCTAATCACCTAATTATTGTATTCAGGTGTGGTGCAGTAGCGGCACATCTAAATGTTGCAGGACAGTGGCCCTCCAGGACTGGAGTTTGACACCTGTGGCATAGATCAAGTCAATGGTCCAGCACAGCCACTCCCCCATTTTGCAGTCTACAGCCAAAAACTTAAAGAAAACGACCTCAGCAGCTAAATAATGCTAACTCAAATGGCCTCCAGATTTTCCTGATAGTTTTAATGTTTGGTCAAGATAATAAAAAGTTGTATATACCGTGATATCCAAACAAATAAACGTACGTTAAGCGAACTATGTATATGAATCGATACTCTTGTGTAAACGGAAAAATAATGCCTCCATAAAAAATAGTCAAAAACATGATCATTTGAACATGGAACTTACCTTGTTATAATAAGCTCCAGACAAGACGCCATACTGCTCAGGCAAACATGTGACGCAAGACGGCGTGGGCCGGGGGGCGGGGCTAAGGACCGGGCCCAATAATAAAGCTCATGATAATTTAACTTCACAACATGGACATTCCCGCAACAGCGTAGCTAACAAGTTTCATCACCACAGAGAGCGACTATGTCATTTTGAAATCCATCTGACATGAAGAACAACAAACCAAGAGAACAGAAACACCAGGCTACTGGTGTTTCTGTTCTTTAGATGAAACAACACAGAGTGTTAGGGAAACTAACACTCATGTTGTTGAATTAACACTGTATTTTTAACATACAACACTTGCACTGGAAGTCTGACACTTCCGAATTTGCTGTGTGGACTGATAGATTTCACAAATGGTCAAATGATCTGTTTACCCAAACCACATTTCCTGATTTCTAACATCGTTGCTGGTTTCTGTCCTTCTTGGTGTTCAGTTAAATGCATTTAAATAACAGGACAATGACACCAGCGCTTTCACGTCTTGTGGCTCTGTGACTTTTTTGACAACAAATAGATAGTGTGCAGCAAATAGATCTCAAACCATACTTGACCAAAATGTCTCAGAGTTTGCACTGATTTACTATTGATTAAACATAATAAACATATCGAAATAAATTTTTTTTAGCTGTACTATTAATTTTAATCCTATGCTTTAAGTGAACCATCTCTTCAAAGACAAAACTATTGCGAAAGCATTGAAGACGTTAATATCAGGGGTTTAAGTGTTCTGAAACCTAACAGAAAAGTTTAACTTTGTCAGCAACACCAGGATATAATTGCCTTCAGTGTTGGCTTATATAGGTGGTGACAAATGATGCGGGAGCCCGTTTGTATTTCAAAGCTACGAAGACAGTTTTTCTATTCATAACAAATGCTGTGGTAACAAATGATGTAACTTTAGTGGAAATTATCCAAAAGACAGATGCCAAGGAAATTTCATCACTGCAATTCACTGTCTGAGCTTCGGTTCATCCCGTTCTGAGGCGTCATTAATCATTGCTTTGTCACCCTTTTCATTTTTACACACAAGCTTTTGTTAAATAAACAATGTCTCTTACAACAGGAAATTTTCAGACATAGCAGGTTTTCCTGAGACACTCCCAAGTGGATTCCCGTAAAGAAAAGAGTCAGCGTTTCTGTTTTGATTTGAATTACTCACTACTTCATATGTTTAAAAACTTGCCTTTGTTTTCAGAACAAGATAGTCATGCTGACACACACAAAAAGTTTAAGCAATTCCCAGCATCATTTATAAGTATATTAAGTTTCTCTATGATGTTTTGAACTACTGGATATTGGTGCTCTTTGTTAGATTTATTAGTATATTTAATATTTTCAGGCTTAAAATGATGCAAATTGTGCATCCTGAAACACATAAACACATTCAATAAAAATCAATCATGCACAGTCATAGTGAAAAGAAGGTACACCCTCTGTAAGTATATTTTTAAAAGTGAAAGTCTTCTCACTTTGCTAGACTTGGCTCTCATGGAGCCCCAGCAAGTCATAGAGAGCTTAGCATTGGACAGATATGACCTCACAAGAGGAGAGAAGCTCAGTTCTCGTTGAGAAGTTAAAGTAAAGTAAGTAGTTAAAGTGAGCACTTCTCATATAAAAAGAATGGGTGGTGACTTATCTGTTGCTTCTTATATGAGGTGCTTCATCTCTGTCATTCTTTTATCAACACAGAGCAGATGTAGGACTTACAGGAAAGGTTATCTTTGCGTCAAAGAATAGTGGGCTGGGAGCAATATATCTAGGTTTTTCGTCCTTCCACAGAGCCCATTAAATAGGAAATGGATGGGCAGCCCAACATTAAAATGTCCCTTCTACAGCCCAGCTCGAATAAGTTAGCTGTGGTCAATCAGGTATCAAAGTGGGGGTGAGGGGAGTGTGGTGTGGATCTTTATTTAAGCACTTTTACTTGCCCTTAACTGCCTTCAAAATTCACCGAATTAGAAGTGTAATCTACTGTCACGCAATTGTGAAAGACTTCACTAGTGACCAAACAGCATCATGAAAACAAAGGAAGGCACCAGGGAGGACAGGGAGAAAAGTTTAAAGCAGGGCTAATTCATCAAACAAAATTCCAAGGTTTAAGCATCTAATGGATGAAAACTGAACTAGAGATCTAGATCTAGTGTTTGCTCATCTATCTAAACTTACAGGCCAAGCAAGGAGATTAAAGAACCAGCCAAGAAGCTCCCTTTAGGCATGCTGCAAAAATTCCCATTAGCAAAAAAAAGTCAAGTATAAGACGCAGCAAACAAGTGAACAAAAATGATCTGGTCAACTGACACCAAAGCTGAACTTTCTGACCCTTATGCAACATACATATGCAATCATAAGGAGAAAAACAATCCGTCCCTGAACACACCATCCAAACAATAAAACACGGCGAAGACAGAATTATGCTTTGGCAGATGTTGGAGGCTGCAATAGATTCTAGAATGGGACAGAGATTCTCGTCATCATTATTATTGCTAGACTTCAGTCAGCCTCTGTAAGGGTCTTAATTTTAATCCTCTGGCTCAGTGCAGGTTATATTTTGCCACATATGTTTCAGCTACAACTCTCTGGATCTTTTCAGGAACTAAAACTGTATCTCACTTCATCCAACCACCACAGGTTAACAATCCTGCCACATCAAAAGCCTGTTTACTTTTGCCATCTGTGATTACCTGACACCATTTTTATTTTTCTTGCATTGTCAAACTCTTTTGAAGCTCCAGTCACAACCATGTCTGTAACATTTTTCTTCATCACTTCGTATCTATGCTATATTGGTGTTAATTTAACACACAAAATACAAATATAATACATTAAAGTTTTTGTAACAACAGAGTACCTTAAATACGTTGAACAAAAAGACCACTGAATGTTTTGGACTCCAGTACAAACAACAAGAGAACTGTTCTTTGAAAAGTTTTGACATGACATCTTTGTCTTTTTCCATGAACTCACTATTGTTTTTTCTGATTCTCAGACTGATAACATTGTAAGGACAAAAAGCTTCCAGGAAAAAACAAGTGTTCCTCATTCCTTCAATTGACAACTCTACCACTGTTTTAACTAGACAGCCAATCCTGTGTAGGCTTGGACTAACCCAGCTTTGGGGAAAATGTCACAGGCCTGCCTTCCTGTCAGGTTATTACTCTCCTGGTCATTTTTTTCCAGTTCTCAACAACTCAAATCGTCGAACTGCAGATAAGCAAAACAAGTCTTGCTTATCTAGGCATTCCTGTCCTCTGCCCACTCGTTCTTTCTCATATTTTCCATTGCTCAAACTGCATGAAACTTTCTCAGTGACGTCTTTCTTTCTCTTTTCACTTGCCTTGGGTGTTGTATTGCATTTTTGACTCAGTTTAGTCCTAACGACATACACTGAGAGCTATGTCCCTTGACTGGCCCCTGACAGCACACTGACATCAATCCATATCTCAGGAGATAGTAGGCATAGTTTAAAAGGGAAAGCCCTTTTTGCACCATTTTTATTTGAGAAGACTGTCCACAGTTGTTGAGTAGCTGTGTTTCATGGTTGCACATTCATTTTTCATCGATGCTGCTCTCCTACTACTTTTTTTCCTGCACAAATTTAAACATGTATCAGTATCATGTACTGATAGATGTATTCCTATCAGTCATAGTTTACATGTTACTGCATTATGTATGTAGGAACATTTTAATGGATAAATAAAGTTGACTCAAACCACTCTATTTGAGATTAAAGTATAAACTTACACAACACTAGCAAAGGGACACAAATTGTTTTTCACTTTCCTAAATAACTTTTAATTTACTTTTAAATTCAACCAGCACTTCCACCAAGTTTTCTCTTCCACATCAGCTTGATTGACCTGCACATATTTTTTACTTTGCATCTGATTATTTGACAGCCTACTTTCTCACCTAGCAGTCTCCAAAATACAGTGCTTTGAAAAAGTATCCTTCCCTCTTCAACCTTTTCACATTTTGTTACATTATATTACAGAAGAACAAAAAAAAACGTCTCTTACAGAAATCTTATAGGCCTGTTATGGCCTTACTTAATATTTGCTTCACTTAAAAAATACACAAGCAGCACAGATGCGCCCTGAAAGGATAGTGAATTAAATCTCAGTCAAGAGTTTGGAAAAAATCCAGAAATTGTGGGCATCATCTGGAGTCTGTGCTTCAAGACCCTTATCCATGTGCTGCTTTGTGTATGGAATATATTTGTTTGGGTATTCTTGTGTTTGAATTTCTACATTAATGTGATGTGATAAGACACCTCTGATGTTTTCTGTGGCTCCTAATTGGTTTAACAGCTCATGTCCAGGTTGCACTTGAATGCACTTTCCCATGGCGTTACACTTTTGATGTGAATTAATATTCAAATTATCTGAGAAATGAATTATAAGCTTTTCATTATTTGGATACCACAATTATTAAAATAAAGAGAAAGAAAGCATGCAATGGGTCTATATGCATTCTTCCATTTGAAATAAGTCACTTTAATAAATTCATGTTTTGATGACGTTATAATATTTTTTATCTTTTATTTATCCTCCAACTTCACAGCTACTGTGTACATTACATACCTTGATGTTTGTGGGTATTACAATACTTACACATTAGCATGCAAATTGCCACTTTAAAATTGCAATAATTTGAAAATATATACAATGATATAACTTACTAGCTTGGTACATATCTAAATTAGTGTCTCTGCAAAGAGCCTTGAAAAATTAGCATGTTTGTAGTTTCACTTTGGAAACCTCACCTTGCCTGTAAATTAGGTTTGGCAGTGACTCTACAACGCTGCCTCAGGACAAAGGATAAAACGGCGACCTGCCAGACTGCCAGCTTTTATTCAGTCCAGGTTTGATGCTGCAAACTTCTGAAAGCAAAGAACACCTGGTTTTGGATGAGACTTCTCAAAGGGCTCCCAGTAATCCTCTGTTGTAATCAGCCAGCTTTACTTCATTCCCCCCCACCAAGTTTATTAAAACAGCACTGAGCAGTGGCTGTCAGAGATATTGTTCCATAGTCCCATTTGCATAAAAAGCAACAGGGTGCCATATGGGTCTCTGCAGAGCTGTCTTGGATTTTTCTAAGAGGAAAAAAAAAAAGTGGACTTATTTTGCTGTAGACAGACTTCTGCATGTAATTCACTTGAGATGGCCAAGAGTGTTAATTAGAGCTCAGTCGAACTCTAGAAACACAGCATTAGTGTTGAGATGCACCTTGTGTCTTTCATATTTTGTTTTATAAGATTCATCATGAACCTTCTTCTCTGATCAACCCTGATGTGTCAGAAGGTAAAGGGAAAGAATCATTTGAAGGATCACTGTGCCTCTGCTCTCACCTCTGTCCTTGATCAAATGGAACTTTTACTTGAAGGTGTCACTGTAATTAGAGTCTCTGCAAGTGTGGGGAAAGTGGATATGGAGCGAGTGGGCGGATGGATGCGTGTGTGCATGAATGTCAGGCTTCTTTTTTTTTTAATTGCCTGCATATTGTGAAGTGCAAATCTCATCCTTCAGGAGCATAAACAGTCAAGAAAATCTGTAAAAGAAAAATCTTTGCACCTGCTTTATTGGTATTGCAAAATCTGAAAACAAAATCATGGCTAATAACATTTTGGTGCTGGGATGATTAACTTTTCTACACTTTCTTTTCTTATTAAACTCTGCCTCTTGCCAAAATTAGAAAAACAACATCTCCTTTATTATGACTTACAATCTCTGCTAGAAAAGTTTGAGCAAGTCTAAAGCTGCTTTCTTTTTTGTGCATATTTCAAATTTTCAGGAGTTGACCAGCTGTAACCTAGACGAAGCTTAACCCAAAAAGCACAGCTCTCCTCTGGGCATTTATTCCAACCCTACATCATGTAAGAAATTTTTGACACATTTTTGACAGGCAATTTCAAATCAGGCCTTTATGCCTTTGACCACAAATCAAGTTACAAGTGTTTGAGAGAAGTTTTTACTACAAGTTCAGGTCAATTCAAGTCTTGTCTGAATTCTTGCTGTCCAATTTCAAGTCAAAGCACAAGTAATTTAGGGCCAAATCTTAGTTTAGTTGTCTAAATCAGAACTATTAGGGGCAAGTTTCAAGTCTTTGAGGGTCAAAACCAAGGCTTTCACATTTCAGGACCTTCTTCTCAAGTCCAAGTCAAGCTTTCAATCTGAGTCCAAGTCAAGTTTGTAATATTTCATCCAATTAAAAACTCTTCCTGTCAAGTCTCAAGTCTTTGAGGGAAAACTCTTACCCTAACCCCGTTAAGTCTCAAGTCTCAGAAGAATGAAGTTTCGAGTGTTTCACCATGAGACTCATTTTATTCAGGGGAAAGTCTCAAATCCTTGGCCAAAGTCAAAGTAAATTATTTTCCCACAAGTCAAAGTCATGGTACAAGTTTTGCTATCTGCAAAATTCTAAATAAATCTATTCTATTCCAGTCAAAAACATCGGTTTTTAAATCTGTGACCTGAAGGCCAACTCGTCCTTAGGGAGCAAACCCACTAATAAACTTGGTAGCTGCTAGTAATTCTACATGCTATACATCTACCTGCCTTTGTTTGATTTGGGCCTGGTACCTACAGTGGAAACAACAGGAGGAGAAAAACTATGCCAGAAAACTACACTGCTCTCCTTGGGGATTAATTGCACTTTGGGAGTGAAGCTCTAAGTTAAGTGTGACTATTTTTGAAACTTTGTTGCAACTTGAGTCTGTAATTCTGACAGCAGGTGAGATAATCCCTATTAGATTTATTTAAGTGGCACTAAAATACACTTTTCCACTCCTTTTTTACCAGAAACTTAGCACTACAAGGCAATAAAAGCCATAAAAACATCAGTGATTTCCAGTGACGCATCATTACGTTCAGTCCTACACTACATCAAAAGATAACTGAACTATTCACACCTTCACTGATTTCTTGCAACTCTTGGGAATTCACCCACCTTTCTCTTCACATGCCTTTCATGCATTCTTTAAGTTTCTCTTTAACTGAACTTTTTTTTATTTGCTGAACATGAATAAAAGCCTTAGCGTCTCTGAAGCTGAAAGCCCCCCATCCCCGACCCCCTTCTCCGCCTGCCTACACAGACAGACGTTTTCAGAACCAAAAGTGGGAATCCTCTGCCTTCTCCTCACATTCATTTTCACATTCTCCTCCCCTTACTGCACATCCACAAATTATTCGGGGAAAGGATAAAGGCGTGCATGCGAGCAAATGAATGGCTTGATTTAGATTCAAATTGCATAAAGTGAGCTAATCGGAATAACTGACAAAAGCTCTATGACGGAGAAGTGATAACCTGCAGGCTGCTTCCTTATTGCAGGAGATGGGACTGAAGTGCTGGGCTGGTGTACAGGTCTAATTGCATGACTCAGTGAAGGGGTAAAATGACTGACATGTAAGGAAAGATTTCTTTGAGATCCAACACTTAATGACTTTTACTTTGCATGATAAATCAGAACTCACAGCCTTCTTCTTTTTCTACTTTTTAAAAGTCAAATTTTCAGTTGAACTTTTCTCTCAACCTCTTTTCACTACAGTTTTAAGGAAGCCTATTTGTCTATTATACAAGCTAACTGCTTTTGTCTATCTTTTGCTTTCTTGTTTAGAAATCCTCTTTATCCTGTTTAGCTCTTTTTCAAGGATTTTTTTTATGTAGGAGTTATTTATGTCCCCTTTTAGTGACAATGTTATTCCATCATAATGAGAAAAGTATTATATTGCAATTCTGCAGTTTATGTTGTTTACCATATCACAACAGAAATAATCTCAGTGAGATACAACAAAAGAAAATAGTTGAAATTTTAATCTTATTTAATTTAATCCAGTTTATTTCTATAGCACCAAATCAGAACCAGTGGCCTCTCAAGATACGACACAAAAGTGATTCCAATTTGATCCCTTATCTGAAATATTGCAGCCAAGGTCAGTTCAACATTAAATTTGTTTAAAAGTTTTCTATCAAAGGAAATCCAGCAGATTGCATCAAGTCTTTGACTGGCAGCGCATCCAACTATGTGGCATCAGTAGACTACGGACTGCATCACCTTTGCTTCAACCCCTCATACTGAGCATGCATTCAGAGACAGCAGTAAGGAACATTTCCCTTTAACAGAAAGAAACCTCCAGCTGAATCCGACTCAGTGTGAGCGGCCATCTTCCATGAGGTTTGAGAATAGAAAAACAAAAAATGAAAAAACACAGCTGGAGACTTTTAACTGCTTTATTTTTTATTTTTTACTGTCTGATAGTAACAAATTACAGTGGTGCACCACTAAGGAAACAAATGCACTCATTTTTCAGTGTCATTTCTGGACAGGGTGAAAAGGTTTTTGGGATTCTTTTGGTCTGACAAAGCCACACATATTTTGAATTCACCCTTCCCTCTAGGTTTTACCTATTCTAATGGTTTTATTAAACAACTTTGGCAAAATAAAAAACAAAAAAACACTGTCCCATTGCACATTAAAAGGCAAATAAATACAAAAAAATGTTTATACAGTTGTACAACATGAGTAAATCTAGTTCCTGTTGTTGCTTGTAAACAACAAAAGGAAATAGGATTAAGGGACAAACAGAAGTTGAGTAAGTAGTCTTTACTAAGGCAAAAAAAAGAGACGAAGACACAGTGACATCACAGGGTGAAAAGTTCTATGTGATTGAAAATTTGCACTTCTAATTCACTGAGAGCTAATTAACAGCATGCGGATTATTTTTCTAATGAAGGACAATGGAGGGTATACTTTTCATTACCAATTATCCCCTCAAAGTCACCTCATGTTATTACTTGCTGCAGTTATGAAATGAGTTACAATGTATTATAAGTCCTGGAGAAATTATGCCTCAATTATCATTTCCTAGTGTTGTTATAATAGGTGTGCAGTCCGTCTCTGCTGAGATAAGTTGTGTTGCTATTTCTGAAAATATGAAAACTTTATGGTGCAGCAAACTTTTGTTAAATCTGCAATATCCTAATTTACCTATGCTTAAGTTTTCTTTTGAATCTAAAACTAATGAGATGTTTTGTCCTTCACTTTAACTCACATTTAATTCCTAACTGCAGATAATCTGCAGACAGAAATGTTTAGTCTGAACAAACTTCATGACAAGATGACAAAGACAAATTGTTCTACAAAATTTATTAAACTCAGCTTTAGCATGATAACATCTCCCATAAGGATGGAAGCTGACAACTTCTAAGTTATTGGTCACTTATAATTTGATGTAATTTTTTTAAATTAAAAAGTCGTTTTGAAAGTAATATATCAGCTTATGTCTAAAAATGTTGTAATTAGAAATATCAACCACTGCAGGACAGTCCAGAGTTAATTCAACTAATCTTGGGTGGATACGATAATCTTGAGTAAAAATAGTTCCACAAAAATTTAAAACAAAATGTAACAATTATTTCTACATATCTAACATAAAATGAAATATTGATTATGTGATGTAATAGTGGTTATATTGTCATTATAAACACATTATTCATTATTTTCCAATGAACATACTTACACACTTGTTAAATCTTTATTTGTGCTTTTTGAGGTTTGTACTTTACTTTTCTGTTCTTGAAGGGAAAGACGAGTTTAACAAGCTGTTCTTATTTGGTTAATTAATCAGCCTGAATTCAGCTGCTTGGCAGAGATGCTGCTTATGGCTTGCCAACTATCACTTTTAAACAGCCTTAACTTATTAAGAGCGATGGGTGGCACCCCTTTAACGTGTACACCATGTTTTCTGCATTTGGAAAAATGTTCAAACAGTCACATCTTACTTTCTTGTAATTAAAGGAGAAATGTATTTAGCAACAAAAAGATGGGGAAACGGTGGTGCTGGATCACTTCTGCACTTTCTCTGTGCTCTCATTCAAAGAATGTTTATCGGCAGGAACAGTAAGACAGACATTTTTTTTTTTGCGGTTTTGAAAGCAATAAACTTGATTTTCAGTTATATAAGGATAATAAATTGTGTGTTTTTGCTGTCCAGTAGACGCTAAACAGAGATTGTATCTGTGAGTAGCTGCATTTTCAATAGATGTAAATGTCAACATTTAGTATTCAAATTCACAAAATGAGCCAGAAATTTGTAAATGTTTTGTAAAAGCTTGGATGCTTTAAATCCACATAAAAGAAGAAACAACTGTATATTGATCAGTTTTCTTCAAAGGTTTTGGTGATTATTTAATCTTCTCTTCAATTACGTCAACATTTTCACGGTGCAGTTTGAATTTTGTTGCCTTCCGCTTAGACAGGAATGTGTTCCTAATCGCATAGTATATGGTTCATCATGCAACATGACACCCGACTGCTGAGCTTCATCATGTTAACATATTTTTCTGATGTAGATGATCAACTTTGGTGTCCATCTACTGTGTTTGATCAGTTGATTCTTCTGTGTAAATCCTCTTATCCGTTTCTCTAATTTGTATGTTACTGTCCTGCTTCCCCTCAGAGCCAAGAAGAAGACAAAGCCCTTGAACCTTAAGATTCACAGCAGTGTGGGGAGCTGTGAGAATCTGCCCACGCAGCGGTCACCGCTCCACACCGAGCGATCTTTGCGATCCTTCTTCTTTCCGTCTTTCATCCCTTCCACACCTCCTGTTCATGCTGAAACACCCTCTGCAAGTAAGTGAGCGCACATTATAAACCAATCTTACATTTTATTGTCGGTTCATGTCAGCGTTTTATTTTCTGCAAAAGGCATTTTGCTCTCTGTGAGGTTAAGTCACAGACATTATTTCACTGTGGGGATGAAAAATTCTCTGAAGTTGAAAGTTTATCCACAATTGTAACTTCAAATTTATTTTGCAGGATAACCTGTACACCTGTGCACAGAATGTTTAAGCAAAGCTTTTCAGGGTTATAAATGAACTATGTAACTCTATTAAAACCATGTTTTGCACTTTGCTGTGTCCATTTACAACTCACAAAAAAATTCTTCTTTCTTTCAATCTAATATTTGTTAGAAAAACTTCCACAGCAAAGCTTAGTTGGAAAATGGACCATATGGGGAATCAGGCTGTTCCATTACGGCCGGAGGTAGTGTGTCGCTGCACACCGGCAGCCTTATTGGTTGATGCATTATAGGCAAACTGCGGAAGCCATTAGATTGAGGAGGAGATGGGAAAAGGCAGAAAAATAGAGAGTAATGGAGGCCCTGTCAATGAAACGAGTGATGTATGGCTGTGACTTAGTGTTGGGAATACTCTCTGACATAACCAACAGGGATGTGGGGCGCAGCCATGAATAGACGTAAGCAGAGGCATGGCAATGAATAATCAATCTCGACATGCATAAGACAGAGAAAAAGAAACAAACTTAAAATAATAAAATAGCTACAGACATAAGCAAACACACTGCACCATTCTGAAGTGTGTGTTAAAATTCAAAACTCTAAATGCACACTATTAGTCAACAACATTTCTATGTACAATGTCATACAACCTACCTGTCAATCAATCTTTACTTGTTGAACACTTTCCATTCAAAACAAGAGCAGCACAAGAGGGAAAGAAAACCAAAGAAACCACTTCCCCAAGTCTATTTTTTTTATCTTTATATCTTTCAACAAAGTAAATTCAACCCTACTTTATGTCATCGTTCGTAATGAAAAAGCAGCAACTTTTACCTTATCGAGTAAACAAGGTAACAGTCACGCAAAACTGCATGTGGTTGTGTTTCTCTTCAAGATTAGTAAGTTTTAGATAGTTTTTACATCAGTAGCCTGCATGCCTCATCTCTAACTGATCTGTCACTGACTGTCATGCAGGCGAAGGTTCAGTTCATCCAACATGCCTGAATGATGCTGTTCCCATGAACTATATCTTTCAGGCTGCTACCTGCAATCATTCACCCTTTTTCTAATAGTTCAGCTAGTCCCAGAAGTTAAACCTTTCCCGTGGAACGTATGCAAAGAACAGAAAAACAGAAAACAAAATATACGTTTAAAAAATGATGGTAAATTCATGTAAAAGTAAGGAATGATTCATAGATCCTGGAGCACAGGATCTATGAGCACAGAACCTCAATTTCTACTCTGAATTTGGAAGTCAATCGCAACAACACTCTTTTTCTAAATCATTAATTGTTACCATAGATATCCAGGATTGACAGCTGTATTTGCAAATATGAAGTTCTTTGTTCCATTTGAAGAAAACCATGATTAGGAGCCTCGAGAACAGCTAATTACTACCTCTCCAAAATGAGTTTGTCAATTGATCCCTGGAAGCAATTATTTCAGAAATTAGCTAGTAACACTTCTTGAATACGGGAAAAATTCAGTTGCTCTGCTTTATTATTTGTACATAGTTTTTGTAAAGAAAAATGGAAAATATCAACCAATGTATAGATTTAGCTATTTTCCCATTTCATCTCATGAGGAGACGGAACTTATTCCCAAGTAAACAGTAATGGTTTTAGGTTGCACTCTAACTTTAACACAGGAATGTATCAGTTGTGAAGTTAATAGCACATAAATATTGCAAACAAAATATTATTCTCCAAAACCATGAATCTGCAATAAAGCTGTGTCTTGTAAGTAGACATGCTCGACATGTAATTGGGATCAAGATAGCATCTTGTTCCAATTTAATCTGTTTTTATCAGAAAGGCCAACAGTAATTTTATCTTTCTTAACAAAGAAAAAGAAAAATATGTTTCAAACTTCTCAAGAAACTTCAGAAGCATGCTGCTCTCTGTGTTGCACACATAAGTGTAGTTTTATGAACTAACAGAAATTAATTTTCAGTTTAGACACTCTGCTTTTGCACTCATTTTTGCTTCAATTTTGGAAAAGAGTTTTACAAGAGCAGAGTGTTTTTTGCTCTTGGGTTGGGTCAACAAATATAGTAAAAGTTAATTGATGGTGTACTCCAACATGGCTTTGTAACGCAAAAAAAAAAAAAGAAGACTGACGCATCTGACCAGTCAGGACATATTTTGGTTGGATGTAAACAATGTGGCCTAGAAAAAATAGAAATGTCCACATCGCTTATTTTGGGAATGGCGCATGTGAGTTTGTGTTTAAACGCTTGGATGAGCATACGGCCAGTGTGTGTGCAGCCCGGTCAGCCAGGATAAACATCTGTCCAGGGTCTAGTTTGGGATTATAGTATCACTGCCATCTCGTACGTCAGAAATCTGCAGCCTACAACATTATCCCTCGTCCCTTGAGTCATGTGAATCAAACAGACAGAGGATCCACAAGATTGGCTGAGGTGACCGAGACCACACGCTGTCTGCTCGAGATGAATCAATGCCAGGACTAAGCTGAGCGCTATTGTGAGAATACATTCATTTTCCCACCAGGATGCACTGCTTAAGATTGTATGTGGATAAGATATGATGGAGGATTAATGGCACAAGTCATACAGTTTAGCTGTAAACTGTATGACTTGCTACATTGTTTATTTCCGAAGAACGGTTGTAGATAGTTTTGTGGTCAATCTCTAGATAGATTACTTCTTATCTCACTTTGATATAAACACTCGTCTCCACATTTATTTTTTCATCTGGCTAAAAAAGAGATTACTTTAGGGGAAATCTAGGTTTTATTGATGTAACACAATTTAACATTAAAAATTAAAAAAATAAAATCCGACCAGTAGTTGGGGTAGAGTTAGACATTAAAGGGAAAAAAAATATGTTAATAATAGAGTCATTTTAAAAGATTAGTGGTGCCTCACTTCTACAATTACTTTGTACAAACCAGTTGTACAAACCAGTTGGACACAATTCTTTCTTCTCCCATACTCTCATATACTTCCTCTCTAGGTTTCCACTCTGACGTCATTCTCTGACTAATTTTTAAAGATTTTTACTTTCCACATGTTAACTTAACTTGTGACCATGTTAAGTTATTCAAAATATTCAGTAGCTTTTGTTTCATCTGTCAGCATGAAGAAAGTATGAGGAAAAGTTTATGGAAATTCACATAATAACTATCCAGTTTCCCACCATCATAACTGAAGGCTAAACCACATATTTTTTTACTTCAATGGCATTTTTTTGTAAGTGGCTAAGAGGAATGTTCTATGCTGTCACATCAAAGTTATTCCCCAGGGCAAGCAGCAAGTCAAAGATTATCAACTATCAAACTTAAAAAAGTTCAAAAGTTAACAGCCTTACATTTACGTCAGAGCAGCAAAAAGGCATTTACCTTCCAGCACGTTCCTTCTGGTCTTGCTTTATTGTCTCTCTAAAACATTTGAGATCAATGTTTTAATTTCAAAATGAATTTCAAAACCAAGCAAAGATAAAAGGAATAAAAGCAAAATTAAATTTTTAAATGATAATTTTATGTATTAACCTGTCTGTCACGAGAGGACCCAAATTTGGGTCCTCTCGTGACAGGGGTGTCAAACTCCAGTCCTCAAGGGCCGCTGTCCTGCAACTTTTAGATGTGCCTCTGCTGCGCCACACCTGAAAAGAATAATTAGGTCATTAGCAAGGCTCAGGAGAACCGATCTACACAGGGAGGAGGTAATTAAGCCATTTCATTCCACTGCTTTTTACCTGTGGCACATCTAAACACTGCAGGACAACGGCCCTTGAGGACTGGAGTTTGACACCCCTGTATGACAACCTGAGACCAACAGGTTAATTGAAGAAAGCTAACCAAATTAGTTTTTATGTAAAAACAACAACTAAAAAGTAATTCCTCACTAATCCTAATAACCGGTTCTTCATAGCAATGACTGTCATTGAGTCAGGAGTGGCAGTAATTGTGGCGGGGGCTGTTGTTTACTCTTCCTTTTGGTCACAAAGAGTGACACACATGGGCCATATTTGGAATCGAGCCTTGCAACTTGAAAGCCCTGCATGGTTGATTAGACTCATCAGTGTGTCTGTGAGCACTGAGCGAGCTTTTCTGACATCTGCATTCAAAGTCACTCATCCACATTTCTCCATATGATAAAAGATGGCTTACAGTAGAGTGAACAGTGGATTAAGGTTTCCAGCAGATATACAGTACATTAATCATAATGTTTTATCTGGCAAATTTAGCAGATGGTCAATGAGTACTACTTTGGTATTCCATTGTGTTTAAATCTTTAGGGCATATCCATTATTTTGCATTAATTTCACTGTTGAAAACATTTAATGCTAACAGGAATGTTACAAAACATGCAGCTGCTTTAGAAGTTGCAGCGTTTCTTTCTAAACAAAAGATTTACTTTGCTTTAGTGAGAAAGAACAACGTCTTTTTCTCCCAATGAGTGATCATTAAATTTTAAATTAGGAGCAGAGGCAATTTATCAGTTATTTCAAAACAAAAACAGAGGTCACATTTTAAACTGTTTAACATATTCTATTAGCTTTGGATGTATTTGGATCTAAAAAATTTAGATCCATACCCTGACTTATCTTGAAACTTGAGATTTCCAAAGTTTGGCCAACATTTTCACAACCAACAAGTTTAAAAACATTAAGCAGACAAACTCTACTCCACATTATTGTACAGCTATCATGTTATCTGTTAAAGTCTCACTCTGTGTGGAAAAGTAGCAGCCATAATCAACCACCAAAATGACTAAACATGCAGTAGAAACTCCAATTTCCTTTTATTTAACATTTAAGATTTATGTTTTTGCTCTGGGGTAAATTTAAACCTCTTGCTGGCAGAAATAGTTGAATTTGAGTCTTTTTCCTGCACCGACAACTTTCACTTCAAAAAGTGTCTTCACTTAAAGCAGGGGTGTCCAAAGTCGGTCCTGGAGGGTCGGCATCCTGCATGTTTTAGTTCTCTCCCTGGTTTAATGCACCTGGATCAAATAATGGCTCATTAGAGGCCTAAGAGGAACATTCTCATGCTGAAAAGGTTGTTACCACCACCAGGGAGAGAACTAAAACATGCAGGATGCCGGCCCTCAGGACCGACTTTGGACACCACTGACTTAAAGGATCTGGCTATTTTTGCTATGACATGTTCACTGATTGGAAAAATATCAGATATTTGAGTTTCCAGCTGATCAGTCACTGGTCAAGGTTGATCAAGCTGAAAATGGACTGAAATGGACCACCAGTCAATTTTTCATCTCTAATAAAAGCTGTACCTAAAAGCCAAGATAGCAGAAATGTTAAGGTGGCATTGTAAGAGTGGTGAAAAATATTCTTTTAGAGAGGTTTGATGACTGTAAGCTTAAAGCTAAGCTCCTTTATTACATCCAAGAAACTTAAATGGTACAGGATCACACAGTGATTGACAGTAATAAAGGCACTGGAATTTTAAAAAAACTAAAAATGAGCAATCTCTCCACCTAGTATTCAGGTGCAGATCATTAGTCACAGTACAAATACGGTTTCTAAGTGCTATAAAAGCAGACAAAGTGGTTAAAAACATTTTTATTATTCATAAACTTTGTCAACTGTGCAAAGATAACTGTCTGCCAAAATCCTGGGATAAAGGACAGTTTGACAGCATGTAGCAATTTAAAGAAAGGAAGTTCATATTTAATTTCTTTAGGACTGGAAGAAGAAAAAAATAAACTACTGCTGAGACAGTTTTCAAAGTTCAACTTCTGGTGAAGTTGAACTTCGCCTTTATGATAAAGGTAAAAGAAAGTTCTTCCATGCTACCTTATAATATTATATTTTGCAATGCAGATCACTCAAAAGTCAATCATTATGATGGTCTTATAGAGTCAAGTTTTTATTTAAAGTTAGACTTGACTATAGTTCACTTGACCTTTTTAAATGTTATTAAGCCTTCAATATCCCAGCAAACTGTGAATTTCTTAAACACATTAAAATACAAAGTGAAAGATTAGTCACCCAAAGGTCCAATAGGTGTCTTTTACTATGCAGGTAATGTTTAGATCACATTTGACTATTTAGATTAATGTTAGGCTCTGAAATATTCTTTTTAAGATCTTCCAAACAACAGCTGCCAATCCATGGCCACTAGACGGGGATCTCTCGTCATTAGAGAGCCCCTAAGCTTGTAAGACACTATCCTGTTTCTGCCTTTAGCTGGAGCATGCAAGTTTTGCTCAAAATCTAAATAACTTCTGCCATGTTTTTAACTACTGGTCTCTAAGAGTATCGCATAAACATTAATTTTAATCTCAGGTGTCCAAAAAAAAAAAAAAAAGTTTGCAAGCTAATTCTCTTGTTTGGTGTTGTTGTTTATCTCCCATGGTCCACTCAAAGTTTAGTCAGTTTTTGTGGGTTGCTTCAGGTGATAAAATAAATCATTGTTATGTGGTTGTGAAATGTTATGGTGACCACAGAGACATTTATTTGTGTGCTGCTCACCTCTTGTGCCCGAGGCTGTTTGAGCCCACACAACTGGATTAGACAGACACCCTGGGTTGTGTCCACTTGGACATCTAGTTCTGGCATTTTACCAGCACACCTGCTCCAAAGCTAATGTGGACACGCATAAGATGGAAGTACAGAGGGAGGGAAAGAGAGTGTGGGAGTCTGCAAGTGTGTGCTTGTGGATATAAATGGCTTAAATGTTCTTCAAGCGCTTTTTGCTCAGCTCAGTCTTTTATATTTCTGCATGTATTCCAATGACGTCACATGCTCTCTTTAACCTCGCAAAGCTGATTTGCAGTTGCATCACGGATCTCCTAGCAACCAAATCTGGTGCCACATTGGAGGCCCCTTCTTGCATTGGCAGATAAGTAATTGCTTTAAATAACTCCTAAAACATGGCAAAGGAAAAATAAAACAGACTTGGAAGACCTGTTAACTCTGGTATCAGTCCAGCAATGCAGCAGAGATGTGTTGCTGTTTACTAAAATGTTTCATAGAAAAGAGAAGGCTGACGTGTTGACTCACGCTTGGAGTGCAATATGTCTGAGTATATTCTAAGTAATCCAGCTCATTGTCTATCAAGAAGTCATAAGAGTCTGGATAGCAGGAAACTGGGCTTCCATTCTGTTCCAGGTGACACTTCAGCCATCATTTGAAAGGAGCTGCAGTATTAGCTCAGTAAAACGTTTTATGACTGTGAAATTCCACTTCATGCAAGTGGATGGCATTGAACAGTGGTATGAGGTACTCAGGTTAAGACTTACCCAACCAATGACTTTTAGAGGATGAGGGGTAACCTTTTAAGGACAGTGAGATTTATATTGTTGTGCAGTTTCTTAGTGATCCAGGACAAGATACACCCAAGTGCTTAAGTAGAAGCAACTAAACTCCTTTTTTTTCTTGAAAATGTTTCACCTCCTAATGCTAGTTTAGATTGTTGAAGTTTTTAAATAATAATCTTTGAAAAAATTACTCTGATGAATAACAGATAAAGGGGTAAATGAGTATGACCCTGAGCCTCCATATGTTCTAGAACTTTATAGATTATATTGTGTTTATATGGTGGTCCAGCAGTACATTCAATTCAGGGATAACCTTTAACCTGCAGATTTGTGCAAAACATCCCACTACTAAAGAAAATGATTCAAAGTTGACTGAAATATGAATAGGCCCTGTAGTCAAATGTTATCAGAAATGTAATTTTAGCCTTTTTATGGTACTTAACCATTTTTTAACACTTACAAGGATCTTTAATGCCATGTGGGAGTTTAGCCAACAAATCTTGCCGACTTAATAAAGGTTTAGCTGCAGTTTGGTTAGCTGAGGGTTGCATCATTATTTTTTGCTGGTAATAACTGGCAAAGATAAGGCAGCGGATCTCTTGGAAACCCTGGTTAGGATGCTTAAGCATGTGTTTAAACTCAGGAAGATGTCCATCTTATGGGAGATTGATGAACAATAGTGTGCTGGTATTCCTTATTAATCTTAGTTATTAATTTAGTAATTAATGTGGTTATTTTGCTGTGTAAATATTCAATGTCAAACATACATAGTCAGGATTATGTCACCTAACAATACCCAACCCAGGTCATCAGCAAAAGTTGCTTTGTTTGTTGCTCAGCTTACTCATGTAGAGACTCCAAGACTCTCGATTTCCCCTCACTCAGGAAGTCTCTTCAAAGCCACAAAGCCTCTGGACATCATCTGTTTCACTCTCCCTGCCTCCATTTTATTGGCATGCATGAAGCCCTAGTGTCAATGGACTCCCACTATCTATAAGATCTGTAAGATCAAATGTAAGTGCTACGTCTTCAGCCTTTTGAATGCTGTCATCTCTTTATTCAACAATTTCAGTGTCATTTGTATATGTGTGCCTCTGTACTTGTTTGTCAAAGATGATAGCACAACATTCTGCAAAAGGGCTTATCGGCGTGTAGCTGTTGCTATAGCAACTGAGCAACCTGGCTTTATTTCTTGTTCATCTGAGTATTTTTTTTCTTCACTTTACACAGGGGAAGAGGGGGGAAAAGTCTATTTTCAACCCCATTCTTAGTTTGTGTTTTGCTGCCATCTCTGAATGTGTTTTGTTTCGCTTTGGAGAAATACTCATTAAAACACATAGATGGAAAGCGTTGTGAATATGGTGTGCAATAGCCTGTACAATATCACTGTATACAACACTCATGTAAAATAATACAGCACATTGTGCAGCTAACGCCCCCACATAATTTTACAGTCCTGCTGAGTTTTTATTTTGCTCTCCATAGCCCACTGTAAGGATATGACTATGAATATCTTTGAGTTTAATACTTATGTTAATAAATTTATGCCAGCTTCTGTTTGAAAGTTTAGATTTAAGTTTTGCATCTTGCTCAGTTTTTGATGTTTTTGTTTTCTGATGTTGAGCTGTTGCTTGTTGCTGAGATCGTTATCTTTAAAAACAATTTTTGGGGTTTAATTTAAGTTCTGCCAAGTATGTTAGTCTTCTCTTTGAGATTGATGAATTTAATGATTGTTTTATTTATGAATAGGTGAGTAATATAAATAATTAAAATTTACATAGATGTTTAGCAATTTACTTGAATACTGTATCTTTTTACTTTTGCATACCTGCAGTATCTTTCTCCTCTGTCAGAAACAGTAAAATTTATCATTCAGTCTACAGGGTACCCAGCTCAGTTAAACATTAAATAAATTATATGTAGCTCTAAGTAGGCTCCTAGTGGTCTCTTTACATCTCACATTTGTACACAAATCTGTGCTTTCTTTAACCCATGTGCAGTCAGAAAATTGTGGTTTTTCCGCCATATTTTAGTTTGCATGTCTATTTTAAACATGCTCAGAAATGAACACAACCAAACACACAGACCCCATTCTTAACCCCGTGACACAGTGTTTGTCATTTGACAATTTGGCGGAGGAGGGAGGGCCATGAGAGCCTTGGCTTAATTAGGCCGAGGACAAATGGGAGAAGATGGAAGAGGCCACCCTTGTCTGGCGCCTTGGGGTTTTTAAACTCCTACAGGCTCATCTGTCACACAAACAATAGCTCACATGCATAAACCCGAGATGCATTTTATAGCTTGTTTTGTTGTTTTTACTTACTACAGCATATGTCAACTTTGTGGAAACACAGACATTTGTGTGATTTTATTGCAGTGTTTTAGAAATTTACTGTTTGTACATTAAATAGCTTTACATTGAGGTTTTTAATGCCTGTAATAAAGAGAGACTGAGCATTAACATGAACAAAACTTATGATATATATATATATATATATATATA
>NW_006799959.1:3399218-3431464 GCF_000485575.1 Poecilia formosa
ATAAACTTCTATTAAGTTGAAAACAAATTTGAGAAAAACAAATGCACGCCACAGCCTTCTCAGAAGTATTCTGAAAACTTCCCTTCAACTTTTCCACATTGTATTTTATTAACTCATACTTGCATACTTCAATAATATAAAAATAGTAAATTGCATTTTTATTCAGCCCCAATCAATATTTAGTAGAAACTCAATTATGAATGCAAGTTTTTTGAAGTATCTTCTTACCAGTTACTCATAATATATAACCAGTATGTTCATACATATACACACGTATATACTCATAATGTCTTCTTTTTCTTGTGAACTGACACTATAAATGAACTGAATTTAATTCTTTAATTTTGCTAAGATATCAAAAAATGAGTAGGAATAAATCTCATCCTTCACAGACTCAAAACTGATATCGACTACAAAATATGAAGCACTAAGTAATAGATTATCGTAACTGATCATTTCTGTGGTTTTTGATTGTAATATTTCAATATAAATATTACTTCAAACATTTAAAGAGTATTTTGGGAAGAGACTAAGAAAGAAGGCAGAAAAACATATAATAAAGTGAACAAAAACTACACAACAAAGCAGCTCAGTCTTCATTGATTTAATTTAATCAAAAAAAGTTTGCGCAGAAGTATAAACTTATTTTATCTTTACAAGCCACATGGATTAAATGCATTTAAGTACAAAAATTTATCAAATAGTGTTGGTGTGAATACTTTTGCAGTGTTTTAGCTTTTCTTGAGAATTATTTTGATAGATGCTCAAAAAATACTATCATGTTACTGAATCTGTTATTCCAACCTACTGAAGCCTTGATTCAGCAAAAGAAGTACAAACCATGACTAACATATTTCTCATACCTACAAAAGACTTTAAAAGAGCCTTCTAATGTGCTCCATCATTGCCATTTAGCTTTCTCTTGATGCAATTTTGTCATGGATGTCTCCAGTTGCTATGAAGGTATGCTACTTAGCAACCACATTTGAATAGATTTAGAGTGGAAGAGTAGAAAAGGTAACTCCGTTTACCTTTACTCCAACAATATGAAAGCTGTTACAATGAGATAACCATGAAATGCAACTAAAGAATCTGAAAATAATCTTTTTTTTTCTTAGATTTGCTGTCTATCACAGTTTATTCCCTACAGTCCCATACACTGACTGCTGGAGTAAAACTTTTCTGAATGATAGTGCCAAAATTATCATTCTTGAAATGTGTTACAAGAGTTACAACTTTAGAGGAGAGGCTTTGAATATAGGTATATAGCAATATGTTGCATATCAAGCATATGCATTTTTCTGAAAATTAGATCTCTCCCATACCCTGGAGATTCTACCACTTGTGCAGGACTAGCAGTGCCCTCAAAGACTCTTGTTGAAGATAATGTCAACAGCACACTCATACATATACAGGATGATAAATAACTTCAGCCCCGCTGTTGACAGGTCAAGTCATCTGCCAGTTGCCAGCCAGGCCGACAAGAGCCAGATGATGTCAGTTCCCTATTTTATTAGGTTATAGGGATGATTGAGTGTAATTGAGCAATGCATCGGAGTGCAGAGAGACGACATCAAGCCTCTGGAGAGACTGGAGGTGGAGCAGAGGAAGGGTGTTTCAGGAATCAGGAAATGCTCGATGGCACCAGAGCCACGACATTATCATTGTCTACAGTTGGTGATTATTAGCAACCTGGTGATCAATTAATCAAATTGATTAAACTGCTTACAAGATTAAATATTGGCAACACATTCTTTATAGGGGATTACTGAGTTGTTCTGACAACAACAACAAAACCTACTCGATACTGGGAGGGACACGACGCTTTTGGGCAGATGGTATTTTGGTTTGAAGTACAAATTAATGCATTTGAGAACTGCATTTGTTTGAGCAGGCAGCTGCTGTAATTCAGGCAGAATATCTAATAAGGTTGTCTTGGTATCTCTTGGTTCTTTCTATTAGTAACACACTAAGCGCAGTAGCTTCATGCAACCACCAGGGCCAAACAAAAACCTCGAAGCATTTTTAGATTTCAATTGCCTCTTTCTGCCCCATCGGGTAAATAATTTGGCCTGTATTATTTATCTTTCTCTAAACGACTGAAGTGAATTTTGAACATGAATGAAAAAACCCAGCAGAAATAAAAGCCTTTAAAATTCACAAAATAAATAACCACTGCATATGAAATTTTTATGTTTAAATCCATCTCATTTCACACAGTCCCATTTATTGGACTACAGGCATTTTATGCAGTGAGAAAAGAAGGTCACTGGGCATTTATTTCTTCAACGCTTTATCTTTACACTTCCCTGATTAGTTGTTAGTTTCTGTACTCACACAGAAACAGAATACTTTCAAGTTTCCCAGAATTATGTACTCCTGGGATTCATTTCTAGCTAAAAGCATCACAATACTCATGAATAAATTTGCATAAAGACTCACAAAAAAAGCATTTATGTCTGACTTGTATAATATTGTTTTCTTGCCATCTTCACTTCTTCTGATGTTTTTGTCATTTCAGAGTTGAAGTTAATCGACTAGCATTGTGAAGGAAGATTTAAAGTAAATCTTTAATGATATTAATATGTCTGTGGTTGGTGCCATAACTCAGGACTTCTACCTGAAACAGTTGTTGACTTGCTTTGATGTTGGGTTTTCTCTGATACCAGTATTACTAATTTCAAATTAATTATTTGCCAGTTATCTAGAACCAGCACCTTCATTTTTTACAGCACTGTCTTGCACACCGCATGCTAAAAGTACAGTGCAGTTCAACATGATTTTGTCAAAAATAAATGGCACATTGCTAAGTATGGGATGTGGAGGATAGGAGGATGTAAGATGTCCATTTCAGTGACCTGTGTTGGAGCAGTAGCACATCTAAAACATTAGGCCACTTTAAAGCGTTTTCCTAACTTTATTTGCTTTCAGAGTTATCTGTAAACCTATTGGGTACGTTTGCAGTTGGCTATTGAGCTGATTTAATTTCATGCTAGGAAATAGTTTCATTCTGCAGACACATTAGGGGCACTTGTTGACATGTTACAAACTTTAAGGGCAGCTTTATCAGTTGAGGCTGACAGAAAACATAGAAGATGTTTTCTGTCAGCCTCATCTGACAGAAAACATGCACGAAACTTAAAAAGTTTTTGTCTCTGATGAGACAAAAATTTCTTGATCTTGATTGGATCATTAGATCTTCTTTCAAGAAGATTTTATACATGAAGTGCAAGTCTGTTGGCATGTCCCTTTAGCTCCTAAAGGGACCTAAAGGGACATTCCACACACATACAGAACTTCAGTGCAATACTTCAGTAATCCCCCATCGCTTTATTTTATTCCAAGTTGTCAGACTTTCTTATAAACTCTAAACGTGGTGCTTTTCAAAAAAATGTTTCATGTTTGCTTAAAGTCTACTATTGGACAATGTGCATTGTTTAACCGCACATCATATGCAGCTGTCAAAAATGAAAATACATATCTCTCTAACTGCGATGAACTTGTTTGAAATACTTTTTGATGGTGCACTGTGCAGTATGATCTATAACTTTGTCAACACTTTTCTACATAGTTATTTTGTTATTAAATCCTTGGTACCCCTATCTTAGTGCGCAGCTCCACAGCTAACAAACGCACCCAGCGCTGTTGTGTGGGCTGCCATGCTCACCATTCAGTAGGAGGTTACACATAGATGTACTGGGCTGCTCAGTCTCTGCAGGCACTAATGGACCATGCGAAAGACTTTTTTGTGAACTTCTATTTAAGCTCGAGTTGCTCACAATGGACTGCAGACAGCATAAAAGTAGCCCAATCACTAAATGAAACATGTTGGTAAACCCACAGAGAGATTGAATTGTATTATAGAAAATATTTGATTTTGTTTTCATTTCTAAGGCTTAAAAGAGTGCAGCACACAGAGAGCTTGAATTATTCTTTGCTGCTGACATATGGTTTTGTGTGCTGATGCATATTTAATTAAAAGTTTTGCTTTTTCCTGTTTTGCTTTTATGAAATTTGCTCAACAGTCTTACAAATGTCCAAACCTGAAGTGAATTAGATGACAACTGACTTGAAGACAGGTCAAAAACACAAAATTCCATTAATAGCTGCTTTGTGACACTATTTTCTGGAGTAGATGTCATTAGTTGAAGAATTGAAAGCATAGTTTATAACTAAGGTGGTCAATTTTCTATGTTCTTTCATTACTTTACTGAATTCTTATGTCTTGCATCTGGGTTGCTGTAGTCATGCTGTTATTGTTTTAGTTGTCCTTGTCTGTGACAACTTTTCACATACTCCCTGGTAATCAAAGTAACTAACAAAATGCAATAGTCAAAACATATTTATGTTAGAAATATTATATTTAGATCAACCATACTGGTTGTTGATGCTGTTTGTGTCATCCTTATACTGTTGAAGATTGACTTACCAGTATACACAGCTCATAGTCAGGTTAACTTTTCTCTGAAGGTTATTTCTCTATCCACTCTAATGGATAGAGAAATAATCTCATGGTAGTTTCTTTTGTCACTAAATGTTTATAACCTAATTCTCTCTGCAGGGTGAAAACTTTATAACTTTGTGTCAAAATTTCTTATCGAGCATTTCTGCCATATAATGAAACCAGTATTGGATATCTCCTTCTAGATTTCAGAATGGATAGAAACTACATGCATCAATAACCCTCACATCCAGTCGGAAGCCTTTGTGTTTACTTAAAGCTGCTTTTTGCAGTTTGTGCGTAGGAGTAAACTAAGAAGGGCCTCTTTCATTTCAATTTCAGTTCATACTTTTTCGAGAAGTGCAATCGCAAGGGACCTATACAAGAAAAACAGGTCCAGTTTATATACAATTATGAAGAAGCCATCTTTAGTCAGATTAAGTTTAAATCAATTCAATTCTTTTCCATTAAATCCAATCATGTCATCCTATTAAGATCCACTTATTTACTGTCCAATCCTCTCCAAACTAAAGTATAATATGTATTCTATTTCATTGTGTCATTTAATGTCTGTCTGTTGGTAAGAAGATTTTAGAGGAAGTTGAATCAACTGGACCCAGTCATTTTCTGCATGTTCTGGAACAACACATACAGAACTTCAACAATACCACTTTGAATAATAGTTTAGGGAACCAGTTACTCCTGAACACCATGAAAACTGTGTGTTGGTTGATAAACTCACAATTGCTTTGACTATATTTGCTGTGACAGTTATTTTCAGTTTCTCGGTTTTTTCACATGTAGAGACCAGATCTATTCATCTACTATTATTATGACCACATTTGGCAGTTTGTCCACTTAGCAATTAAGGCTGGAAACAAATTAACTAGCTGTGGATTTGTGGACATCCCAATGAAAACATAGCTGTCAGTGGTATCTGACCATTAACCCCGTCATCAATTAGGATATCACCAAGACATCTAATTTATTGTGACATCTTGACACTCAGTTGTCTGAACTGCTGATTACAGCTGAGACCTAAAGGTTGCTACAAAAGCATGTCCATACTGTGAAATGCCATATACAATAAACGAACAGTGAATACAAGACATTTAGTCAATTCTTCATAGATATTCTGTCAGAACTACCATTTAAAGTGGAAAAAAAAGTATGAAGACCTTGCTCTTTCTTTGTTCTTTTCTGTAGACACTCTTTCAGTGCCTCGCTGGTCCCCACAGATTCCTCGAAGAGATTTTGGAAACTCAATAAAACACCGGTAAGTCTAAAGAAAATTGCGTTTTGTGGAGTGTTTGAAGTGGTTAATAAATATGTTCCAATTTACGTGATACAATGTTGCAAAAAAAACCTGTATTGGCCAACTAAGTGACTTCTTTTGTTTTTGCTTTTTAGTCACACTCAAAATGTTTGCTATCAAACCAGTTTTAATATGAAAGATAACAGTAATAAGTTTGGAAATCATTTTAATTACTACGAGAAGAAAAACTATCCAAGCTTACCTCACCTTATGTGAACAAATATTTGTGCATGAAACCTAATAATTGGTTCTGCTAACAAAACTATGCTATAACTGGCATTTAGTTTGTTGCTGTGGAGGACTTTTGGCCCTATTTCCTAGCAAAATTGTATTTTATTAATGCTGTCAAATGAAGATTTTTTTTTTCTTTTAGGAAGCATCGCCTATTTGCTCTTAAGCTTAAGCTTGCAATTAGACAGAGGAACATTGGGGTGACCTAATAAATAGCCTCTTTCTCTTTAAGAAGCTCCCACCCTGTCCAGCAGTCCGCCTTCAGCACATCATCACAACAGAAAGATGCCGTTCACAGCAGTTCGCAGGAGTATTGAGCTGATAAGTTGCTTGTATTTTAAACCCAGCAGATGCACAGTTCCACCAAGTGTTTGCTAACTGCTGCTGCTAACCTGAAGGAACTGAGTGGGAGTTGCAGGGGAACTCTATTGTGGGAGCTCTGCTGGATAAATAGGCGGTACATTGTGCTAGCAGGCGCCTAAGTGCCCCTGAATTACTTTGATTGAATCAAAGTAACACCCTGCCTGTTCTTGATAAGGGAATGATTTCATAATTTGATATGAACCTCAAAAAGTTGAATTTGCATAACACCTCCCCTTTAACACAACAAGCTATTTGAATTCCATTTGTCTATTTTCAGATTTTCCTTTTTTCTGTGTTTTTTGGATAAATCCAAGTGTTTGCTCTGCCACCCCCTCTTTGCTGAAAGATAATTTCGTCATGCAGCATCTGACCTCACTGTCCTACATAATTGACAGTCCGCTAAAACATTCTGTCAAATGGAATTGGTTGGAGTGAGGTGTGACTCATTTGAGGCAAAGGAGGGGTCTAATAAAGAGATTTTGATTCTGTCAAACTAGATTAGTCACCTGCCATTAGCCAGCCAGCGACACCACTGGCATCCAGGCGTTGCATCAGTAAATACTGCCAATTGTCACAAACGTGTTTGGAACGGTCAGTCAATCTGCGCAGGGAATTGGTTCTTGCTGCAGAGCACTGTGGATTTGCTTGAGAAGAGGCTGTGTTGGCCTCTAATCATGAACACAAGCTTGAAAACTCCCAATCACTCAGACCGATCGTTTTATTGACATTAACCCTGTGACCTCACTACTGTGCTTCAGATTGTCTGTTCGTTCAGACTGAGTTTAAAAAAGATGGAAAATGAAATGGGCCCAAATTAAATCAGCAGGTGAGGAAATTGCAATGGTAAACACTGTTATACAAGAAGCTCCTGCAGATGTGTATTATCCTTGCATATGAAGAACCAGACAGCTTGCAGAAACTAATTGTGATTTAATGAGCATTTATAAGAAGGCAAAATGCCTTATTATGATGAATGGTTTTCTATAACCACATAGGTGTTTATTGTGTTTATTGTGTCTTTTCTTACTTGCAGGTTTTCCACCAAGTACTGGATGTCCCAGACATGCATAGTATGTGGAAAGGGAATGTTGTTTGGACTAAAATGTAAAAACTGCAAGTAGGTATCATGCATATTTGACAGCATTCAATTAAATTTCGAGTAGTAATTTATATCTAATCCCACATTTTATTAGTTATGTTTTTAAAAACAAGTGAACCATATTGATCTTTTATTTCTTTCATTGTGTGCTTGATATTTGTAACCTCTTTGTTTTCATCTTCATTACATAAATTTGCAGTACGTATTTCTTGTCTGTTGATGTTAATGTTAATGCTTCCTGTTTGCATAAGTTTGAACTCTGAGTAAATATTCAAATGGCAACTAATAGGCACCAATTTAGTCTCTGTATTCTGTTTGCGTATAGGCTGAAGTGCCACAACAAATGCACCAAAGAAGCCCCACCTTGCCATTTATTGATTATACAGCGAGGAGGACGAGAATCCCTCAAAGGTAATGTATAATGCTTAATGCATACATTGTCTTGATAAAGACTGCTATAGTCATTTTTGCTTTCACAGTGCAAGACAAGTAATTATAAAAGATTATAGAGTTCACGGAACATGCCAGTCTTTGTCATGTTCCTTCTTTTTCCTCATCTCATTAACGTTACAAAGGAACATCATACTGTACAGCCTTGGGGTAAATGCTAATTTTTCACGGAAGTTGGAACATTTTTATCCTGCATGAATGCATCTTTACCTTAACTTGTGGCGCTCCAGGCACATTTTAATTTTCTGATGTGTGTCAGGCTGCTGGTAATCTGGAACAGGCCCTGTTTAGTATTACCCAAAGCTGAGTTTGTTACCTATATGTTTTTCAGAGTGAGAAATAAGGCAGAAAATTCAGTTGATACTGACAAAATGTTGATTGTTAATATGCGACAAATTAAACCTGTACTAATAAATTACTGTAAAGAAAAAACATCACTAAATTGTTATTTCTATGCATTGATATGTAAAGCTTGCATCATATAACTTGATAACTTCATTGGAGGAGGAAGATTGTTTCACAGGCATTTGTCTTATATTGCTTCAGCTTTAAACTAAAAAATGTTTTGCATCACAAGATAATAATTGCTTATCCTTATATAATAGGCGAGACAATATTGCTCGTCATGAGTCTATTTTGTTCAGTTATTTTTCTAGTAAAGTAAAGTTTGAAGCATCACAAACTGATACTAAGTGCTTGGTTTGCTGAATCAGCTGCCCCAGGCGAAGTCTAATGAGTGGGCAGCTTTATGTTTAGATATCCCAACTTTTGTAGGTTCTGAGAAACTTCTTAACTATTCCATTAAAAGAGAGCAGATGCCTACGCTCCAGATCCATATCTCCCCTCATAATTATTCATTTATTTTTTAAATATCTTGGCTATAAAAAGTGTGTTTTTGTCCCCACAAAAGAGAAACCTTCTAATTACAACAAACAAAATGTTCTAGACTGACTGATGAATCAAGTCTGTCTTGAGCAATGATTTGGATGAGGCACTGTTTATCCTGACACTAACATCACTGAAAACTAAAAACCCCTTTGTCTTCTCCTGCTTTCCCTCTCTTTTTTCCAAATAAGATCAACAGGGAATGATTCAAGGTAAGAAGCTCTAATTGGACCACTTCAACAATGCTTTTATAAGAAATGTGACACTTTCATAATACCATAAACTCCTTAAGATATTTTTTTTTCTTCATAATGTGAGCATTTCATAACAAGTGGTGAGATTTATTTTCTTTTTTTTTTAGATAAGAAGCAGTGCTTTACTGATTTTCTTGAAGTTATTAAGCAAGTGTTTAAGTTTCCCACAGAGCTTAAGTGTTTCTCTGCTTTTATTTTTTTTTCTATAGTAGCTCGTCTGGTACGGACTGAATCAGTGCCATGTGACATCAACAATCCGCTCAGGTACACAGACCTGCACATCAGTCAGACGCTCCCCAAAACCAACAAAATCAACAAGGTAGGCATGACAAATAAACTCTAAATTACATTGTTTGTAACCTGTCCTACATATCACGTTCTATCACATATGGGAGCGGGTTATGAGTCATTGTTATTTCTCCGGGGATAAGGAAAGGGTACAAAAATATCTTTCAGCGACATTGATGTTTACACAGATGCATTTGCTTCTGTGTAAACAGAAGCAAATGCTTCTGTTTACACAGAAGCATTCAGCCGAACATTCAGCTGCCAAGCTGAATGTTTGGCAGCTCAGGGTTTATGTTTAGTTCCTCTGGAATGAAGTTTATCGTATGATTCTGTATGATTCCCACTGTGTAGCTAAAAGTGAAGGTTTAGATTGAATCTGTGGACAGAGACACGAAAACAAGAGCTTCAGTAGTACTAAACCTTTTGGGCTATTTTACCAGTAGAGCGTTCATGAATCTATTTTAAAAATAATTTTGGGTAGATAGTTCTACATACTTTAAACTTTCTTCATTTCTACATATCGATGTGACTCCATGTGTAAATCATGTAAGAGTAAACAGTCTACCAATTAAATGATCAATTCCAGAACCTTCATTCTGGGTGTGACATGTACCACATTTTTCGGACTATAAGCCGCTACTTTTTTCCCACGCTTTGAAACATGCGGCTTATAGCACGGTGCAGCTTTTCTGTTGATTTTTCTTCAACCGCCAGGGGGCTCTTTAGCAGGAAGTGGATCTTTGGAAGTCAAAATTGGAAATCAAAGAAGAAAGTTCTAATTTTTATTTAGAACAGGCAGTTGCTAGCAGCCGGCATGACAGAGGAATTTCTTCAAACTCATATGATGCAGCTTTTAAGTTGAGGGCTGGTAGTACAGGAGGGAAATGGAGCCGCTGCATGTAAACTCGGCATGAACGAATCCATGGTTCGGCTTTGGAGACGGAGAACTGCGTCCTTAATGAATCCAGAGCGGAGGAGATACCAGCAGCTTATAGTATGGTGGGCTCTATAGTCCGGAAAATACGGTATATGCTGCTCATTGTTAGAGAAAAACAAACAAATTAGTAAATAGAAGAAAAACGTCAAAAAAGCAAAAAAGTGTGTACACCCTTACAACCAAGACTGGCAGCAAGAGTAAAGAAACAATGGGGATTTTCAAAAGAACTGGTTGGGTGTCAAAAATCTCCTGTTTTTGCTACATTTCTGGACAAAGAAGTAAAGCTACAAAGCAGATTTTTTCAAACAAACAAACTAAAGTTTTTCTGAAACCAAAAACATAATTTCTCAAAAGGAAAGCTCAAGGGTATTCCATTATCATTCTTTGTCATCACAAAAGGAGAGATTTTTCCAAGCATCTTTAAAAGCCTGACATGTTTTAGCATAAAAGTACTTTTCAAATGGTCAAACTGATTTTATTGTGTCTGTGAGAAGCAGATTTTTTGTTGTTGTTATTTTTCCACTGCTTCGTTCATCGCTTTGAACTATAGTTTTGAAGATGTTTATTTCAGGGGCATGATTGATAATTGTATTAATTCAGAGATTTTTTCCTGTCTCTCTTCAGGATCACATCCCAGTCCCCTACCAACCGGACTCCAGCAGTAATCCATCATCCACCACTTCCTCCACCCCATCCTCCCCGGCTCCTCCGTTGCCCAGCAGTGCCACTCCGCCATCACCACTGCATCCTTCTCCACAGTCGGCGCGGCAACAAAAACAGTTCAACTTGACCGGTAGGAACAAAGTTAACAAAACATGGTTCAGCTTCATGTCCAACTTAATGACCCACAAGAACTGAGAGGTGTTCAGTTGGCTGGATGTAGGAGGTTTACCAGTATGTGTAGTTACTTATCAGTAGAGCATTTCAAAAGATATAATATATTAGACCACAGAGTCTGCAATAACTGCCACAGTATTTAAACTGACCTGCTCCTTGCACAATAGAAATACTGTAAATGAGGCAATAAAAAAATGGACACCCCCTTTAAAATTAAAATGAATGTTTGCAACCTTTTGTATTGGCTTCAGTTCTCAAAGAATCTACATTCACTGTAATAAATCTCCTGGATAGGTTTATAAGTGACAGAAAGGTGAAAAGTACTACAAAAGCACTAGAAGAGAGTAAGGTGAATTGCTTTGTTTTTATACGAAGAAACGTTGTAGGTAAGAAACTTGAAAATGTATTTCTCAGAATCTGTCGTTCTAAATCTTAAAAAGTGCAGACAGGATCTTAAACCCTGCCCAAACTAAACTTTTGTAAAATACATTTCCTTGTTTGAACCTGCTGTCCACACTCAAAGTTTTTGATAAAAAATATTTTCAAACTGGGAAGTTCTAAAAATATTTGATGTGATTTAAGCATGTAGACTTTCTAAAAACAGTGACATTGAATCCGACATTTACATATGCAAACTATGATAACAGTGGCGTGACTTCTTGGAACAAAATAAAGAGTCATTGCACCTACAGCTGACTTTGTTCTGACAATTTTTCCAGTAAATTTCAGATGTAAGCTAAAATGTTAATGACTGAAAAATTCTATGCAGTGTTACTGAAATGAGTGTCAATGTCTTTGTAAGAAGCCTAGCACAGCTTTAGCCATGCTCAGTATCTTTTGTACTTTTGATGCAGTTAACACCGACCTTCTTTGCTTTTTCTGATTGAAATTCCACTGTTAGGTGCAGATTTTCTTCAAAAACAAAATATTATAAGGTGTGACACTCAGACCTTGAACATTTTGGAAGCCTAGAAAATTTCTACTTTGCACAAAAAGTTGCAATTTTTGCTAATTTTTGCATTCCTGATTCAATTTTTTGAAAGACTTGTTTTTTTTTTTATCTTAACAAGTAAACATCCAAAATGCAGTTTTGTATAAACTTTAATAATTTCATTGAAAATTAAAATGCACTTTGTAATCACTCTATATATTACCCCATTAAAGCTCAAATTAGATAATTTAACTCTGGCTCATCTGTTTTTCCTCCTTCCACAGCCTCCAGTTACTTCAAATACAAGCAGCAATTCATCTTCCCTGGTAAGACCCCCAGTAATTTATCATTTTAAATCCTTCAGTGCTTTGAAACCAACCAATGATGAGTAAGGAAGAATGTTTTGATGTCAGTAGTCATTTTTTCTTTCTTTTCTCACCTTGGCTTGTTGAAGACTCTTGGCTCCTACACCCACTCATGCTTGTCTCATTTGGGGTTCCTAATGATTTGTCAGAGCCCAGATTCTCTCGCTTTTGTCAACAGTGGTACCATTCACCAGTAGCTCATTTGGCAGCCTATTACAGCTGGGAGTACCTGGAGAGGTTTGGGGGAAAAGCAGGCGGTGTAGCTTGCAGAGATCTGTTGAGGCAGGTGTTCGGAAAACCATGTGTTTCTGCTGTACTGCGGACAGCTGCATGTGTTGCTTATTGTCGACTCATATACTCTTTTTAGTCGAATTTGCATTAACCGCCTTAATCATCTGCATAACAAAACTAGTTTGTCACTTTTTGTGAGAATATTATGTGGAAGTTGATCCAGTTTAATACTAATGTCATAATAAGTTTAATGCTGGTCCTCGTTTACAAAAGAAAACACAAACCGCTTTTACAGGATATAAGGTGCCTAATGGCAAGACAAGCATTGTGTTGAATGTTTTCGAATGTGAATGTAATAGCTGTGATAAATCTGTGTGGGATCATTCATGTCATATATGAATATTTCAGCATTTATATGGCTGAAATATAAAGATTTGTCACATAAATTACATATTCTATATGAATGGTTCAGATTGGACTCTGAGCGCTTGCAGTCCTTCTGGTTTGCAGGTTCTTGGAGCCAGTCCATGAAAGCATTCAGAAAAGCACCAAATGAAAAAGGAAAAGCAGGTCCCTCTTGCTGTGAGGTGACAGTGCCAGCTTCTAATGTGCCATGCAACTGAGGGACTTTCTGCAGCTTGCACTTTGTGTCACAAATTGTCACAGTGTGTTAACACAGGGAGCAGTTATGATGTGTCTCTCACAAAAGCTGCACTTACTTCATATTCCCTGTGAAATGTTGTGCTGTCAAAGAACAGAAAAAAATAACTTAAAACTTTACTCATATAGCCTAATTTAACAGGTAACATAAAGTTATTAAATGTACATACAGTTCTTAAATTATGAGGTGTGATGTTATGCATGTGACCTGACCTTGCCTTTTCTGTTTAAACAACAATCTATTATTTAAACCTGTTGTAAATGGGTTATTACAAAAATCTTTCAAAAGGGTTTTTATAGAAACTTGGTGATTCCAGGATGCCACTCTTTACTTTTGATCTCCATTGGTAAGCTTTAGAGGTTTTTCACTTACCATCCTTGCAAATGTTCATGGTGCCAAGATAAGTACGTCACCTCATCTAGCTTTGGTTGTCACAGTTGAAGTTAGTTTCATTTTATTACTTTTATTCAGGCAATGGGCACATTTGGCAAGATGCTGCTGTATTTTCTAATTAATTAGTTAAAAAATCAACACACAACACCTTTAGTTGAATGGCATGTTTTTTTTTTTTTGTCTGTTCAGCTTTTAAAAATGGCTAAGAGAAGCAATATCATGTCATATTAATACCACAGGGAAACTGGAAAGCATGCATTATTAAATAAAGGATCACTGGCACTGTGACCAAAGTACACATTTAAAGAAATGCTTCAGATGAATATAGACAATTTTAGATTATTTTAAGAACATGTTTTTTCATAACATCGTCCCCCACTGAATAATTCCGCCGAAATTAAAAAACTGGATTGACGTGTTTTTTTGGGTGAGTGGATGCCACTGCAATAAAACATGGATGTATTTTTAAGGGACTTTACCCATCCTTAGCTGTGGTGCCAATAATTTTGGAAACTCCTATTATGTACAGCACAGTAAAATATGAAGTTTTTTTTTTCCCTACAGATACGTATCCCATAACACACAGTGCCATGCTAGGCAAAATTTGAATATACAGACATTTTACTGCTGGCATTTTTGCATCTAAATCTTTCTGTTCTGCATTTTTATTGAGAAAAACAACTCACCAGATGAAATGAAAAACAATTGCTTCTTCTTTTCAATCTCTGACCATATTATTCTTCAGAAATGACAACCATTTTACCAAAATACTCCAGTGCTTGCATGATTGATAAAAGGCATTTTTTAAATCTAGTTTTTTGGTCCTTTTTTAAATCAGAAATGATGAAGAATTCATGTATTCATGTATTTACCTACATAAATGTAATTTAAAGATGTCTTAGACTGGTTTGCAGATTCTAAATCAGGTTGTGTAATTTATTAGAAATGATTGTAGACTAAGATTAAATCAAAACTTTTACACCACGCACAGTTCCTGTCTCAGAAAACACATAGCAGTTTCTCTCTCTGTGTTTTTTGGAGAACATGGATTTGTGTCACCAGCTCTGTGAGATCTGTTTTGCTACAGCCAAAAGCGGCAGTGGCTGGACTCCATGTGCATAGTCTCTGCTGTACCAGGAAGTTTTACAATTTAGACTTCTGGGGTACGTCCACCTCCAGTCCAAGTGGATGTGATTAGGTTGTAGCCTTGGCATGACAATAATGTAATCGCTCCTTCCTCAAGTCTTCATTTGACAGAACCAAACAATTGTGCTTACCTAATTCATAGATAAGCTGAACCAATTTTATATACACACATATATTACTTTGATTGCTTGGATAAATAACGTGTTGTGACTTCAATGTCTCCAGATGTTACACCAGAGGCACCTCCCAGTAGAGCACCGCAAGTCATTCTGCATCCGGTCCTCTCTGAACAGGGGTGAGTAGAACACATACTGTTATCCATCCATCCCTTTTCCTCTCTCTGTCCTTGTCTGACAGGATACCGTGTCTCCTCCTCGCACTTCTCTCTTCCTCTCTGTGACCGCCGCTCAGAGGCCAAGTCAGACTTATTGGAGCACAGATATTTGGGTGACAATTTCAATGTGAGGGACGACATGACGATTACTCAGAGACTAATGTTAGCATGGCCTTTACTTCACGCTACACTTGGGATGCCAAGTGGATTTTCACTGAGTCTTTGAGGAAGCCACTGGTCATGGGAAAACATCCGGAAGAGGAGGATAGGTGATGAGATGCCTTTCGACCCCGATGTTAATTGGATTAGCATCTCAATCTAACACAGGAAACAAGAGAAACTTAATCCACAGGCAGATGGTCAGTTGTAATGATATAATTGTTTAGTCTACATTGACAGAAGAAAATACCAAAGTAATGCTTTTTTTGTTATTCATATAAGCTATAGATGAAAAAGCTGATCCACAGTAAAGGCACATGTTTTGACATCTATGTGCCAGAGTCCTGAAACTGCTGCCAGCTTTAAGATCAAATCTTTAAATAAATGTCTCAAAGTAAGAGGAACCAATTAAGCAAATTCATTTTTTGAACATAACTAATGACTTTCTTTCAAAAATGGCTTACCATAATCCACTGCTAATGGTTGGCAAATACAATTGTTGCAGTAACTCAAGTGAAACATATTATATAGATCAATTACACAGAAATTGATGTTTTTAAGCCTTTACTTCTGTTAATTATGCTTTTCTGCTTAAGGCTACTGAAAACATGACATTTAATTTCTTGGAAAGCTAGAATATTACATCTAACCAATAACACACATTTAATGCAGAAATGTGGGCTTAATGTAAAGTATGTTTAAGAGTTGTCATTTCCAAAATACACTTTTAATCTGACAAATGAGCCTCATCAGAACAAATATTTTATGGCTGGAGATTTTTAATGAGCTCTGGAGGAGCAAAACACAGAGAAACTGATTTAGAAGTCTCCCTTGCAAACTATACATTTTCCCCACTGCGATTAGTCAGTCAGTTCATCACATTGTTTATCTCTGCTTCTGTGGTGCTCAGAAAATACTCTCTACTTGTTCATGATGCATTCTGTCATCTGCAACTGAATAATTTTAAATGAGTACCTCAGAATAATATTCTAAACGCTCTTCTCTCTGAATTCTGTGACTTAAGTGAAGCACTTTCAGTTTTTTTTAACTGCTTCTCTTTTCTCTCTCTGTTGTCTGTGCTTTGACAAATGTAAACGCATCAGTAAAGTTTTAAAACCTATGTTCCTCCTTCAGCAGTGTTATTGTCCCTCTCTACCCACATCTTGCTATCCTGTTACAGAAGCAGGTGACAGATTTCTCTGGCCTTAACGGCCTCATCCCAGGGTTAATGAGGGCCTGTTTCAGACCTCATCGCCCTGCAGGATTCCCTCATTAGAGCAGAGATCGAACCGCTACCATGAGCCTCTGGCGCCACAGGAATCACATTATTTTATAAGTTGCCTCACCTGTAGTCTCTGCCCAGAGTCCAGGAATGCTTTGTTAACAAGTGCTAATGTACCTCTGGAGAGGTTGTTAGAGGTTACACACTAATGTTACACAGTGTGGAATATGAGGGCTTGTTTTAGTCATGTTATTGCCTCCCACTGTGCATGAATCTGAAGGTATACATCCTGGGGTCAGAAATTAATTGGGCCTCAGGGTGAAAATGCACTTTGAAGTTAATAAAAAGATTGAGACAAAAAAAACTGAGGTCACAAAATGGGAGTTTCTTACATTTCTACCCTGCTCAAAATTTATTCATAAATCCATCATTGTCCTTTTAGCGTGTTGTGGAGTGGTGCCGGTAATTTATTCATAAAAAGAAAGTCCCCAGGATTCTTTCCAATATAATATTATCAGATATCATGACATGTGATGGCACAAGAACAGGAAAATAAAACAAATTTCAATGCAAAATAAAAAATATGTTAGCGGTCACAAAAAGTTCTCAAACTACTTCATGAGGAAAAACAATATTCTGTGATTTCAGTTCTTAGGCCGCTGTGACAGAGAAGACACGTTCTGTGAAATGACTAAAATAAAGCAGATGTAATTTCAGAAATGGCTCGAAGCTGTGAAAGTGGCTCATTTCATAGTCATTGAGGTGGCCTCAATAACAGACCTCGCGTTTAACAAAGGGATTCTACATCAGCGGGACGGCTGCTCTTTTGGTGTCTTGTTGAAAGCAGACTGAAAAAAGGTTACCAGTGCACAGACAAAGGTGGCAAGTAGCTTCAATATCCAGCCACGCAGGCTCAGATCCACATTTTTTCTCTGCGGCATATTTATTGCGTCGTGCTTTGGTGCACAAAAAGTGTCTGTAGGTACAATAGCAAATATTTCAGCTTCTCCAAGATTGCTCCACACCCACAGGCACCCACAGTTTATCAGGTGCAGCTGCAATCAATCAGCAATCAGCGCAGTGAAGCAGCAACACAGAATACACTTCCATACAATAAACAATCCAGTGGCTCCTTTTTTTTTTTTTTACAACATCCACAAAACTTTGATGTAAATAATTCTCGTGTAATTAAGGCAGAAATAATGCTTCATTTGGCAAAGTCTCACAAGTCCGATCCAAAAATATAGTGTATTTTCTTGACTGAATAAGATTCTTTTTCTCTTTTGAAATGCATATAAAATCAAACACAAAATTTGTTTTGAAAACATGATAAACAAAACTTGAATTTATAGCAATGTACTCAAATGTATATGCAGAAAATATATAGATACAACTTTAAAAGGATATGCTGCTCCCCAGGTTTCTTAGCAGTCTTGGCAGATGTCTAAATATGAGGTGACATACGCTACGTTCACACAACAGGCACATGCGACCCATATCTGACCTTTCATCAACCTTTCTCTACCACCTGATTTTGACACGCCCACCAAAAAAATAAAAAATAAAAAACTTTCCCCCTTCCATAAGTGGTACTTATTCAATTATGTATCCAATAGTTTTCAAAAGGTCTAGCCTGAAAGATCACGTTGAATTTTTTTACATCACTGACGTGAGACATGCATCATAATTCTGCAGCAGAAGAAACCAGGTGCTGTAAATCTAGACACAAGCAATGATGGAAAATTAAAGTATCTTACCCTTCAAAGTGGGAAAGACAAGCAAACATAGCATTCAAGGTAGAGGTGTTGCTCTTCATAAGTCAAAGTACGGCTATTAAAAACAGCCACTTAGCGCACCCCACTTGTTAAATGCCACTCCTGGTAAAGACGTGTGAGAAGGTTTAAAATAATTCAGTCTTTTGTTCCACTAGCATAATTAAACACAGAACATTTCTGCCTTTAATTTGGCTGCATTTGTTTAGTGAGGGAAAAAAACAAATTAAGAAACAATTGTTTTTGTTTTGTTGTTTTACAAAATTACAGAGCCACAATTAGTTGCACCCCTAAGAATCCTATTAAAAGAAATGGAAATTAAGCTTTTTAATTTATACTTGTGTGTAGAAGCTTTTAATTAGTAAGCCATGACGGGTAAATAAATATGACTTTGACCATTTCTGTTTGCCTCTCTTCATGTTAAGAAAGACATGTTGTTCCAGTAAGGCAGATGCATTGATCTGCTAATATCTAAAAAAAGGCTAACCATTGTAAATGTGGCCACATCAACAGTCAGACCAATAAATAACCTTAAAACAAAGGGAAGTTTAACAAGGACCCAATTTTTTCTCATCCCTATACACATAGAAAAGGATGTTAAAAAGTGTAAATAAATAAATAAAAATAAATGAATCTGAGGATCTGAGCGTGCCAGATGTCTGACGCTCTATCTTTATCTGTCGAAGGTTTGCAGCTACACATTACAGTAACTATTACCAACATATCACACCTTTCTTTCACAACCTCTATTTCCAGAGGGAGTCGCAAATGTCACAGTCACTAAAATCATCTGTCCACAGCAGGTGGATTTCTGGTTAGAGCCTCTGCAGTGTCAGAAAATCACTTGATCAGTTCTTTAAAAGTGCTTAAAATTATATGAATGTAGAGACTCTATTAGCTTATATTTTCATTGAAACTTGCTTTTCTTTCAGGAATGAGGGCAACCCCTTACTTCAAATCGAAGTGGAGCCGACATCAGATGTGAGTCCTTCTTTGATCGATCTGAATTTAGGTGTTACTTCAAGTTTTCAGATCAATGTGTTGCTTTGCATTTCCACATTGTCGTGTGAATTTGTGAGTGAATGTGAATGGAATGCAAGCAGAGCTCTCACCGTCGCTCGTCACACTCATTTGCGTGGTTTTCCCACTTAGCATAATTTGTCTTGGCTCTCTGAGGTGCCTCCAGGTAAGTTATGCGTCAAAAGCAGCGAGACTGCTGCTCGTCAGTTCTGTTTCTGTAACAATGATGGATCCTGAGAAAATGTAATGCAGATTGCTTTGAATTATATCCCAGCTGGCATCTTTGAATAGCCTATTTTCACTCTTTCAGTTCATTATATTTAAAATCAAATCAGTGCAACTCAGCCACCTTTTTTCCCTCTGGTTGTTTTCTCTTTTTATAACTCCATTTCCTTTGGTAAGAGCCTGAACAGCAGTCTGCATTTCAAACACACAGTCCAGATAACAATGAAGTTCTTTTTTTAATAGGAAGGCACTGATAATCGATAAGCTATGAGTTTATGTTCCAATTTGAATAGAATGGAAATTCAGACGCTCCTTTAGCTGGAACTTTTAAACAAGGACATACAGAAAGAATACTTAATTAATGCTTTTCTTTACTGCATTTTGTGGGACATTGATGTCTGTGGGATTCTGTGGTTCATTTGTTTTACCTATGTGCTTTTTACATTTTCAAATTTATTTGTATGTTCTTTTTTGTAGATTCTAGAAGATTTTTTTTTATATTATCTACTTTTAATTGTGAAATGTGAAAAGTACAGAATTGATCATATTTTTTTTCTTTGCCTTCCTGCCACAAGGGATCATTACTTATTAATATAGAGAGCAGAGATTATACCATGTCCCTGTGTGAGAGCAGTCACTGCAAAACAGGATTTTACTGTTATTTTTCCATGATGAGACTAAATTGATGCTTTTATGCTCTCTTAAGCATCTTATATTAGGGCAGATAGTAGGTGTAACATAACAAAAAACTGCAGTATCTGTGTTTATATCCTAGTGAATCTAGATGCATGTCTTATCTCTGATGTTTAGTGTCAATACTTCCAAATCCAGGATGTTCCATGACAGAGTCTGAAAGGGATAAAACAGAGCATCTTGTTAAGATTTGTTCAGCTTTCTTATTACCTGCTGAATGTCTTGTTATGAACCAAAGCCTAAATGAACCACGGGCATATCTCAACATCATATAGGAACAATTTAAGCTTCATTTTAAATTGTTTCTTATGTCTCTGTGCGATCTCTGGATTCATTTTTAAGTACCTCACTCATACTGAAACTAGTTAATTTTGAGTCATCTTCACTCACTAACAGAGTCTACACTGGGCAGTGTTGTTGTCAGAGCAACCTGATAGAGCTTAGTGTGGCGTATTCACTGATTGGAAAGATGGGACTTTTGAGTTCCCAACCGGCCAATCAGCCGTCAAGGCCAATCAAACTGAAAATCATCCAGTTCCAGTGATACTTTGGTAGTAGAACGGAAGAATATGATGACTTACAATTGCAATCATCAGTACAATATCTATATGTGGAATATTGCAACCACAAAGGATTGCTTGGATACTGGTTGGATATTAGATTCACAGTGGCATACATGCAAATTCTACTTGCTGGTATTATATTTGTCCTGATAGATGGATCTGGAATTTTGTAGGAGAGTTGCAAAAGTTCATGATTGGAGAGGGCATTGTGTTAAAGGAAAATATAGATAAAAGCCAGGAAAAATGTGGGTTATTTGCTATAAATATGTTAATCCCCATTTCCAACAACAATATCACAGAATATCACAGTTACATGTTATTCTGATAACCTACAGTTCTAATTCCCTAGTTTGTGTTCTTTGCTTCACCACAGAATGAAGATGCCAACAACGAGGACTCCGGCGATGAGTTTGAGGAGATGAATTTGTCCCTTTTGTCTGCTCGCAACTTCCCACGCAAAGCCAGCCAGACGAGCATCTTCCTGCAGGAGTGGGACATCCCCTTTGAGCAGCTGGAGATTGGGGAGATGATCGGCAAAGGGCGCTTCGGCAAGGTGTTCCACGGACGGTGGCACGGAGAGGTCGCCATCCGACTGATCGACATCGAGCGGGACAACGAAGACCAGCTGAAGGCTTTCAAACGGGAGGTGATGGCGTACCGCAACACTCGCCATGAGAATGTGGTGCTGTTCATGGGGGTGTGCATGAGCCCACCGCATCTGGCCATCATCACCAGGTAGGGAGAAAAGATGTTGCAGATTATGTTGGGACAAGAAATCTGGGAAGACAGTTCTGTTGAGGACTGAATGTGTTGTGTTGTTGCATCTTCTGTTTTTATTGTCAAGCTTTTCACAATCAGAAGTATTTTCAAACCGACCAATTTATCTGTCAGTGGGAGAAAACCCAGGTGGGGATTGAAAGAGATGAAAATCGAACATAATTGCGTAGAAAATGTCTAATTCTGTACATACGTAAATGTATCGCACAGGTTTAAATAGGTTCTGTGTTAAGTTGATATGTGGGTGTGCTGAACCGCATGGATCATACGGACAAATTGATGTACGGTATTAAGCCTGTCGCATTGAGAAATTAATCAATTAATTGCATGATTAATTAAAATGAGCTCATTAATTTCCATTATGATAATTGATATTTTTTAAAGGGCAATTTCGATTAAAGACTTCATAATCCCTTTTATTTTGTTGTGTGTGTTTTTTTATTTCCTCTATTTGTTGTTTTTGTTTGTGTTTTATTTTGCATATATTTTTCAGTGTGGGGTGTTCTGTACAAAATTAAAGTATTTTACTTTTTAAGAAGGAAAATTTGCATTATTATGCCATTATCAATATATCACTTGATAATAATCTCAGAAAAACAGTATTATCAATTATCACAATAATTTCTGGGGCAATTTATCATCCTGTAACATTTGTAATCATAACAGCCCTAATTGGTATTCCTCAAGCAATGCAACATTTAGAAAGGTAAAGAAATCGTGTGAAATTTTCACTTAAAATATTACAAAAATGTAATAAAATAGCACTCTAGATTATTATTTTAACAACATGCTTTTGACAGCATTCGTGCGAGTAAGAAAGTCAGATAAAGAATACAGCTTTCGTTTGTCCAGTGGTTCTGACTTGTTTCATGCTGATCGCATCATATCTGTGAAATGTTTATAGGGCTGGCAGCTGTGAGGTCCTTGCAGTCAGCGTCCCCCCCCCGGCACTCCTTTCAGATCAGCCACAGATCTGCTCCGTTATGGAGTGTCTGACAGTGAAACATGCAGACGTTATGATTAGAACAGGCTGCGACTGTTGCTGAGTAGATGAACCACCCACACCTCACAGCAAACAGTGGATTTTTTCTGACAGGCTGACAGCAGATAAAGCATCGCAAGTGAACTTGAATGAATTTTCTCACGTAGTTAACACCTTTTAATTATTTCATGGATTAGTGCTTGCGTTCTCACAGTATAGGGAGAGGGACCTGTTATTATTCAAGGACATCACAAGAAATGCTCTCATTTAATTAATTAGCAAAGCTAATTATGTTCAAAAGCAAACTGTTTGGATATTAGAGACTGCCATTGTTATCGTCACACTGGGAAAAAAAAGAGCCACACAGAAAATCACCATCCTCTCATTTCTTCTTTTTCCTGTTTCATTTATTTACTAAAGAATGGAGAATCTCACTGGATTCATATGCCCTTTTTTTTTAGCGAACACATTTCTGCAAGAAAAACATCTCTGTTTTCTTCACATTTACTGTGTAACAGGTTACACATTTGTAGTTGTGGTTTTATGACTGCAGGTGATGTCAGATGAAATTGCTGTGAATGCAGGGGAGCTGGCAGATGAGCTGCCTGCCTCCTGGAAACCTTCTCTGGTGATTGCTGAAAATAATAGCAAATGTCGGTACAACAGGTGGCTTTTTTATCCTGTTTCTACATATCAGAGTGATGATGAGGATGAAAATCTTTAAGATGCAACTCTGACAACCCTATGCAGGTCAAAGTGAAACTTAGTTTAGTATAATTAAACTAAAATAAAGTATATTGGTTATTTTTAAATGAGGGATTTCTGTTTGCACGAGTTAGGTCATTAACACTGATTGCTTCCTTACTTTTCGATTGTTTCCTTTGTGACTAAGTCTGGATTGATTTTTTGCAGAGCACACAGGACACGTTTTATGCGTTTGACGTCATCTGTGATGTCATTGCTGCTTTTTTGCTCATGCACATGGCGTAACCACCTCATTTTGAAACACAGGGGTGAATCTCAGCATGTTAAGATGGCCTCATTAGCGTTTTATTTATTTATTTTTGTCAGAGGTGAAGGTATTTGCCATCCGACACAGACAGCTGCATTTGAGAAAAAGAATGAAGTGGGACGGCTCCTAAAGATTTGGCTCCTGTCAGCTTGTCGCTACGAGATGAATATGTATGAATGGTGGGCCTCGGGTCCTTTGCTGGTCACCTGTGGGGGCACAGTCGGGGTTGAGGGTCTCAAGTGTGAGGCAGTGGGGGTTTGGGAAGCTGTCTATTAAAATGCATTATGTGAGGGCAGTCCTGCAGAAGTGTTGCACCTTCTATCAGAAATGCAGCAATGAGGAAAATATTGTTTAATAATCACAAAATTAAAGCATAAAGCTGGATTAACAAAGATTCAGTCAAAAAGATCCATTTCACGCTGTATGGCTCAGTGTGTTTTTATCAGGACCAATACAGGTTGTAGACACTTTTTGACGTGAACTATTGAAAGAGATTAACTTCTTATTGATATTCTAAATATTTGTGATTCTACTGTATAATCAGTCACTCACAGGTTTGATATGAAGGCTTTACTTCTCCAAGTGCAGATCATGCAGGCCATCTCGGTCTGAATGAGTAGGGGAGTCATACAGGGGATCTTCATATCGGACAGTTTATAGATCAACTGTGTTGTGAAATACCTTTTTGAAAACAGATTCCTACAATTTTTGCTTCAATCTCTTTTGTATTTGTCTGCTCACGATGCAGATTTTATGGTTCATTTTTTTTATGCTGATTTAATGTTCTAAACTATGACCTTTCTCCTCTCTGTCAGCTTGTGTAAAGGCAGGACACTTTACTCTGTGGTGCGGGATGCCAAGGTTGTCCTGGACGTTAACAAGACGCGACAGATTGCACAAGAGATGGTCAAGGTAAAAAAAAAAAAAAAAAATCAACGTTGATTTCCAGGAACACTTCAGCAGCAAACATCACATTACAGGACATTCAAATATCTCTCTTCCCCTTCTTCTCAGGGGATGGGCTACCTCCACGCTAAGGGGATTTTACACAAAGACATGAAGTCCAAGAATGTGTTTTATGATAACGGCAAAGTCGTCATCACTGACTTTGGACTTTTTACCATATCTGGAGTTCTGCAGGCCGGCAGGTAAATATGTATGAAGCAGGTTAGAGACAGAAGCTTATGTTTGTTTTGCAAATAAACACCTGGAAGCTTAATTCAAAACTGACACATGCAGCTTTTTGCTGTGACAGGGTGATTGGAAGCATATTTATACAAGAACAAAATATTTGGCTTGATTTTATTTGTACTTTACCACCATAATGGTAACAAAAAACCTATTTAGGCAGTATTTAGTCATAAATGTAAGATCTGATGTTGCTACTAAAAAAAAACAAAACAAAACAAAAAAAAAACTATTAATTAGAGAAATGTGAAAAGGAAATATCAACGAAACCGTAAATTAATTTCCTTCATAAAAACTGAATTCAGAGGATATTAAAAGCCTTCTTTTCTTTTTTCATAGGATTTCCAAGCTTCAAAGTCGAAACTTTCTTTCATCTAAGTTAAAGAGAGACAATTTTGATTAAACACGTATTATCTTCACAAGCTTTTTTTATTACATTAACACATATTTATAGCAAAATCATGGATTATGCAAAATATCAAACACTAAGGAGTTATTAGGTTTATTGTGGTTCTCCGATCTCTCTACACTGTTACTGAATTACTTTTTGATCTTTAAAATATGGCAGTAATTACCTAATGCACCAAAATATGCCACAATTACATATTTACATCTGCTCATAAACATCATTGGGAACTTTTACAAAAAAATTAAGTTTCATACCAAAGGTATAACAGAGTTTTTATAAATGTGGAATATAAGACTGCCCCTTGATAAATTGTTGTTTTTTTTAACCCTTGCATACTTGTTCTATTAAGACTTCCATATACACCAACCCAAAAGCTTACCAGGGTACCAGGTACTGGATTCTGTTCCTTTAACACACCGAGTAGGTCAGTAATCTTACATATTCCAAAAAAGCCTCTTTTGTCAGAAAACTGTTTGAATTGAAGGTACTGGGTCTTTCATTGGCACGATAACCTGTAGCTCACATCCAGCAACACAAAAGAAGGTTTGAAAAGGAGACAAAGAACAAATTTAAGCTCACCAGAAACAGCCTCCTATCTAAATCCTTCTTAAAATCTTTGCAAAGCTGACATTTGTCGTCACAAAACAAATATCTACACATTTAGACCTTGAGGTCCTTAAATGGGTAAGAGTACCTAAATGTAGCATCAGAGAGACTCAGAAAGTCAAAGATTGCAGTGCCATTACCTTTTCTCTGATTGGTTCAATTGTCCTACCTTGCAGGTTCTTGTGTCTATACAGAGCATGGGAATTTGATGGTTAGGTGATCCTTTGAGGTTTTTATAATTAATCAACAATATATAGTTACCAACAGATGTATATGTTGGACTCCATGTTTATGAAAGCAATTTGTGTGTATGGATAAAATAGAAGATAATAATTAAATAATAAGCACGTGTAAGAGGTGCTGATCAATTGATTATAAGCCAAAGAGACTGTAATCTTTAGACCAGTTTCTAACTGATGTTTTCTCATTTTTCGCAAAATTTAAAGTAAATGTAACCCAAATGTGCCTTTCCGATTGGCAACAGAAAAGTAAGCTTGGTTTGCTGCTGGCATCAGGTAAGTTTACACTGAGTCATATTACTCTCTATAACAAACCAATGTTTTTATTAGCGAAGCACTTTGTAGTTCAGGTTTAGTCTTTCTACCATAAAGTAATAATAATTACATTTACCCTAATCATGATCACAACACTATTTGCACTGACACTAAAAAAATCTACTGCAATAATCAATGTGACACAAGTTGTCCAAACAGTAGCTCTATACATTTAATAATAAAAGTCTAAATATCAAACTTGCCTTAAGCCTCCAGAAACAATAATTATGTTTGCCATGTTTTTTCAAGGAAATTCAGATGCCTATGGCAAACCTGTGACTCTTTATTTTTTAGTCTGGAAACATGACAGCACCACAGATGGCTGAAGACACCATCATGTATTTCCTCTTCGTTTTTTTTTTTTCCTCATGTCGTTGCGGTGGAATTTGACACGATGTAATCCTTAAAATTCAATTTAATATATGGCAAAGCTGTTTAAAAGCAAACCAGAATCCTGGCACTATGGATGCAACAAACTACATAAAAGCAAGTTATCACAACACAACAGGAAGAGACACACTTTGTAACAAATACCCGTGTTTGTGTCTTTCTGCTTTGCAGCCGGAGAGAAGACAAACTGAGAATCCCCAACGGCTGGCTGTGTCACCTGGCCCCAGAAATTATTCAGCAGCTTTCTCCAGACACAGAGGAGGACAAGCTTCCTTTCTCCAAACAGTCAGACGTCTTTGCTTTCGGGTGAGTGTCCTCTAACCAGATGTCCAGGTCTTTGTTTGTCCGGACAGTGTCTGAGTCTGGATATTTATAGCCAACTGTTGACAAACCGAAAATGGGCAGAAATTCAAGCAGCAGCCAGTGAGTTAAAGGAGCAAACTTATAAAGTTTAATTAAAGACTATGTATGAAGCTACATAATGGAGAGTATGTCGTTATAAAAGCCAGCTACTTAATCTGAGTAAAAGGCAAATATAAATACAAATGTTAACTATAATGAAAAATATTTTTTTAACCCACTTTCTGAAATCTTTTTGTAGTACTCTTATTTTTTTTAGCTGTTTTTGAGCAGCTAACCAGATGTCCATGTTAGCATCTGGTTAGATTTGAAGGTAAATGTTGTTCTTGAAGATCGTGCTAATAGTAAGTAATATATTAAATTAAATAAATCGGTGCAAAACCCTCACTTTCTTACATCCACGTCTTTCTTCAGACCCACCCAGACTGTCTTTGATTTGCTTCATTTCTGCCTTTTAAAAAATGCAGTTACACATTTTGAGTGAATTCATCCTGCCGAATCTGAGAGTTATTACATATAGATTGCTTTTCCAAGTGTCAAATAAGTCTCAGACAAAAGTCTCTCCATTCTCCTCCTTCAGTGACCAATTTTATATGCGCCCTAAGTTGATTAAAAAATCACTTTGGCTCCACTTTCTCCTCCACATCCATTACGGCTTGGTTTGTTGGGGTAGACCCTGCTCTATTGACTATTAACACAACAGCGTTTTCAGACGGTTCTGCCGTATGGATGCTTCATCGCTCTTATTATTCTGAAAGCAAGACAAGCGCAGCACTTGTGCACAATGTCCCGCTGCTCGGTTGGCCTTTGTGCTACCTGGAGGTGACCCCCTTGGCTGTTATGCATATTCATCAACAATCAAGCGTCAACTTTTTTTTTTTTTTTCATTACTCCTGGCATTGAGCTATTTTTATTCTACTCAAACATGTTGTACAGGAGAGAAAATGGTCTATTTTCACCAAAAAAATATATATTTTTTCTACATTAGCCATATTTACAAATACTCTAGATTCATTATAAAACATATACTATCATGATCTTAACCTATAAATAACTCTACTAATGTTTCTGTATGGATCCCTTCTATGCACCAGTGTGATCTAATTCTGAAAGCATTAATTGAATTGTGGTGTTTTTGCTTATCTGAATTCTACTGGTTGATATAATTCTTTAACAAAATGAGATAAGATGGTTCAAAGCGGTGACGCACTCTGCTCGGCTCTGTCTCTGCAGCACCATCTGGTATGAGTTACACGCACGTGAGTGGCCTTACAAGAGTCAGCCAGCGGAGGTGATCATATGGCAGATTGGAAGTGGCATGAAGCCGAACCTTGCCCAAACTGGGATGGGGAAGGAGATACTGGTAAGGGCTTTCTTCCCTTTTTAACTTGATCAAGAGTCACATTTCTGACAGGATTAGTTTCCAAAGTATGATGAATGTTTATATAGGCCCCATTTACACAACGCGTCTTATTTTAATTCACTTTAAAAATTTGTAGCATCAAACAATATCCAGCTATGTAGACTTTGGATCCAAACATTGAAGTCTTTAAACCATTACGATCCAACAAATTGATCATAACTAACTAGCATTAGGTTTGTTTAATAGGCTGAATGTTGGTGAAATTACACAGAGAAATAAATTTCTGAAAGTGTGCCTAAGTCTAAAAAAGTTTTTAAATTGTAAATTAGCAACATTTTATATAATTAAACTTCAGGGTTCTTGCTGATTAAAATATGTCTGAAAAAGGCTTGCAAGCAATAATTAAACACAGATAAAACTAGAACGAGTTCTACTCGCAGCTGTGATGGAATTGTTGATTAAATTTCAGCTTTAGTGAGAAAATACCAGTTATTGCTTTTTTTTATTTTGGGGTAAATGGAATGACTGGACTAATACTAAATCTAGTAAGGGAAGTAAGAGTCGAACATTGAGCTTCTTCTGATTAAAAAATAGAAAAAATGCTGGGACTTGTGTATAAAAAATATATAAATGTTTCAAGCTGTTTTTACCCTTTTGTTTCCCATCCTCACTTATAAAAACACCTCTGATATCTTCTCCTCAGAAGTAAATGTTCTTACATATTTATCTCCCTACACAGTTATTAGCAACTCTGGTGGAAAAAGAAAACAAAACAAGTTAATTAATAATAAATTCAGCCTCTATTGCAGTACCATGATCTTACACTGACCAATTGGAAATACGAAATATAAAGAAATAATATTATTCTTAACAAAATCACTTCTTTCACAGTTATTGGTGATCATATTGTTTCACATTATATAAATATAATGAACTTTGTAACTTATACTTTACTTCTTAAGTAAGAGAGAATTTGGGACATTTTAATTATTGATAAATGGCTACCTTATGGATAAGGTAGATAGATATTTAAATTTTTGCAAGGAAATAGCCTTGCAAAAATTACACATTAATTCATGTGTAATTGCTCCTCTAATTCAAAATTGTTATTTTGTGTTGATGCATGAAATAAAATTCCCACAAAATAAACAAAATTTACAGCTGTAATGAGACAGAATATGGGAAAATTAAAGTAATATGAATACTTCTGCAAGGTAATTTTTCTTTGCCCAGTGAGCAAAAAAGAAGTGAAATGATTTCCATTTTGTTTTTTTGTTGTTTTTTTTTTGGGTTTTTTTTCCAGGATATTTTGCTGATGTGCTGGGCGTACAAGCCAGAAGAGCGGCCCAGCTTCTCCAAGCTGGTAGATTTACTGGAAAAGTTGCCAAAAAGGAACCGCCGCCTTTCCCATCCAGGGCACTTCTGGAAGTCAGCTGAGTATGTCAAATGAGTTAGGCCATAAAACAACAGTCCACTGCTTTTACCAATCAGCCGCCATTACTCCACATAAATATCCCACCTCTTTAAAGAGTGCACTGAATCTAAAATCCAGCCCAGTGACGAAAACTGCCCATCCTGTGCGTATTTCTATGGAATGTTGGCATTTGTGTGTACAGATGAGTTGACTGTCCACTTCCTCAAAGCAGTTGGGACTCATGTTTTCTTTAATTTGATGTTAAACACACTGTATATTTCTCCTTTATTTTTCAGTCTTTTCTGAGTGATTCGCTTGCTTCATTATATTTAATTTGTTTCTTGGATGTATCTTCCTTGTAACTTTCAACAGATCACGTCATCTTAAAAAAAAAAGACATGTCTGAGAACAAATGTATATATTATTTTCACGTCTTGCTTCTTTGTTTTGAATGAACGCAGCTGTTGTACATCACACACTGTGCATATATTCATGACATTGTCTTACCATTCCTTGTGTCTATCAGTTCTGTAGTCATGTTTACCTCATGGTTTTTTTCATGTATGAATGTCCTCTTCACGTGTTTGTTGAACTTAAATGTCCTTTTATTTCCACCGTAACATCTGAATGTGAAGAAGGCAGTGTCCCTGTTTGTTTGAGAATGTGTCAGGCCAGTGTTTTGATGAGACTGTTCTCTGGTTAGCCTAAGCTTTGAATAGTATCTGTGAACAGGCTGGAACAGCTGCAGCCTTTGAGCAGGATTCCCTCACTTGATGCTTTTCTGTGAAATTTCTGACACTTGAAATGTATCTGTTGCTAAAACTAAATATCAAATATGCTGTCACTGAGCCCTTCTCACCAAGAACCAGTTCACTTGAGATAAAGTAGGTAAATATAATTTCATATTGTATTACACAAAGATAAAAAGCTAATGCTCGCTACTGTGTAGTCAATTCAGTTAATTCAAGAAATGTTTACCCTTTAAATGTGAACTTTCTGAACCCTGAGAATAAAGGTTTGCATGATTAAGGGATCCTAAACAGAATATGGGACTAAACAGGTTAACTGGGAAACATTGAGTGTCACAGATCAAAATAAATTCTAAATGTTTGTTTTTATCAAGTCAGGGCTATAAGCAGTGTTGTAGTCACTGAAAAGAAAACCTTTAATTTAACTGTATCCCATGTTCGTTAATCTTAAAATAAAAAAATTGCATTTTGAAAAAAAATATATACATATTTCATCCTTCAGATGCCAGGATATAAAATTTAATGTTTTTTTTTTTTGTTTTTTTTGTTGTTTTTTTTAATTGATAAATTTATGGTTTAAAAAATCAATGACACATTAACTTGCAAAAGAAAAATGCACATTTGGGTTCTAGAAATTATCTAATGTACATGAGGTTAAAAAAAATAAAGAAACATACAAAATATGGCACTATGCCATTATTTGTAAATCAAAAGTAAACTCAAACCCAAAAAACCTGAGACAATGTTTTGCTCCCATGGTTTCAAGGAGGACAAATTTGAATTTGAAGCATTGAGTTGTGTGTCTACGCTGCAAAAATAACAAAATCATATGTTATGTTTTTATCTATGCAAGAAGCCTAGAATACATGAAATTAGAGAAAACTGACTTACAAGTAACTTTTCTCCAAGATATAGGAGAAAAGTTCATTATACAAATCTGGCTGTAAATTTGATCAAACATTGTGAAGATTTTAATCCCTATTTTTTGTTTTGAACACGACAGCCTTTTTTCCACTTATTTTTGACTACAACACTGCTTAAGATTACTGTAGAGCACAAAGTAATCTTAAATGCGTAATGTTACTTTAATTGCACAAATATTTTATATAAATATTTTACTTACCTGTAGGTGTCCTTGTTATTGTAAATTAACAAGCAACTAAAATCTGGCAAAACTTTCCCTTTAACATATCAGAAGAGACATATCAAAAGTCATATAACCCCAGCCCAGACCATTTTTCTACTTCATGCTGTATATTAAAGTAGGTTTTAAATGTATGTCTTAGAGGTAGAGCAAACCTGAGTCGTATTATCACGAATCATCACAGGACATGAGCTGTAAACTGCTTTTACTCTCTCCAGCCACGTCAGGTAGGTAGAGACAATCTAATCATGTGAAATAGCCATTTTCCACATCATTATAAACACATCTGCCAGTGATTTTAAATGCATATAAACAATCTGCTACTTTTTTTCCACCGTATTGTTTGGAAGTCTGTTTGTTTGTCTCTTCAAATATGGTTAGTAAATCACTTAAATTTTTACTGTTTACAACTTTCAAGTGCATGAGAAGGACTATGAGAGATTTATTTAAAAAAAAATAATTAATATATATACTATATGATAT